>NC_089815.1:8628625-8946125 GCF_029633855.1 Hoplias malabaricus | reverse complement strand
TCGCTCAGCCTCCTCATGATTGGCCTAGCTAGATCCTTTTGTTGCGATTAGTAGTTCAAAGTCTTGCATCAATTCCCCTCATTATGGCCCTTGGACCAGGCCTGGTCCCACACCGTTCTGGCACACTTGAACTCTGCTCAAAGCGCAGTGGAGCAGGACTGCTCCGAGAGCCGGATCAATACAGGCCTCCCCAGGGCTCTCCAGCCTGATCCCCGCTGCTCAGCCACGTGACCGAGAGAGTGGCAGGCCAGGCCCAGATCTCCGGTCAGTTCGCCCTGCTCGCTACATCCATTGTTCTCTACACGTTCTGCCCAGCAACTCCTGTGTCTGGTATCCACCTCGTCCAAACGTGCCGGTTTCCCTCCAAATTTTCCTCAGATATCCAAGCAAAAGACGGGAATCCTGAATGACCTGCTTGTATGTCCAGTGTTTTGGGGTTGATATCCAGTTTTAAACGTCCACTGTCGTCTGTTTTGTACACAATCCTGCGAGATGACGCTCGGGCTGTTGCCACGTATCCACAATAGTCCTATTAACGTCCTAATTTGACGATGTTTCGTTTGCGCTAAGACCTCCCCTTTTGTTAGCATTAGTCGATACATTAAGAAGGCCATCGTCTGACATTTTCCGGGACGTGGCGACATCCCCCCGACTGCAGGCACTTTCCTGGAGAGAATAAATTATAATTAAAATTACAAAGCAATCAGAATTAATCGCGCCGCGCCTCTCATCTCCTCTCAGTGCTGCACGTCACACACACCTGCACCTCCCCCATTCCCACTTAAACACACACACTCACGCACACACACACATACATTCTCATGCACACGTACACGCATGCACATATGCACGTTAACTTACCAGGCCAGACCTGAGTACGTTTCCATTAGCTCATACAGAAGCTCTCTCGCCCACTCTCTCTCCCTCCATCAATTACCTCTCATACTTACGGCGAGACTCATTAGACGCCCCTCCCTCCGCCTGCTTAACGAGAAAGCGATTAGAATGCATTTCGCCACGATTCCGCCGCCGTCTTCGACTCGCGCTCCCCCGCATTCACTCGCTCACCTTCAGCTTTTCTCTCTTCGTCTGGCTCTCCCCTTCTCTCCCCTCTACCACTCTCTCTCTCTCTCTCTCTCTCTCTCTCTCTATCTGTGGCTACAGCCTTTCTCTCTCTCCTTTACTCTCTCTCTCTCACTCTTTCCCTTTCTTCATCCTCTCTGCAGCCTCTCTCTCTCTCTCTCTCTCTCTCTCTCTCTCTCTCTTTCCCTCGCTCCTCCCTCTCTCTGAGCTGCAGGCTGCTTGGGGGGGGTTTAGACGGATCACTCTCACAATGGTTGATCAATACGGCTATTGATCCGCTGGCAAAATGTTTATAAAATCATCCTGGGCAGCTGCGGAGCGGCGGCGGCGGCGGCGGGGAGGAAGGTGGGGGTGAGAGAGAGAGAGCGAAAGGAGAGCGAGGGGAGGGCCGGGGGGCGATGCCATTCAGCCAGGGTAGAGGAGCCAGCGCGCCCCTGATTGGCTGCCTGGCTTTGCCCGCCTTGCCAGCGTTGTTCGCTCCGGCAAACTTTTACTGCTCCGAATGTTACACGCGAGGCTGCGGGTTTAACGTCCTTCGCCGATCGCTGTTTGGCTGCCAGCCAAAATGTGACAACACCCACCCTCCTCCACCTTCCCACGAGCATGAAACGCTCATTTGCATAAATTAGCAAACGACAGTGAGTGCCAGCGTCTTAACGAGTGTCGTTGACTTCATTCTGCTATTGCTGGCTGCACACACATGAATGCGCACACAAACACACACACATATGCACTGCTGCTGGCACATGCCCATGTGGCCCTCTAGAGTCCTGCACTACAACACCCAAAAGGCCTGCTCTCATTTCCCCTGGCTCTCCCTCTGGTCCCTGAGAACCTGCTCTTGCTCCCATACTTAAACAATGGCTCCCTATAGAGATCACTGTTCTGCTCAGTGTGTGTGTGTGTGTGTGTGTGTGTGTGTGTGTACCAAGTGGTTTAAGACACACAGGCACACTGTTCTACAGTCTGGGGACACTTTCGCACATACGTGTTTCACAGAGAGTCCTCCAGAGGTTTTTCTGTCACTTCCTCCACTCTGAGTGACACTAACAAAGCCAGGTCAGCATTTAACGCTGCTCTCCAAGCCCGTGAAACTGTTGGCTTATTATTCAGTTATTAATATTAAGCTTTATTATTCAGTAAGAATAATATTTGTGGTGAGATGTCCAGCTTGGACTCTGTAAACACTGTATTCTGACGAATGACATTCTTTTCTGAGGCCTGTATTTTAATTATTCACTCTTACAATACCTACATAGCTAATATTAGCTTCAAAAAAGAAAAACAAGGTAATAATATTTTTTATATTCCTACTACTTTAAAAAAAGCACTTGCTCTTCAGGAGTTCGGAAGAGTAGATCTAACATCGGCTACACCTCCAAGTAGGAAATTTCAACTAGAACATCCCACAAGTTGGATTTACTACTAGGAAAGTCGGGAGAGCCTCAACAACCCTGAGTTCAGAATTCAAGATGGCTGCCTGCATGTCAGCAGTGTGTTAAAGCAGTAGTATCATACAGTTTATTAGTGTTTCTATCTATTTATGTCTCATTAAATCAGTCGTACACACAGTACTGTCCAATGGCTATACGTGGACTTGTTTCCATGGTGATTGGACGCACAAAATATTGACTGATATGAACCGGTGTCGCTAAGAGTGCTAACTAGCAACAAGCTAGTGATGAAAACCTAGGGCATTTCTGAATGTTTTAATTCAGCGCTGGGTAAATGCTTATCTTTATTGTGAGCTGTGAAAGTGTGGGCCCACCAAATGGTGCTGAAAACTGCCCCCCAGGACCAGACCTGAATGCAGCCAACTACAGTCTTTTTCAAAGTCCAAACTTCACCACTCAAGATAGAGGCTGTTTTATTTAAATACTGTAAAAGCTGAAGCTTTACATAAGTCCTCCAACGGTTAATCAGCTGTCCTCCAGCAGCAGTTTCACAGTGCTCCAGTGCCCTGTCACTGACCCAACCCTCTCTCCTTCCGCTGTGTGTGTGTGTGTGTGTGTGAGAGAGAGAGAGAGAGAGAGAGAGAAAGAGAATGAGAGAGAGACTGCTGTTGTCTGGTCTCCTCTGGCTCTCAGTGCAGACAGTGACGCCAAGCCAAAACCACAGTGAGTTCTGCAGCCCCCGGCTCATCACGCGTCCCGGACCACTCCACAGCCCATCTGATTAGTGCTGTGGTTTTAATTAAGTGAGGCAGCTCCCTTATCTCCCAGCTGAGTGAAAACACAGCCAGCAAGGGTGTTCTCAGCCTGGGGCGTGATCCAGAGCACTGGCTCCTGGTGATGGCTTGGACACACATTTTCAACTTCCATCCGCTACATCGTGCAAGATTTGACTTCGGAACAAGAACAGCATTCTTCAGAAGTCAATCACCAGTCACATGTTGCAAAATACTGATCCAAAGTTTGGAGCCCCCTAAGCGGCCATAGATTTTATTAAAATGTTCCGTAACCTAAGAAGAGCCCCACTAGTTTGCACTGAAGTACCAGTAGTTACTAAAGAATAAGCCTATTATTATTTAATAAACCTGGCATTTAAGGGTTTAATGACAGGATATTTATTTTGTTGCAAATAAATTTGTAAACCATGCATAACTAATTATAATTATAATGTGATTCTACTACTATTTAAGGTTCTTAAGTTTCAAATTAAGGGCGGCACGGTGGTGCAGCAGGTAGTGTCGCAGTCACACAGCTCCACAGTTGTGGGTTCGATTCCCGCTTCGGGTGACTGTCTGCGAGGAGTTTGGTGTGTTCTCCCAGTGTCCGCGTGGGTTTCCTCTGGGTGCTCCGGTCCAAAAAACACGTTGGTAGGTGGATTGGCGACTCAAAAGTATCCGTAGGTGTGAGTGTGTGTGTGTTGCCATGTGAAGGACTGGCGCCCCCTCCAGGGTGTATTCCCACCTTGCGCCCAATGATTCCAGGTAGGCTCTGGACCCACCGCGACCCTGAACTGGATAAGCGGTTACATATAATGAATGAATGAAAGTTTCAAATAATTTGTTGTAAAATAGTTGAAAAAATGGTACTGTAAGAACAGTGTAAACATTTTAATTTCAAAAATCCTTTGCCTTTCAAAACTGACCTTATACAGATAATATTGTTACATGACAGTGGTAGAATTGGCTTTTTGGCCCATCCATACCAGAATTAGATATTTACAGTGGTCCCAAAATGCTTCAACATCTAAAAGATGTCTTCGTATCCCAAGTTCCTCATTCTAAACTTAGGCCCAGTATCTGTACAGTATCTGTGTGTGAAGAATACCAGAGAGAATGACGATGGGCGCCCATAGATCTTCTTATTCTCTGCCTGTATCATTTCATGTTTCTACTCTGTCCATTCTTCCTTTTCCCCTCCCTCTACCTTCCTCTGTCTCCCTCTCTCTAATTTGCCACCTTCCTCTGATTGTCATTTTCCCGTCCCTCGTCTGCGTTCTTTTTTTCTGCTCCTGGTTCTGCGTGAGAGCTGTTTTTATTTGTGTATTTATATGTTGTGTCTGAGAATGTGCGTCTGTTTTTGTGCACAAATCAATTAGATCTGAGTCGCTGGAGCCTGGGCTAGTCTAGCTCACTACCCACGCCTCTCCCCTCCCTCCTCCTCGGGAGACATTTTGTTCTCACTCTCCGCCATTATTGCCAATCAGCGAGCGCGAGTGCTGAGGTGTGAACACAGCTGGCAAATGAGTGACAGCCAAGTGCTTGTCATTAAGAACAAAATGGAGGCGGCTCCTGTAGGGGCCTGCGTCTCTGTGCTGATTCCTGTGTGATTATTAAGTCCAAGGGCTCTACTGCAGGAACATGTGTGAATGATGAAGATGACGTTGGTTGTGTAACTTTTTCTCCAGGTGTGTGTCTGGATGATCAACAAGGATGCGTTTTCCTTAACTTCTAGAAGTTTAGAGTCGAATTTGCTCCAGTATTCAAATAAAATTCCTTATATACAGTACTGTGCAGAAGTCTTAGGCACCTAAGATAATTATATATATTAAAACTAATGCCTCCTCAGTAAGTGTGGTGGTTGTATAAAGTCATATATAATCACAGTAAATACAAAAATATATATATTAAACAAATAAGAAATATAAGATATTTTTTTTCTATAAAGCAGTAGGTGAGAGTGAGTTTGAAGAACAATGTTTTGTTCAGATTCTGCATGAATTTGTTAAATCAACAGCACACATTATTTAAAATTATTATTTATTAACCGCTAAAACTAGGTGTTGGATGATAACCTCAAATAGTACGGACTCCACGAGGAGAGATTTGAAAAAAATTAAACCAACGCATTCACACACAGAGTATCACTCACTGGAGTATGTTATTTGGTTTTATTCTAATGTTATTTGCTGTTTGTTTGTTTGTTTTGTAGCATAATAGCTTTTTAAATCTCCTAATCTCTAAAACGTGCCTAAAACGTTTGCATAGCACTGTATCTTTAACTTTAATTACCTAGTTGTTATTATTGTCAATGAAAGGCAATGGACAAAGATGCACAAGTGGCTTATGTCTGATATCTACCTTCAGGTTAACCAATATAAACTAGACCATGCCATGCCTGAGCAGAGTGGACCACCCTGGTATCACATCTAAAACATACATTTACTACTGAAAGACCATACCTAATAAAACCTCGTCATGTATACATCGAGGACACCTTGCTTCATCATATTCGTATGGTCATTAAGGGAGCCCCCGTCCTCTGGTGGCACTGTTTCACTACACAAATTCAAAGCCTCTATTTATTTACCCAAAGAACGGCTATAAAAAGAGATACACAAGCACAAAACATTGCTTTTGTAACTTTCTGGACTTTGCGGTTAGGTTTTCTGTGTAAGTATAGGGTTAAGGGTAGGTTTGGTGTTAGATTTGATGTTAGGTTTAGGTTTACAGTTAGGTTTAGAGGCAATTTTTAGGCTTTTTCACAGAGGGTTGCCAGATATTCACTTCTCATTCATGCACTATTTATAAATCCTGGGAATACTCTTTTAGTTAGAGTTGTTTCACATTGATACCAGTCTGTACTCTACTCATCTGCGTGGACTGTATACTGTAGTAATTGTGTTTATTTTCCAGTTCAGTTGCTTTTCATTATGTTCTCTTTAATAATCAGGAGAGTAGTAGTTACAGTATAGTCAAAATTGTTTTCAAATCTGGACCTTGAATCCACATCCAGTCCTGGATTTTGTAGTCACTTTAGATTAATTGGACTGATGATGTCACTGAATGGCCACTTTTTGTCATGCTCTCCGGCTATTTCAAAATCCAGGACAGGAACATGGACAAGGTAAGAGTTTGAAAACCCTTAAGCTACCATCAGAAGTCAAGCTATCATTTGACTCTTTTAAGGCTGCTGTGCTTCTGCACGTTACACTCCATGCATGAATACATTTGTATTGCTACATCGGGTTTTGTTAAATAATCCACATTAACCAGTGACGGCCACAGGCAGCCGCAGCTGAGCCTAGTGCAGGCCTTCAGACGGTCCGACCGGGCTCTCCGGTTAATGCGGCTCCTGCTTCAGCCTCATTCCTCTCTCTACTGTTATTGATTTCAGCAAGAAATAGAGGGAAGAAGAAAGAAAGGGCCTTTTCAGGAAGAAGTTAAATGGTCAAGTAGCGGGTGGAGGGTGGCTTTCACCACTTATTGACGAGGTGGAAAAATGTCACTATTATAGAGGGCCTTTCAGGAGATAGTGAACTGATTGGATGAGTGGCCCCGGGGTCAGGCCGGAGTGCATTCCTGCTGCAGCCAAACAAGCCGGTATAAAAGGCCAAAGGAATCAGTTGAACTTGTAGAGGTGCCTCTCCACCGGTCGCCCAGTCTATTAGAGACTGTGTTCAGGATGTTTGAACTCAGTCTCTCTCTCTCTCTCTCTCTCTCTCTCTCTCTCTCTCTCTCTCTCTCTTTCTCTTTTCACTTGCTTTTGCATCATCTGTCTCTCTGTCTGACTAATCTTTCTGATATACTTCTATGATTAGGTTCTAAGTATGAGAAAC
Organism: Hoplias malabaricus; assembly: GCF_029633855.1. Classification (NCBI taxonomy): domain Eukaryota; kingdom Metazoa; phylum Chordata; class Actinopteri; order Characiformes; family Erythrinidae; genus Hoplias; species Hoplias malabaricus. Next base: position 8,939,036 of record NC_089815.1, on the reverse strand, counting down.
AGGAAGAAGATATATTTTACCTTGTCATGATTATTCATTATTGTCCGGTTTTTGTCATTGTTATTGACACATCCATGGCATTGAGCAAGGCACCTAACCCCCTACTGCTCCCTGGGTGCCAGTGCTATGGTTTATATACAAAGTCTTAAATTTCATTGCTCTGCCATGCCATGATTAAAAGCATGGTTCAAGTTTTTTTAACACTTTCATATTAAAACAAACATAGACTAAATGTCACATACATGAATCTATCAGCGCATAATTTACAGATGAAGTCAATGTAATTCAGCATGACTTGCTTAGTAATAACAGATGAAGTTGCATAATAACTTAGGAATAGAGGCTGACCTTTGGCGCCGTAAAATAAAACGTGAAATACTTCTTTACAGCTGTGAGTATAAGGGATAATTTTATAGTAATAAAATATCAAATGTATTCCGTTTGATTTCAGCTGCTGTAATTACTATGTAATAGCATCTCACAGAGTAATAACAAGCAAAAACAGACTTCTCTATTGGCAGAAATCATGATTAATGTGAGTGTTTGTAGGAGAGGGTGTGAAAAAAAAATCATGAAAAATAAAAGCAGAAGGCGCCCAGAAAAATGAGGGTGGGAGAATATTTGAGCTAATAAAATGATTGAGAGCTCGTTGGGTTTTCTGTGTTCATCACAGACAGACAGAGAGTGGCCAGGGGTTCAATCATAAGTCACTCTGCTTCTTGTAGTCTGACGTCAAGGCCTTTAATTAGGCCGGACCATCAGCTGGGCAGAGCCTAGTAAAGGTCAGCATACCAGAGCACAGACAGAGGGTGGCTCAATCTGAGGTGGAATGGTTTCTTTTCAGAACTGATTCCAGCTTGCCACAGACAACAGCTATCTTGTGCTCTAATTGAGCCACTTAATGGCTTGAGGGGTGTGTGTGTGTGTGTGTGTGTGTGTATGAGTTGGTGTGGGAGATTGTGCTCTTTGGTGATGGCTTTATAAAGCAGGACAAACGAGCAAACAAACCTACTGAGCTGACATCTGGAATAAGACAACTTCAGAGACCTGGCCATTACAAGATAAAGCTGCCAAAAAGGGTTCTTTGGATTGACACTTTTGCTTCTTTAAAAAAGCTTTTAAAGGATGGTCCCTCAAAGAACATAGCAGAACCACAGTCAACAGGCTCTTTAGGGCAGTGGTCCTCAAACAGTTTACATTGGTCTTCTTTCCCTGTCTGCAGCAGTTGAGACTGGGGGTCTCTGAGGGCCAGTTTGAGAACCGCTGCTTTAGTACTTCTTTTATGGCATTACTAAAAAGTTTTCTTTTTTTCATCTTAATTTTGTGAACATGAATTTTTATTGCATCAAGTCATTAGGAATCAAAAGTCACATTACCAATGCAATTATCAGGTATACAGCTTTAATTATTAGGAAATATTTCATAGTAATTAAAGCTTTAAGTATATAAAGATATAACTTTTTGTCTGTGTATGTGTCTAGAACATGTACCAACCCACAAACTGTGAAATAAAACAAACCAGTACGTTTTTTCGGTCTATATCTGAAACCGTGGGAGAAAACAAACCACTCTGCTTTTGTACTGCATCTTACGCAGAGTACAGAATTGTCCCGCCTCCTGGCCTGAGTCTCTCCAATCACAGCGCTGAATTCAATTGCTAGCACAAAGACGAGGTTAAATGTTTCAAACCAATAAAGAAACAATAAAAAATGCCTTGTGCATCTTTACACACTGATGTGAGGCCTAACGCACATAGGGCTCTGATTCTATTCTGTTATGTTGAAGATGCACATGACGTGACTCCTCTATCAGCAGATTTTAAAATTACAAAATGGTTTATTAGTGGGCCTGCAAGAACAGGTTAACGGGTTGGACAAAAAAAGTTGAAATATGAGACTTTGTGAAACATGACCATGAAAGTTTGCAACATTGATACAACATTTGAAATCAGCAGCTCGGTATTACATTTTTTGAATATTTCAAGATGAATTTAACAATAGAGTACAAGGCTACCCACGACCCTGAATTGGATAAGCAGTTACAGATAATGAATGAATGAGTACAAGGCTACATTCATATTACAAGCCTCATTCATCAGATACAATCAGACCAGATTCGGCTGTTTTGACGGTGCACTTTTATAAATGTAACTGTCCTGTATGTGTCTGTAATGTGAATGAATCTACACCCTTTGTACTGTCTCCCTACATCCTTTGTACTGCACAGTGTAGGTCATAAAATAAGTTCCTGTACTCATGTAGTGCATTTTATGTCAGCTTACTTTTTCCAGTCAAACTAGTGTCCTGTCTGTATAGTAGTTTTAGTTTTATAATCTGGGAAATGCACTATGTAGGGATTATGGCACTATTTGGGATGCAGCTCGAGCATCTCTTCCATTGTTTGGGAACCGCACCGCCGGTGCTAGCTGAGGTGAAAGCTCTAGGCATTTGCATACAGGCAAAAAGAGGCATGAAATCCAACCTGGCCGTTCACTGTCATGTCATGTGTTCAGAAATCAGATACATGATCGAGGACTTACACAGTCCTGAAAAGATCAGATTTGAGCCACGTTTAAATAAATAAATAAATAAATAAATCAATAAGCATTGATTTGACAAGTAGCATCTGAACCTGACCAATCACTGACATTCCTTGTCAAACCAAACACTCTGTATCTTCAGACAACTACTCATACACAAACAAACTCTCTTTCCTATTCTTCCCTTCTCTTCTCTCTTTACATGCACACAAACTACCTGGCCTAGAAGCCTCCAATCTCCGTGTAGTCTGGGCCCTCTCTTTGCTTATGCATGAGCAGGATTGGGTGGGTTCACGCTGTCTGAGGTTGTACTGTAATAGGCCTTACACGTCTCTATTCCAGCTCGCGTCCCTGATGAACTGAATACATTTCTAAAACTTGTCTGCCTTTTTTTGGCATAGCAGCTTTAAAAAAAGGAGTGATCTCGCCACATGCTTGCCAAAGCTTTGGACATAGATGGAGATACTGGCTCTCTCCCACACCCACACACACATTCACACACAACCCGCACTGCCGCTCGCTTTCATGCTGAATGCATAATATATGTAATGAAATAATGTTTCTTGTGGGGATGGCTGTGTGTTGAATCTCAATGTGGCTCCCTCTGGACCCCCTGTTTCAATTGCAGTGATGACGGGGGGTAAATGATTGTGTGTGTGTGTGTGTGTGTGTGTGTGTGTGTGTGAGTGTGTGTGTGTGAGATGGATGAGGGACTTAGCATATCGCCTTGGGCTAGGCTGCACAGACCAGAGACGTATATGAGGACCAACTCCAACCCCCCCCCAACGATATGCACAGATACACATACACACACACACACACACACACACACAACCCAACACTACTGGACCCATCCTCACTCATTAGGCTCTTAAGGGTCCTGGTGGCTAATTTGATGACTTGCCTCTCTCTTCTCACATCCCGTGGCCAAGCAAAGCGTCGGGTGCCAGCAGCCTGGAAAGCCCGGGTCCTCGGCCTGTGCCGAGTGAAATTCCTAATTGGCCCGACTCGACCCCCCAGCCATTAAAGATTTAGAGGGAACAGGGCTTGTAAAACGCTGAATTTGCGGCGCTTAGCTGTGGCGATGGCTCTCACTCAGCTGTAATGATGGGGGGTTGGTGGGTTGGTTAAGGCCAGTTAAGGGGGCCCACCCTCACACCTCCACCAACTGCACTCATCACAGTAAAGATGCAACAGAAGAACCAGCTTTGCACTCTATACAATTTTACCCTCTTTCAACCTGTTCTTTAATGACCAGGGACCCTGAAGGTATGTTTTGTGTGGTGGACCACTCTTCTACGTTGCAGCGGCACTGATGTGGTGGTGTGTTTGTATGAGTGGATCAGACACAGCAGTTATGCTGGAGTTTTTTAAAAAAACTGTGTCCAAGACCTCGTTGGTCCACCTTGTAGATGTAAAGTCAGAGACAGTCATCTGTTGCTGCACAGTGTGTGTTGGTCGTCCTCTAGTCCTTCATCAGTAGACACTGGTCGGCTGGGTATTTTGGGTTGGTGGATTATCATCAGTGCAGCAGTGACACTGAGAGCTTTAAAAACTCTTATATGAGTCCCACCTTCTTGCAGTCCTGGCCATGTGTACCACCTGTAATGGTTTGTGTAATTAACAGTGACAAAACGTATTTTTTACCAATAATAACAGCAAAAATGACCGTGTTGATTGTTATATAAACATTATGGAATTTATAAACAGTGCGCAAGTGTTTTTAACATTAGAATAATGTAGTTTTTACGGTAAAGAGTGGTATAAATAAGTGTTCTTGGCTGAAATATGTATTTACAGTATTTCACTGTTACCGAAACTGTATTTAAATGTTTTGGAGTTTACCACCATTGGTTTACAGTTTTTCACCCTATAATCTATGGTCTTTTTTACAGCATGGAAACACCTGAGGTCGGTCACCACAGTGGGATTTGGATCGAGTTTGTTTGCTGAGTAGCGGCTCTTTAACTGTGAAAGCTTGATTTTTGATTCAGCTAGCGTAGCGCTAAATGGAATGCAGTAATTACAGCCTTTCATGATTATCATTCAGCAGGGGCCTAACACCGCCATAACAATGCATTGTGTCCTCTTGTGTCTGTGTGTGTGTGTAAGAGAGAGAGAGAGAGATAGAGAGTATGTATGTGAATATATATTGAATGTGTTCTTGTATGTGGGAGTGTATAGTGTTAGCTGTAGGGAGCGGATAGTGTGGCATTCATCAGGGCTCGGACATCTCACTGATTTATTGTTCCGAGACGTCGGTGCCAGATTCTCTGACCTCTCTGAGAAGTTCTTTTTTTTTCTTTCTTTCTTTCTTTCCATCTTTTTTTTTCTTGAAGACTGAGACTTCCAACTTTTGACCTTGAAATTTGCCCTCATATTTGTCTCATCAAATTGCACGTCAGTTTTCAGCGAGGTCAGACTTTGGAGTAGACCAGCTGCAGCTGACCGTAATTCATTTTCTCACTCTCATTCCCTCTCTCTCACTCTCTCTCTCTTTTCTCTTAGAACTACCACTCTAGCACTTTGAACATCGCAATAACTTCCCCTTGCTATTAGCACCAAAAAGACTCATTCTGGCTTCTGGAAGAGCTTCAACTTTCCAGGCCTCCTTGTTGATGAAGATGCTGAAACCCATTCTCATTGAGCGCCACTGAACCCTTGTTTGTTTCTTCAGCGCATGGATACGGTGTTTGCATTCATGGCATTTGGCCAACGCTCTTATCCAGAGCGGTTAAGATGAATGTCGTGTTAGGATTTTTGCCTAGGGATCGGTTCTTATTTGGGTGTACAACAGCAGGTGCCCGAGCAGGGATTCAAACCCCCGTCTCCCAGATGGCATTGCACACATAATTAGAAAGGTTGCTAGACCGTGAGAATTCATCAGTGCCTCTGTACATCTCCAGTGAGAAAACCTGAACCCCAGGATTGTTATTTCTATCCTCTCCCCATGTTCATCAGAAATCCCCTCGCTGTGTGTGAGTTGTGTTTGTGTCCCGCCCGTTGGACCTGTGTGATCTGTAGATAGAGTGAGGAATGTGTGAAGCATCTTACGAAACATGAGCTGCTATTTTCCCACAAGCATGGAAAAAAAAACTAGTGGCCTGGCCTACTGGAATCCTGAGAGAGAGAGAGTGAGAGAGAGAGAGAGAGAGAGAGAGAGAGAGAAGGACAAGAGACAGTGAGAAAGAGAGATAAATATAAAGGAAAATTTAGAGAGAGAGAGACATCTAGAAAGTTAGAGAGAGATAGAGTGAGAGACTTTAGAAAGTTAGTGAGAGAGAGAAGGACAAGAGAGTGAGAAAGAAATATACAGGAAAATTTAGAGATAGAGAGACATCTAGAAAGTTAGAGAGAGAGAGATAAATATAAAGGAAAATTTAGAGAGAGAGATACATGTAGAAAGGTAGAGAGAGATAGAGCGAGAGACTTTAGAAAGTGAGAGAGAGAGGGAAGGACAAGAGAGTGAGAAAGAGAGAAATATACAGGAAAATATAGATATAGAGATACATCTAGAAAGTTAGAGAGAGAGAGAGAGAGAGAGGGTCTTCTAGGTGAGCGAGAGAGGGTCTCTCTTTCCTGGCCCTAGAGGTGGTTCTGCAGAAAAGAAGCGAAGAGAAGTTGAAAAAGACTGGAAAGTAGAGCGACAGAGTGACGTCAGGACGGAGGAGTGGTTTGAGCGAGGGATGAGCAAGAGCAGCAGCTGAAAGTTCATCCTCCCCTCCTCGGGGGATGGCTCCCTGGCCCCCGCCGCCTCATTCTTCTGCCGGAACATCTGTGGGCGCGGGCCATTAATTGTTTGTTAGCCAAGCGGCCATTAGAAAAGCAGACGTGCTCCCTTTTCGCCTTTTACCGAGATGTGAGGGTGTAGGCAGCCGAGAGGGAAAAAGGGGAGCGAGGGAAAGAGACAGAGAGAGAGAGAGAGAGAGAGAGAAAACGAGACGAGACTGGCGTTCAGCGGCGTTCTCCCAAAGGCCCGAACACTCACCCAATCAGCAGCCCTGCATTAGCCTTTGTAATTCCTCATGCTGCATGAAAGAAATAAGAAATCCTCCCCCCCACAGCCCAAACACCAAAACAGAGCAAACTTCAATCACTTCCCCCCACACTCCTCCTTTCTTTCTCCCCTCTTTCGTCCCCTCTTCCTTTTTTCTCTTCCTGCTCTAATTATCGGAGCCCGTGTAATCGCTGTTATATTCATCATAGCTTTCGGTATTTATAGTGTCTGTTTTCATCATAGTAATAATGTCGCTATGGAATTCCCATACACGGGAGCAGAGAAAAGAAACAGAAAGATTAAAAAAAAAAAGAGGGAGGGGGTGGGAGGACTGATGTTTTGGCTCCCTCTCAGCTCCCTCCCAGACTTCTGAAGGATTCAGGGGGTCCAGAGGTCACCGCTAAAGGCCAAGACAGCACCACAGCCCACGTTCAGCCCAGGACGGACCCAGAGCAGACGACGCTAGAGCCAGGTCCGTGTTCCAGAGAGCCAGAGCGTGATCCAGAGCTCTTCTACAGGAATGAGAGTAGTTCAGCCGTGCTCGGCTCTTGGGAGAGTTCTGGACACAGGCCTGGCTCACTGGAATACGGGCCTGGCCTTAGCTGCATCCAGCTGGGGAGTGTTGGATGCCTCGTCTTATTTTTTTTACTATTTTTCACTCTCCCTACACTTGCAGTTCTACTGTTCTCTTTCAGACTTTAATGTTTTACTTAAAAACAAACAAACAAAATTCATATTCACACATTATTCATAATTATAATAATGCTTTTAATAATAAACATATATACGGGGTGATATATGATTGTAATTGAACATCCAGCATTTTTCTGGCTCAGCGTCTGTTTTGTTACAGTACCTGGTCTTGGTCTTGTGCTGTGTCCGAAACGGTGCCTTAGTCAATATATAGTGCACTATTTTGGGGTTCCACCATTTTGTAGTAATGCCTGAAAACACAGTGCACTCAAACAATCCCACAATGCACTGCAAAAGGTAGTGTACAACCCATGTACACTAGCAGGTATTAGAATACCCATATTCCACTGTGTTGTGTCAAAAATCATTCACTACCCTCCTATATTCAGTTCCATATAATAGTGCACTATATAGTGAATAATACAGGGAATAGTGAATAGGGAGCCATTTCGGACACAGGGTTGGTCTTGTCATCTCTTAGGGAAGTGTAGATTAAGTCCTCCACCACTTTTGCTTTTGCAATCCTCTTTTGGAGCCACTGTGGTAAAATGTTTCTTGGGATTTGGAAGCTGACGTGGCAGCATTCTTTACTGAGGATAAAGAGTCACTGCTTCAGAACTTTACATTGATATCTGCCCACAATGAAAAACATAAATGAACTGTATTTTAACAGAATCATAAAACCTCTGAAACATTTTCAATTATTCAATAATTCTTTTTCCATGAATGTGGTCGATTTTCTAGCATACCACCCACCCCAGGACGCTTCATGTAGCAGCAGTGGTACACGTTCCACACTTTGAGAACCACTGGTTTGGACAGTTTAAAGACACTGATCTTGATGTTAGTGAGCGGCTTATTAATACTTAATTTCTTAAAGGTTATTTGGTTGAATACAGTGACAATTGATGTTTTTACGCAACAGTTACCATCAGTTACATTAAGATTAAGAACTGAAGAAAGGGTCGGTTTAAGGGGGTCATCACTGTATCTCTCACTGTGGTTCTACTGTTGGTGGATCTGATTGGTAGTGGTTTTAAAGCAGCTACATTTTTCTCACATTTTCCCCCTCTGTCACTCTCTCACGCTCTCTCTGTTTTCCAACTCTCTTCTAACTCAACTTTCTCTTTCACTCACTCTGTCCTTCTCCCTTTCTCTTCCTTTATCACTGTTCTCTCTCTCTCTCTCTCTCTCTCTCTCTCTCTCTCTCTCTCTCTCTCTCTCTCTCTCTCTGTGAGTGGAGGTATACAGGGGTTCCCCCTCCTCTGCAGTGTTTGGGTATGTATTTACCAGCCCCTGTGTGTGGGGCCTGGCGAGTGAGCACCAGGGGAATGGAAAAGAAAACAAAGCGTGCCCTCTCTCTCGGCCCTGTGGAGCAGTGCTGCTATAAATACCTGCGGGTGGCGCACCAGTCTCATCGCCCGTGGCATGGGAACCTCTCCCTCTCTCTCTCTCTCTCTCTCTCTCTCCCCTAGCTCTGCTCCGAGCTCGATCGCCCGCTCTGGGAAGACTCTGACCAGGCCACAGAGTGGAAAAGCAGAGGGCATAGAGGGCACACCAGAGAGGGAGAGGGCTAAGGAGGGCATCTCTCTCCATCTCTCTATCTAGCTCTCTCTCTCTCTCTCTTACTCTCTCTCTCTCTCCATCTGTTTCTCTCTGTGTTCCTCCCTCTCCCATCTCCCCCTACGAGACCGTAATTGTCTTCTTTGTTGCGTCTCCGTAGAGATTCTCTCCCCGTTTCATCCCGCTCCGCCTCAGCCTCCGTGGCGCATCCCCGCCTTTTCAAAAGAGTTTATGTACACTGCATTTAGTCTGTTTTTTCGCCTTATGAAGATTGTACGAATATGTGCTTTTTTTTCAAAGTGCGAGGAATCCGCTTCGCGGAGCCGGCGCCGGAGCGTTTGTTTTGCTACCCCCCCTGAAAATTGATTTCGACTTTCAAAGGTTTGTTCTTCACAGCGCTGTCTCCCTCCGTCCGCCCGAGACAGGTTGAGCTCACTTTTTTTGGGGGAATTTTGAAGTAATAGTTTTAAACTGACAGACTAAACATCACTCTTCTTGCCTGTTCTCCCACTTCTGAATAGTAAATACACACACACACACACACACACAGACACAGACGTACAAGCAGGGGAGTAAATCTCCCTGTTAGTCAATGATTCTAATGTGGTGAGGATTCTTGACATGTTGGACAGAAAAGCCACAACTAACCACAAATGAACTCGTCGCAGTTGACGTCGTAAACATCCCGAATTCATCTGCGGTCCTGCTTTTGTGTCTTCAAGAGCCTTCCGACCACAGCATGTGTGCAGAGAAGGCAAAGTCATCCTCACATGATTATAAATGACTACAATTATGTTACGATGACAAGATTATGAATGGCTCCAGAGAGAGCAGCAGCAGCTCTTCCCCTTGCATATTGGCAGATGTTATTTTCTCTGTTGTTATATTACTGGCTTTGTTAGAGCAAAGCATGCCATTTTGTTATTTAACCATGTTCTGTGCACTCATTTTAGATCCGAACTCTATCACACTCTGCTGGCTGTACTTCGTGGCATCTTCTTACGGCCCATTTGCGTAAGAAGTTTGCATTTTTCTCTCCCACCCATTTCCCCGTGTAACGTCTTGATAGATTTTCAGTGCTTTCCTCTGTTCCTCCATTTTTCCTGTTTTTTTTTTCTTTTTCCTTTTTTCCCCCCATGCTGTCTTACCTTTCTGTCTTTCTTTCCCTCCCTCCCTTTCCCTTCTCCCTCTCCTACAAGGCACACTTGTTATTCCTTCGTACAAGGTCCCGTAATTAAGTTTGACATAAGCGTAGGGATTAAATATGTGGTTTGGGAGGGGGGAAACGAGGCTCTGTTACAATCTCAAGGCCAGCAGCAAAATGGAACCAGATTGCGACACATGGAGCTGGAAAGTTTGGGAAAGGTGCCGAGACCGGGGCTGTGTGTTCAAACAGCTCTGGGATCTGAATCCCTCTGCAGCCAAAAGCCTGCTACTAGCCCCCGCCAAAAGACTACTGCCCCCACCGCTCCTCGCAGCCGTAAGACTACTGCCCAGAGCCCAAATGCCATACCTAGCTTTCAGTGGATAAGCATTTTTATAAATCAAAAAAATGTGTGTGAAGTGTCCGACCTCAAACTTCAAAGAACATCTACAGCTTCGCTACAGTTTCCACCCTCAGGACCTTAATGTCCAAGCCAGGAACATTTAGAAAGCTTTACTTTTCTAGATTGCAAACCAAAATCTTTCAGTGCTGTTCACACCGAAGGATCATAACCTCTTTTGTCAGATAAAGAACCCTAATTCCAACCCAAGTTATTAGCCCCCATTAGCCAAATCAATGAATGCACACACTGCCAGCTCCTGTTGCACACCCAGCTGGAAAAACACTTCTTCCCTGACCCTGAAAAACACGATTTCCCTTGCTAAGAAATTATCACACAGCCTGGAGACCTCTGCTCCAGCCAGAAGGCCCTTCCCTAGTCTAAAGGCCTCTTCTGTGGACGCCTTCTCCTCTTAGATGCCCTGTCTTTTTCAACCTAAAGGCTACAGCTTCTGCCAAAAAAGATTCGAGTTGTTGTTCATGCCAAAGTGCTCGAGCTTCTCCAGTCAGAGGGCCACAGCCTCACAAGCCAAAACCACCACTGCAGCTCTGTCGAAGAACCCCACATTCCTAAACAAAACACAGCCTCTCCCAGCCAAAACGTTGTCACCCACCCAGTCAAAACAAAGGTCCTGCACCTCCCTCCCACCCCCCAGCCTCGTTCTCCACTGGGTCTACGTGGTTATACATGAGACACACAAGCTCTGCAGCTATTTCAATGATCTCAATTCGGAATGTTCCTCACGATGTTGCTGCCCTTGTTATTTCTTTCCCTTTCTTTTTTTTTTTGGTGCCTTGAACTGTGGAACACAACCCCCACCATCACACACACACACACACACACATGCGGATTAGCTCCAGTCTTTCTTAATGAGCGCACTGCTGCGGGAGCCATTTCACAAGCTATCACTCAATCACTAGTCCCAACATGGCGATACGGGGCCGCGCTGGCCCTGTTATAAAAGGACAGAGCGTGTCTATGAGATTTTCTCTGTTGTGAAGTCAGGGAGGTCTCAAAAGGAACTTTGCATTCTTAAATAACTCCGACGCAGCGCTCTAATCTTAATGAGTCTGAACAGCAAATCTCTCATCTGCGGCAAAAAAGGGATTAGGAAAGCAAGAGGGGAGGCAAAAAAAAAAAAAAAACACTGCCGTTCCACTTTGATGAATTGTGTTTAGTAAATCCCTGGGCATGAAGTTCCCCCTTCGAACAAAGCGCCGGAAGAGCACGGATGCTTTTTAAACAACACAACTTATCGGGGAGAAACAGAACATGCGTTTAAGTGAAAATACAAAGGCAAAGCAGATTCGTCACTTCAGCAAATGATAAAAGGGGCTAACTCTTCTCTACAATCCACTTAGCCCGTTTTCCTCCCCCCAAAAAAAAAATAAAAATAAAAAAGTAAATAAGGAATTAAATAAATAAATAAATAAAAATCAAACCTAAAGTAGCTTTGCACAAATTAAAGGCATTGTGTTCCCTGGCACCTCATCATGCGCGTGTTTATTTACTTTCACATGATGCCAAGTGCCATTGTTAGCCACAAATAAATGAATGGATAATTTTCGCTCCTGGCGGCGGAGGCGCTATAAATAGCTGTCACGGTGATGAAGGAGTTAATGAATAGGCATAAAGAGATCCATTCAGCTTTAGTTTTCCAGGAAAGTTAGATTGCTTTCAGTGCACATTTCCGTTTTTTGTGTGTGTTGGCGTCCTTTCCACCTCCACGCTTTCCCCGTTAATCTCAAAGCCTGGGGAGGACGCTCCGTGCTGAGCTAATTAAAATTGAGCTGGATGTAATTAATACGTCATTGTTGAGATGGTAATGGAATTTAAAATAAAGGGTATGTTGCATTTCCACAATCTGTTTAAGCAGCCACTCGTTTGTGCGGCTAATGTCTAGTGCTCATTAAGGCTCACGCTGTGGGTGGAGTATACTCACCACTGCTTCACTTCCATACACACCGCTCTGATTCTGCGCCTTCAATTACTGCGATGAAGAGGGTTCCCTCTGATGTTTCTGACTGTATTTTATTATTTTTTTTTTTTTCTACAGTTCGTTGGACTATGTATTGTGGGACCTGCCCTTGCTGCCCCAACCCCCAAACCCCCACCAAACACACACACACACACACACACATAAACGCACACACAACCCTGGACCCTCAGGACAGTCCTCAGGAATCATAGACTCTTTATTTGATTCTTTGTTTTTCGCCCAAAACTTTCATTCCGCCTTAAATCCCCACGAGTCTGCGCAGATACAACGAGAAGGAAAGTGCCGTAAGATATATCTGTTGCACTAATGGGAGTGGATAACGTGCCAAGTCAGGTTCAGAACACAGTGTGTAATGATATCACAGAAGTGTGACTTTTGCCTTCCTTCATACGTGTGTGTGTGTGTGTGTTTGTGTGTATGTGTGTGCTTGAGAGATAAATATTTTGGTGCACTTGACCCTGTGGTGCTGTGAACATATCGCAGAGAACGTGCTCCAAGCACTCTGAGCCCTAACATCTGGCCACCAGAGTCTTCTCCTGAGTGACAGATAACATCTGGGAAGTCTGTAGTTATCACAGGATACAAGGAGCCTATCTCCTCCCCTTTCTCTCTCCTCCACCCCCCCCCCCAACCCTCTCTATCAGCTGCCCCTCAGTCCGTACACAAGCATATCCCTCCATCATTGATTTCCCATTAACCCCTTCCACACCGAGAAGGTTTGGGTCCACGTGTACACACCCATTTCATTGATTAGCCCTGCGTCACTCATTTTGGTCTCGTTTGGGATACGACTCTTTCACTTAGGTCGTGGTAGAGTTAAGGTTGTTCACTTGGCAGCAGTTTAATGCTTTAACAGCAGGTACACTTCGAAAAATCAAGGTTCCTTAAATGTGTCTTGGCTTGAACAAGAGGCTTCAGGAAAAATAGGGGTTTAGCCACATGAAACCAAGGAGAACGATGTTTGTAGGCCCACCATTAACCAGAGGGAAATGATTGTGTGTGTGTGTGTGATGTCATAGTGGGCACACAAGTTGTTATGTTTAGTCTAGATTAGTAATCACTTTCTATTGATTTGTTTAATCAGTCATGAGTGACATATCGCTATTCATGTTTTTTTCCCTCTAAAATGGTAGATTAGATTAAAAAAACCCTTTAGCTCAAGGGTCCTCAGTTTTTAAGCAAACGAACAGCTCGCTGTTTTTCAGTCTGGAAAAGAATATATATAAATATAATGTCGGATTCTGCCAGCTTCATTCTGATTGGCTATATGCCTTGTTCTACATGTCATAACATTATAGCAGACTTGTGATTGGTCCTTTTTTGTGTCAGTCAAATTCCTTTTCCTGCAGTAATAGGTGGTGTTTGGCCATGCTAAGGGCACCACAGCCAGGGACTGAGGGAGGAGGACAGTGCTGTTCCTTTACTCCCGCCATCCCCAAGTTTTCCTGCCGATCGGGAATCAAACCAATGTCCTTCGGGTCCTTAGCTCTCTTCTATAACGATAAAGCTTTGGCCGCCCCCTGATATAGTCTTTGTGAATGTTTTTCCTCTTACCTTTAAAGCCACAGGTCTCCCCTTGTGAATGAAGTTTGGCGCCCCATTTTCACACGTGTCGATGTAAAGAAGAATATCTAACAGCTGTAGCACTTCTGTGACCACACATGGCTGCTAACTCCCTTGGCCAGTGCAGTATGTATTCACAAAGTCCTTAAATGATTGAATGCAGTTACAAACGTGAAGGGTTTTTAAGTCTGGAACTTGGATCCAGTTTCCAGGCCGGGGTTTAAAAATGGTCGGCTGGTGTTACTTTATAACTACTACAGCTAATGCACCTGACTGGCCGGGTATAGTGCCACACTGGCCAAAGCTTTAAACTGGATCCAAGGTCCAGAATTGAAGATGTCACGTCTACAAACGAAATAGTGAAAGATTTGAAATGTTTCAGTGTCAAGGCCTTGGTGTCAGTGCTGTATGTTTATACACAAATGCCTTCTGTTATTTTCCTCTGATGCAGAAAATGACCTGACTGGAAATACCTTTCCATACCAATATATATATATATACATTTTAGTTCATACGCTATACACGTACAATGTGCCGGGTACGTGGGAGGGCGTGTGTGCTTTTGTCTGCACAAGAGGGAGTGTTTGTGCGAGGGATTGTGTTGTACGAATGCGAAGGCTACAGCGGGGAAAAAGACTGTCTTCTGGTTGCGGAGTGTATTCTTGTGTCAGACAGAATGTCGTGTGTGTTTTGTGTGTGTATTTATGCCTGCTCTGTGTGCTCGCTGGCTTGCTAGCTTGTGTGAGGCGTAGAGTGAGCGTGTTTGTGTTTCTCTGTGTGTACTGGAAGCGAGTGGGGAGGATGGAAAAAAAAAAGAAGAAGAGGAAGAATGAGAAAGAAAGCAGATCGAGTAGGAGAGAGAGAGAAAGAGAGAGAGAGCTTCTTATTGAGGCATGGCGCGCCTGCACCAGCCTGAGCCTCAGCCTCAGCCTCAGCCTGAGCCTCAGCCCCAGTGTGTGATGTACAAAGAGCCCAGAGGAAGGCGCTTCACAGCTGTTTGTAGACTATGGGAACAGGAAAGGTCAACACAGTAACGCGGTGCGTTTTTGTAACGCCGACTCTGTTCGCCAGCGAGACAGCGGCACTCGGGCTCCCCTCAGTAGTAGCAGTGCATTTAAATTACTGCTCTAGCCTCCAGAAGAATGGTTCAAGCATAACCCCATTGTATTCTTTGATAAACTCTGGAAAATGCGCAGTATAAGCTCGGGAAAGAGACACGGTTTAAGGGCACAATTGGCGTGCAAATCTACCATGGAAAGTTTTCTAACCCCCCTCCACTTTCACAAGAGAGAGAGGGGTACAGAGAGAGAGAGAGAGAGAGTGTAGGAGTAGGTCTGCCCGTTATCTGTAGATGCAGGGCAGAGCATGGGGAGATTGCTTGTGTGTGTCATCTCCATATTGGGGGGCTCAGTTCTGAGGGGGACAATAGCGCCCTAATCCCAGCCCTGATGCCAGATTAATACTCAAGCCCACCAAAATATTAATTCCAGCCAAGAGCAGGGAAAGCAAAATAATGCGTCAAAACACTCCCAACAAATAAAGAAAGACAACACACACACACCCAGACACACACACACACACACACACAATAACCAGAGCCAAACAATTCCATCTGCCACTGTTTTTTTTTTTTCTTTTTTATTATTGCTGTATTATTTTCAACACGGTCGTACACAAACCCTCCTTATTTTCTCATCCCTGCCCAATTTTTCACTATTAATCTTCATAATGATTTCTTCTTAAAGTCGAGGAGGCTGACGTTGTTTTCTCACAGATTGCCTTTGCTAAGCTCAAGGTTTTATTTGAGGATTTGAATATTTATAATATGAAATAATAGCAGTTGTAAAAATAACCCTCTCTGCTTTCTATGCAGTAAGTTCCGGGGCTAAACATCGCCTCCTCACTTCAAAGCGAGCTCTGACGTTGTTGGCTACTAATGTAATGTGCGTATGGAACTCATAGCTGCGAGATGTTTTCTGGTGTTTCTGTCTAGGCTGTGGGAGTGTGTGATGGCCTCTGTTGGGGTTGCAAATGGGCCAGGACTTTCCTGCCCTGCCCTGGCCTTGGCCGTTTCACAGGGTGGTGTGGAGCTGGCAGGGACAGAGCTCCTCAGTCGGTGAGAAGCTGGCAGCGGACGGGTTCTTCCTGGCCTGCAGTGTGTCCGTTGAAGGCTGTTCTTTTGCGCTGGAGATGTGTGGGTCCTTAGTAACGACAGGTAGAAAGAAGAGTGTCTATGCAACTGTGCCTTGATGGGTGGGATGATGAATGGCTTTTCACTGCTTTCGCACGGATGTGAGAGGTGGGCCGGGGCCGTGTTCCGCTGCTTAGTCATAGGGATGAAGGGCTGGTAACACTTCTTCTGAATTTGGCATTCATAATGCATCATAAACACATCTAGTATGTGAGGAAAGTGCCATAACGTCATAAGACCACATCATTTTATATTTATGTAATGTAATATTTTCAAAGTTTTTTAAAGTGCGCACTTTAGGTGGCTTCTAACGGAGTTCATTGTCTGTAACCACTTATCCAGTTCAGGGTTGTGGTGGGTCCGGAGCCTACCCGGAATCACTGGGCGCAAGGCAGGAACACACTCTGGAGGGGGCGCCAGTCCTTCACAGCATGAGACACACTTACACATACACACTTTTTTGTACGGTCTTCTTTCAGAATAATCACTGCGTCCATTTTCGAGGCACATCTGCGGCGATATTTCTCCACAATTCCAAACCGAAGTTCTTGAAGCTGGTTGCATTTCTGATATCCAAGTATTCCCAGTCTCTTTATTGACGTTGAAGTCTGGACTCTGGGGAGGTCAGTCTATTACGGAGACTTCTTAAAGTCACTATAAGAAACAAACACTGTTGCTGGACAGCGTGCGGTCCAGGGCCTTCAAATTGCATGGCTTAAAGTTTTACGGATGCATCTGAGGCCTTCTTCTGCTTTTATGTTATTTTACAGATAACCTGTCAGTCAGAGCTGTGGTCCATATGCTTGGCCACAGCACACACACACACTGCTAAGCTAGCGTCTCTCACCTCACACACACACACACTAATGCAGCAGCAGCAGGGGTTCTTGCCTGTGCTCCTCAGGACGGAGGCAGAGGTCCTCAGCACGCTGATAAGGTCTAATATGATCCGGAGCAGTTACATTTATCTGTTACACATGGCACGCTAAATACGAAAGGTCAGCTTACTTTAATCCTCAAATCTCCTCCATACAGATGACGGCCTCTGTTTCTACGAACCTGGGAAATAATCTCGCCTTTAATTCTCCACCATAAGCTTTCATTATCTTCTGGCCACAATCAAGAAGTATTGTTAGCATGTGTTTTTACCGGACCTCGGCGGTGAGGGGGATTAATACCTCGGCCTGACCGAGTGTGAGTCACAGTATGAAATCCCTCTAATTTTCGTCCCAAACCGCTTGACATTATTACAATTACGAACAATATGGTAAATTCGCTCGGGCTCCAGGGCGCCTTCCTTCCTTCCCTCCGTCCTTCCACACTCCGCTGGGAGAAGTTGAATGTCAGTGATAGGCTTAGATTTTCTTTAAGTGTTTTAACAGCCTTCTCTCCGCTATCAGCTCAGTGGCATCCAAATATGCGGCAACGCGGCAGTCTTGCAGATGGCTCTTTAAACCGCTGTTGATATCCAGCAACTGGCATGTGACGTGCCCTTTCAAGCGAACATCATAAGGGACGTGTCCAAACTTAATTGTGTCCCATTTTCCCCCTGTGGCTTATTTTTGGGCTGTTTTTCATGTTTGTTGTTCTGATTGATTTGTTCCATAACCGGTTTAAGTCGACAAACAACAAAGCCGAAGAAGTGCCCGCCTTTTTTTTTTTTCCTGCAAGAAGTCAAGACAAATTGAGGACACAGCCGGCGTGTGATTCCCTGCCTGGAATCTCCACCGAGCCGCACGCGCCTCTGCGGGTCATTCGGGTTACTGTCTAAAACCAAGTTTGGTTAATTTGTTATTTTGAAAGCCTTTTGTTTCACTCTGGAAGTGTGTCAGATGTAGACAGATGCTGCAATATTTATTCAGAGACTGGAGACCGTATTAGGATGCTTTCTGTTTGCTTCGTTTTGTATTGTTTACCCCCTAATTTGCCGGTGGTACCATTTTTTCCCTCCCAAACTCTAACCAACACATCAGTCTGAACAAAGGTAGCCTCTATTCTGTAGCCTTAATTAGAAGGAAATTGTAAACCGACGCATGCCTTTCTTTAAGGGATTATCCATACTTTATGACGGAGCGTTTGAAGTCAGAAAGTTTTCTGAATCAGCACCGCTAAAGTGGGTCTCTTATAGGACATTGTTGTCTTCAATTATTTCCCCGTTATATGCGTGTCTATGAAGCCGGGGAATCATTTATTATTTAAAGACACAATCGTTGCTGTTTATCAGGGGTTTTTTAAAACCGGGTTAGCTTTGCACGTCACTTTTTTGATTAAAAGGAACAAAGCATAATAAAATGGGGGGATGATGGGTGGGGGGTTGAGAGGGGGAGGGGGGGGTGGTTGAGATGGCTGCTCTTCTCTGCTGCTCCACGGTTCCATGGCCTTTATTGTCATTTAATGCGAGCGGTGCCAAGCGGAAAGCGAGGAGGAGATCTGACGAGCATCTGGCACTACACTACACTAATGCACGAGGATGTGTGCTAACACAAGCCCCCTTCACACTCTCCGATACAGGCACACACACACTCTCTTTTAAAACTACTCCACCCTGCCATGTGTCCCAGCCTCCAGACTGACAGCTACTTGATGTTGCCAGTGGATTAACCCTGTGGGACCCAGAGAGTAACTAATACTGATTTGTACAAATATTGATCAGGACCAGGCCCCTTTAAACTCGACTGGTTTCAGAGGGAGGGACGCTGACACACAGGGCTTAGGATAGCATCGCTGTCTCATATCAAACCCAGCCAGGGATCTTTAAGACGTTACAAGTGTCAGAGTGCATATTCACTGCAGGTTTAAGGCTGTGGACGCTGAGAATTGGCAGAAGCTTTTTGAGTTTGTGAGGCTGCGGAGCAGAGATTCTCTCATCACAGAGCAAACAGAGTGAATCGTAATCGCACCAGCGAATCATACGGACCACCTATGGGCTACAGATCAAAAATGTTCAAATTGTGATACTCCTCCAGCACAGCTAGAAAATGGCGGGTGGAGGGTCACTGTTATGTGAACGAGGAGGGGTAGACATTCATGACAAGTTCAATTGTATTTTGCCACATTTTAACATCGTATTCAGCAAATTGGAGGAATTTAAACATTGGATTTTTAAAACATGATCAGCCAAAAGCTTGTAAGTAATTAATGTTATTAATATTTAGAATTAAATGTAGAAAAAACAGCTGTATATGAATCTGCTGTCTGTTTGGAAGATGGTGTTTGGAATGTTAAGCACTAATGTTCAGTTCATGAAAGAATCATTATTTTTAATTGATTCTTTGAATTGACTCATGCAAAACAATTTCTAAAAAAATAATCAGATGTTTCTGTGGTGCATTTGCAATATAGAAAATACAATAAAACATATAAAGACAATCTGACATTCTGTCTCTGTCCATTTAAAGGTATGGTCCATTTATTCAGGCTCTGTGGAAGGAGCCTTGTGGCCTTTATTAGGAAGTGTCACATGAAATGTTGCATGAAGCGTAACCAATTTTCAAATTTCCTGCCATTTTTTTAAACACAGGGCATTGCTCACAAGTCAGTTACTGTTCAATTAAATCTCATGAATATTTTGGACCCATATAAATGACTGACTTTCATGTCAGTGACACTTGTGTGACAAATGTCTTGCTTGTTCTTGTTTTCCTCCATTCATCTTTCTTCATCTGTGTTGGTTTACTAATATTTCTGTGTATTACTTCTGTGTATTTTCTTCGTCTATTTTTTTAACTGCACTCCTGGAGTTACAGTATCTCTCTCCATCCTAAATCTACACCTTCACCTCTGTCCCACTCTCCTGGCCTCAGCCTGCCAATCCCCATGAAGTCCTCCAGTGTCCCTTCACTGTCCTGTATTCTGAACACTGTGCTATTGGGAGATTACTCTTACCGTAACCGAGGTGGACGAGTGCTGGTCGATACCTGATGTTAGCGGTCAGCCACTATCGCTGACCCCACTGTACGATGACGTGGAAGGAGCCAGTCTTCTCCCGACTGATAAATTCCAGGTGACTGACCTTCCGTGACCTGGGCAGTGTGGGTCAGACTGGCTGGAGTGGGGTGGGGGTAGGAGGCAGTGGAGGACTGGTCAGTAGGCCTTTATCATAATGAAGTGGTCAGTATTGCCTTTCTGTCACTCAGCAATTACAGGAAGAGATATGGTGCCATAGATAGGTGGTGAATGGAGCAGCAGGCCGTCAGCTGCAGAATGGCAGTGCGCAGGCAGGGGAGCACTAAAGTGACATGTAAAATACTCCAATATGGACTGATAATGACCACCAGGAAGAATCAGGGCCACTTGAGACCACTGGTACACCAGTGGAATTCTTTAACAGAGTGCAGGATTATCAGAGGCAGTTATTATATTGTACATGCCATAATTAAACTCACGGTTCCAGCTCTGAAATCTGATGTTCAAGTCAGTAAACAGTACCAAAGACCAAAGATGTTTGTATAAATGCTGTTATGATGTGTCAAAATCCTGATGTAGACCAGCGCATACTGTTAACAATTTTGCCTGGTGATTGATTTGGTTGTTAATAGTTAATAACAACTGATGGTATGACTCAATTTCATATAGAGCTTGGTATGGCTAAAATCGCTATAACACATGACCTCAAATGACTTAGTATATTTTCACACTAGTGAAAACACCACTTTAAAATAACACTACATTTAAAAAAGGTATAAATGTAGCATATAAGCCTGTTTATTACATTGTTATTAATTAGGTTGTAAACACCTTAAAAGTCATTAATAATCATATGTAACACAGAGACAGAAAAGACAATAGTGACCTCTTTTTTGTCTAACACTGACAGTGTCAGATAATTTACAGAATTGTTAAGGTAAAGAACCTGAGAATGTGAATGTCGTCATTTCACCTGTTAAGGTAAACAACATCATCATTAGTGTGGGTGGTTAATTTATTAAACCTGGTGGTTAAATGGTTAAATGTATTAACAAATTTATCATCTAGCTGATAATCTTAATGTCAACTGAAGGGGAAAACAATGTAAGATCAGTATTCTGCAAGATCTGAGGTTTCACAGTGTAGATGGATGTGGGTTCACTATCTGGCAAACAACAGGTCACTGTTGCCCTTCATTCATTCATTCATTCATTCCTTTTCTGAAACTGCTTATCCAATCCAGGGTCGAGGTGGATCGGGATCCTACCTGGAATTAAATGGTTATTAATGACTTTTAATGCATTCACAACATATTTAATAATCATTAATAAACAGGTATTAATTGATCTATAAACCTTTGTAAGTGTAGTTTTATTCTAAAGTGGTTCCAAGCTTCTTTTTCCCAGGTGTGGGTCCCTTGCACCGCAGCTGTGGTATATTTGTTCTAGTGTGAAAGCTGTTCTCGAGCCGAGGAGAGGCCCAGAGTACAGACCCCTGATCCGTTTCAAATGTGGGGTCTGGGGATCGCTTCTAGTGGTGGTACGGTTTGTTGCAAGTGTGGAACAAGGCCAGAATTGGTCAAGGGTGTAGACTCAAGCATTTGAGTACAAGTGTGACATGAGGGTTAGGGTTAGTTACCATTGAAGTGGTATATAATCGCTCTTTTATAGGGTGGTATGGGGTGGCAGCTCGTGGGGTCGTGGGTTCAAACCCTGCCTCGGGTCTCTGTCTGTGAGGTGTTTAGTGTGTTCTCCCTGTGTCTGTGTGGGTTTCCTCCCCCAGTCAAAAGTGAATTGTCTGGGTGAAATCTGCCACAGGTGTGAGAGTGTGAGTGAGTGTGTAATACCCTGGATATATAACTGGATGAAGTGGTTATAGAATATGAGTGAGTGAATGAATAAACATATTATAACGTGTTGAGTCCCTTTATTTTTAGACAGTGATTAAATCTGCAGTCATCACCACCCCCTGCCAACATTACTCATGTCATAGTGGTTTAGAAGAGGATGTTTCTGGGTAAACACAATGTACCTTCAACTAGCGCTAATCACAAATCCCATCATTTCTAAAATAAATCAAAACGAAAGGCTGCTACCGACGTCGACCGACGTCTAATACTGAGACTCAGTGACATTGTGGACTCTTCCTGTGCAAGTCAGCAGCAGTCCAGGGAGGGAACCCCCACCTCATCCAGTCAGCGATCCCACCAGCCACAGCCACCTGAGACCCCCGCACATTCCTCCGTCCGCTAACTATTTAGTTGTCAGTGATTTGGTTAAGTGGAATTGACTTTTATCTGCACTGTGCTGTGGGGCTGCTACCGGCGATACACATTACTCCCCCCTTCCCCTTCTGCCTGCTGCCTGCTCTCAGCCTGTGTGTCACATCCAGCACATTGCTATTGGCAGGCGAGGCACGGCTGATCAATAGTGGCGGTCAGGGATGGCCCGCGGCCCCGCCGTGCTGCAGACTGAGCTATTGATCCGGACCCCAGACTCTCCCTATCCTCAACAGGCCCCAGTGTGTAGCCAACCCCAAGAGACAGCAGGGGATGGCAGGGGACGGAGAGAGACTAAGGAGACTCTGTTTGTCCTTTCTGTGTGTTTACCAGCAGTGGTTATAAGCCAAGTCCTTATAGGAAAGTCTGTGTTGGGGACCCTGCCAGCCAGTTATTACCACTAATACACGACTAGGCTCCTGTCTCTGCGAATGGGGAGGGGTGGGACGGGGGGGGGGGGGTTTAAACCCAGAACTTAAAGCCACAGGAGGGTTTCAAAATGATTTTTCAAAATCAGTGGGAAATCCTTTTTTCAGCATGTGATTCAAATAACGGAATAAAAGCTATTGTTGATTTCCCCCACGTTCTTGAAGCCAAAGGCATGCCACACAAGCCGTGTGACCCCCAAACACCAACTACAGTCTACAGTGCGTTTATGTATCATTTGCATTCAGTATCAACAGGTTTGAGTTTGCACCTCAGTGTTTTTTTTTCTTGCTTTCAAGTCAGAAGTGAAAAAACGTTTGTTGGAAATGTGGTATTGATAGAATGTTTACAACAAACAGCATGTGTTTTAGAGTCTTTAGACTTTGCTTCTAAAAATAAAATCTTTGTTCCCTTATTAAGATTTTCCTATTATTATTATTTAATTACAATGTAGTTACACGTGCGAGGAGTCGCCTGCATATGAACCCATGGGGATTTAAGGGGTTAAACCATTGCTAAACTATTGCCCAATTGTCTTCTCTCCAGGCGTATTGTAACAGGCTGAAATGTAGAACCATGCTCATGTTCGTGGTGTTTTATTACAAAATTGAAAACAAAAGTAGGCTTTCTCTGCGAAGGGAGGCCTAAACGGTCCTGAATCTTTTTTCCATGCTGTGGCATCCCGCATAACACAGACTTCAGGACGCCCCTGCCCCTGCTAGGTGCTGGTGACAGATCTCAGGCCTTGGTCCATGTAGCTCCAACCCCAAAAGAAGGGCTTTTCTTCAGGGAAATCCCTCCTCCTCTTCCTCCGTCCCCCTGCCAGCGCACTTTCCCCTCTGCCTGCCTGCCTGCCTGCCTGCCCGGGCTGCTTGTTTTTGTAGCTAGTTTTAAGTGCTTCTCCCTGGAGCTCCTCATCAGCAACTTAATAAGAGCTCTTGGGAACAATTAAACACCATCTTTAACTCTGTTCTAACCACAGAGGTAAAAATAATCGTAAAAATGTTGCCAAATAGAGGGGGCTCCGGGGGGAGCGTTCAGAAATCACACACTGTCTCCTTCTCTGTCCTGTATTCCCCCAACTGGAGCGCAGGGTAGAGCTGACAGAGCCGCAGCACTGTGACAGACACATTTACTCAGCTTTCCGCCGCAGCCCCCTGTGGCATTCGGAGCTCCCTTTTTACCCCCTCCCTCCCTCTCTTTTTTAGATTCCTCTTTCAATGCAGGAACTGACATGTGAATAAATATGTATTGTCTTAGTGACTTTGTTGTTGGCTTGGAGAGATGTTCAGCAGAACGCGGAATTATGCGCAGTATTACAGGAATATGTCTTGTTCTGGTTATGGAGGAAATTAAGTTTCTCCGGAAATTTCATCATTATATATTTATTTATTTATGCATTTATGCCTTTGAAAGCCCGCAATGGCACACGGGGAGGAATTACTCAAAGCAATGCATTTATTGCTTGATGCAATCTGGAAAATAAGCTTTTGTCCTCCAGCTGTAAATAGAAATAATTATATATTAATTTGGCCTTCACTAAGACGGCTTATTAGAGCATCAGAAAGGCCTGATAGAAGACATATTGTGCTGTGCCTCCTCCTTCTGTTGGAGATTTACTCAGCGCAGCGCTGTCTCAAAGACAACCAGCACGCAATACCCCAAATCTGCACCCACTTATAACACATAGCTAACTTCTGGCTTTAGCTCTCCTCGTCTCAGCTCCTTTGTGCAAAAGTGTACTCCGTGACCTCTTTGCTTTCGCATCCGACTGTCCACTGCGCCTCGTGTGTGACTTGGGTTTCCGAAATGGAGTTCAATTTCTTATGCTTTGTTTCTTTTTCTTCTTTCTTCCCATAGGTGGCGCTACCAGTTTGAAAAGCTTTGAACATCTCCACAGACTGTGGATACTCCGAACCAAACCCAGCCCCATCACTGGGCCTCATAGCTTTGACGAGCCCTGGAAATACCTGGAATTCTAGGACTGCATCATTCTAAGCTCTTTGCCAAGGGACTTCCTATTGGTGCCCAGGCACTGGATCTGAAAGCTTTATCTTCTGTGGTCTTTCTTCTGCATTTACCAAAAGAAAAAAAAAAAAGAAAATAAACAAAACAACCAAAATAATAATAAAAATCAAACACTATAGCTTTAACGGTAGTGGATAGCCAGCACCGGCCTCCTGCACCCAAAAAAAACACACAAACTGCCGCCACTGCGAGGGTTGTGACCTTTCTGGCTCCCGGCTTCAAACGGACACTTGAAACGAGGGACGCGGTCAGAGAGGGGCTTCCGAGCGGCAGCAGATCGAACCAAAAACCACATCAGGTAAGGCTGTGAAATCACCTCTGCTCCCTGCTGGCTAGCTCCCCACCCCTAAGCCCTCCAGCTCTTCAGAGGCTGCTGGGGTCCCGCAAGGCTCCATGCTGGGCCCACTCTAGAGGCTGCAGATAAAGAGAATGGGCTTCCAGGCTCCATAGCGTGTTTGTTCCTGTGGGATTAGAGACGTGTAATAGGTTGTTTGGTCAGTAGTTGCTCGTGTGGGGCTGCTTTCAGAAACCCAGATGGCCAAAGAGATACAGAGGGAGGGATGGTGTTGGACGACTTGTGTGTTGCTGCCGGACCTTTAAGGCTGGGGAATGGAGGTGTGTACTTGAGTCACGTCACATACTTTAATACTCGCCTCCTGTGCTGCAGCAGCTGGTTCCATAATGCCACGCGGTACTAGCAATGTTACAGCAGGCTTCCGGTACTCTTTACGAAGCATTAGCTCATTCCTCTGTAATGTGTGATAAGCTGACACACTGCACTTTTTTTTTTGTTTTTACAACATGGCTGGCATGCTAGCTCTTTAGCTATTGAGAATAATGCCGTCCCCCTCCTGCACCCTGTGTAATCCTGACTGAAAGTAAATGGTGTTTATGGAATTAAGTGAATAAAAAGAAAACAGGCAGAACGCAGGAGCGGTTCAGTATCAAACCTGCTCCAAGGCGAGCGTGGGCCTTTTGTTTGAAAAGTTCAAAGTAATTTTGCCAAATTTAGGTCACTGCAAATTATAAGTACGCAGCGGGGCGCCGTCATTTCGCGAAGGGAAGGAGAAAGCAAATAAATAAATAACCTACAAGGGCCAGGTTTTAAGCACTAACTCGCATCCATAAGGGCTGCGTTTGATATTTTATTTTATTTCTTTATTTCTTTGCTGCTTAGCGTTGAAAAGAAAGCCTTGGGAAGCAGCATTAAGCTAAAACTGAATGCATCACTGCTAATTAAGGGCATGGTCAGCAAAGAGCTGTGCACAAGGTTGTTTGGCATGGGCCCGAAGGGGCAGCCCAGCGTACAGCAGGCCGGAGATAATGCTCCAGGAGTAGTGGTCAGTGGACGCCCCCGTCAGGAGGACGAGTCGCCCCTCTCCCCTCCCCTTTCCCTTTCCCTGCCTCCCTCCCTCCCTCCCTCGCTCCCTGGCTCCCTGGCTCCGTCCGGGAGTGCTAATGGAATAGCGCTCGTAGCCCTGGGCTCCGGCACTAGGCCTGCTCTGCATGTGGGATGCACTTTGTGCTGCAGCCGGGGTCGCTCCCTTTGTGCCAGCCCTCTTTGGCCTCGCGGAAAAAAAGAGCCATGCATGATTTCATACATGAAAGATATATGTAATTGGACAGCAGCGCCTATACGCTGCATTTACAATTCTAAACAGATTCAGTGGAAAGCAAATCTCTCTCTCTCTCTCTCTCTCTCTCTCTCTCTCTCTCTCTCTGCCCCCTTTCTTTATTTCCTGAAAATATATTTGCAATATCAGACAGTGCTCCAAAATGCCTAAATCACAGATTACCACACCTTTTTATATTTACATGCAGGATGTATCTGCCTGGGAGTGCCCCAAATGCTTGTTTGGATTCGTTCTGATTCGTGGGCCCCCCACCCCCCGTTTGAACTGAGGGCTGCTGGTTAAAAGCCGTTCTCCCTTTAAACCCCATTGGGTGCCATCTGTGAAGGACCGCTCTGGTTTCTTGAGGGTGATTGGACTGCGGTTGGATGCTGTTATGTATCAGAGGTTCCTTGTAGTGATTATGTACCTTTAATACGCACAACTCAAAGAGTAATTTGTTAAGACTGCGGCTGAAATGAGAACATTTCACATGGTCGCTCTTTATTTTAAGCCCTGCTACATGAGTCGGTAACACTCCTGTGCTGTTAGAGCGTTAATGTGTATGCAAAGCTGTGGCCTGCGTTAACCTGGTCATTCTGTAAACCTGAATTACTTCCAGCACTATCCGTTCCGCTTGTTTGGTGTGGGGTTCTGTGTGTGTACGTGTTTGTGTGTGTGTGTACTGGGTTGGGCACACACACAGGCTTCTGGTTTGTTGGTTTTTTTTTTTTTTTATCTGTGGCCCCTCCACGTAAACCCTCCTGTGGAGTTTATATAGTGGCAAGGTAAACACCTATCCTGTTAATTGGTGTAGCGGCCTCACACTCGGCTGGGGAATGGCCTCTCTAATGGCCTTCTTTTATGGGCAGGCCTGGCCTCAGGCCAGCCTCTTCCGGTCTCTGCGGGGCCACGGGCCACGCGGTGGGGGCCTGGACCCTCACTCCCCAATCCCCCCCCCACATCCAGCGCCCCCCTATTCCTATGCAGCCCACCTACTTTGGAACCTAGAGGTCAAGGTTAAGCGTCCCCTAACTCAGCTCCAGCCGCCACAGTCTTCAGCAATTACGCAACAGCTACGTCACTCACACGGCTCGCTGCAGGACAGCAGCCCGGCCGCTGACCACAGTAGCCGGTCAGTGTGGGAATAGCCTGCTCACCCCTGCACAGCGCCATGTTTCTGCTGCTGACCAGTGAGTGAGTGACACAGCAGGTTTACACTCTCTGTCCACTCTTCATTCCAATCCTCGCTTCCTTGAGTGCTTTTAATTTTTGAATTATTATTAATCATTTCAGTTAATTATTAATAACATGAAACTCTGGTCAAGGGGCTTCTGCTCTTTTATTACATTTAAGGAGCAAAATTTAGAACATAATTTCCTTCAATATTATATATATTTACATCCAAAATTATGTAAAAATATGAAATATATATTATATAAATTAACAGTGATCATTTGCATATTTAAGATATTCATATTGAATGTAGCCCATTTATAACATACTTAATTTGTACTTGTACTTAATTATGCATTTAGATTGACATCATTTATTCAGATTATATTCATTTAATTATTATTTTATTAACCGTGTAAAATGTTTTTCAAAAAATAGTTTTGATAATAAATAAAATTATGATTAAATTGCAATTAAGTATAGACACATTATCATAATTAATTAAGGGTCTTAATTGATTGTTGATATTAAATCATGTGTAAGAACTGGGTACATTTACATTAGGGGAATGTTTGTCTTTGTCTAATCGGGTGTAAAGCGCTTGATTTTCTTGTGAAGTTTGGTGCTCGCTTTTACACCCGTCACATAATTAAAGGGATATATTTTAACGTATGTAACGTACGTAAAAGAACGTGCCAGTAGAATGTAAATATGGTCACGTGATATGCAGTGCGCATTTGTCTGTAGTGGACAGTTCTGGGGAAAAAATGGTTTTCTAAGTGAGAGGAAGGGAACATAGGGAACATATCCTCTGCGGAGAGCCCACTGAAACAGGGCTTTTTTCTGCACAGTTTCTGTGAATTGCAGAGTGTGGGTTACTGGGAAAATCGAACAAACGTATAACAAACGTTTTTACTGGCCTTATTGGTTTATGTGTGTGTGTGTGTGTGTGTGTGTGAGTGTGTGTGCGTGTGTGAGTGTGTGTGTGTGTTAGTTATTATTTACACCCTCACAAACACACACATTTTACCGTGTCTGTAATATATGTGCTGAATAGGTCTTTAAGGATTAGCAGTGTTCTTCTCTGGGACCTTGACTGGACACAAAAACAAGCCCCAAACCCGAGCGAATGCAACACACATGAACAAACATCTCCTGCCCCCGCTTGTGCGCGCGCGCGTTTGTGTGTGTGTGTGTGTGTGTGTGATTCAGAAGCTTGTGAAGACTCACACACACACTCACCTCTGAAGGGGTCTCGCGCTGGGTGTGGTGCTGTGGCTGCTTGTGTTTCTTTGCAGTGCGTTCTGCTGCGTCTTGTTACTTGTGTGGATTTTTAGCGCAGGTTGTAGAGCGCGCGCGCTGCAGCGGCGCCTCAGCCGAAGGCTCGCGCCTTTATTAGCATACACCACTTCACACGCGGGAGTTTAAACACTGTCCCTTTGTGCTGTTCTTCTTCTGCTGCTTCTCATACCTGCAGAGAGCTGGACTACACACACACACACACACACACACAGAGAGTGAGAGAGAGAGAGACTGTGCTGTGGACTAGGGCTCGCTCCAGGCTGCTCTGCTCTCTCTGCTCTCCCCTCATCTGCAGCCTTTCCTCCTCTCTGCCTGAATCAAATCCCTTTATTGGGTTTGGGCCGTTCCTCTGATCCGCGTTTGCTTGTGGAACCGCAGAGAAATTCAGCGCCTTTTAAAGCTTTATTATTATTAGGAGAATTCATAAAGCCGTTATAACAAGGCGCGTGAGCGTAATAGAGCTGACTGTCATGGCAATAACGCACAGAGCTATGGCTCAAGTGCACATCAGGAAGGTATCCCTCGTTCACACACACACACACACACACACAGAGAGAGAGAGAGAGGCTGCATTGACTGACAGCATTGCAAACGCTTGCTACCTGTTCCTATAAAACAGAAAATAAAAAATGTACTTTTCTAAAGTATAGGAACTTAATATGAAAATTAATACCAGTCATATTCCATGTGTAAATATATCTGATTGTCCGTTTACACGGCTGCTCTTTCTTTCATATTACACTCATATATACATTTTGATATTTCATTCGTTTTCATTTTTTTTGTTTCTTTGTTTGTTTGTTTGTTTTTCCTCGAATGTCATGTTGGTTCTCCGTTCTTCTGTCTTTTTATTTCAAAATTAATTTAGTTTTTAATAAAATATTCTCCCCCGAAAAATATTAAAATAATTAATAAAAATGTTAAAAAATATATTCAAAATCACGTATGTGCCGAAATTAATTTTAAATTGCACTATAAATCGTATTTGCATAATTAATTAGCGCGTAAAAACCGCGCCTGAAGAGTTTGGCCCAAACTTCTCCTGTTCGGTTTTAATTAGGCTAATGAGTGATTAATACTCATCAGAATTTTATTAACCTCTTTTCGCTTTGGCTGAATGTTCAAAGCGATCTCGCCCCAGTTACACACAGGACATGTACAAGGCTTTAATGATAATTAATTAAGCACCTTAATTAACAAGTCAACAAATATAATTCGTCACGGCGTTTTATTTATTTGAAAATGATGCAAACAATGTGACACACACCCGATAAAACAACACAGGGGCTGTAAGTAAATGAGGCAACAACAATAACACCATCAGCAAATCAGACACAGAGGACTTTATTCCACAGGAAACATTACCACAATAACGTCACAATAAAATCATTTCTACACAGTGAACATTTGTTTATAATCGAAGAAATATATTTACATAATTAATCCCAAATTAGCATTTTCGTTTTTTCATAAGTGACTTATTTTATTTCACATGATTTTATTTAGAATTAAACTTAACACAAAATCCGGCGACACCTCAGCCCCCTTCTTTCACACGCAAAGTGGCATTTTTGAGCAGCATTATTGGAGAAAAAACAAGAAAAGATGCAGGTGTTTGGAACGTGTGAATGGAATATTAACAAACAGGAATGTTTGGGAAACGTTTAGTGCAGATGTTCCACATGTTCCTTGTAAAACAGATCAAAAATAATAATAAAATAATACAACGACTTTTAAGGGTGTGGGATTTAGTAAGAGCTCGATTTAAAGCTGCAGCAGATTTCTCCTGTACCCTGTTTATTTGCGACGACGTAGATAAATAAAACACGCAGAAAAGCTGTGTTCGTATCCATCTGGAAATATGGGAGATTTGTTTGTTTTTATATCTTTAATGCAAGGACGAATTTTGCTTTGTGAATTCTCGTCTGACGGTGGAATAATGATATTTGTTCATTTCTTTATATCGTCGTCTCAATGTTTATTTGCTGAGTTTTAGGATCGTGTTCAGGGTCCGGAGCTAGATGAAAGTTTGGTGTGAGTGTGTGTGTGTGTGTGTGTGTGTGTGTGTGTGTGTGTGTGTGTGTGTGTGTGTGTATGTTTTACACGGCGTTTTCTTTCCATCTCCACTTTGGAATATCACACACTGAATTAATGTAGTTTTGAAAAATGTTCGTAATTTGTACAGATTTGGTTCGAAGAATATGTAACGTGTTATTACACTTTGTTATTACAACGAATGCTTTGTTTTTCATGGTTGGACATTAGACTGAGGCGCTATTGACGTTAAATGGATGCAAACGTTATGCACATCTCTAAAGAGCAGAAAGATCTCGCACGTGTTTGTGGTCGAATTCGTGTAGAAAAGCTCTGTATGGTTTGGATTTATTGCTGGTGTGTATTAGTTTGTGTGTGTGAGTGTTGGTTAGAGTGGTGTAGCCTGTGTGTGTGTGTGCATCTGTCTGTGCGGAGGTAAAAGCTCATGATGCAGGAAGCCCCCGCGGGGCAGAGAGCAGCCTTTGGCCGCAGTGAACATAAGAGGGCGCTGCCATTGCACCTGGGAGCCCGTCCTGCCCCAACCAGCCCCTGACCACTGCCGGACACTGAGCTCTGCTGCCCCCACAGAAGGCCTGCACGGTTTAGAAAAACAAATGGATCTGATTGCGATTTGATTTCAGACCAATAAGTTGTTACAGAGATGGCTTACTCTGGATTATATTCCAGTGTCCACTAGTTTACAGTACATTCAGTGTCCAGCTCGTGGAATACTAGTCTATTCAGGGAATTCAAATTTTGTAACTGTAAAAAACTTTTCCACTTCACACTCATTAAAACAAATAAAGCTAAATTCACTTGTTCTATGTGAGGGACCACTGCCGCGGTGTTTTAATGAAGAAGATGAACATATCCATCCTTTTTAGGTTTGAACGTGGTCAGTTGTTTGTTGTTGTGTTGTCCACACGCCACATGGGGCTTTAGTGGCTTCTGATTTGGTGTTAGGTTACGTTCCTTATGACGACATCGCTGATTATAAAGGCTGTAATTACAGTCACTTTTTTCCTTTTGAAAAATGCAGTTTCAACGTGCGAATTCGATCTCAGTGATGTATCTGTCAGACTCAGGATCAGCTTTTACACTGATGTCCAGGCCTGGGACATAGGTCTTTGTCCGCTAATCAGATGCTAATTAGGACACATGCAGCTGATTTAATCCCAAGCATTAATATCCCGTGTAACTCTAATAATAATAATAATAATAATTAATTATTATAAAAAATAAAAAGTACAATACAAATGTTACATTTTTGGAATAGCATCATGGGCTTGCGTGACTTCTGTATCAGCCCAGCTCCATAAAGCCCCTTCCCCTCAAAACCTTTTACCTTAAATGCTCATTGTACTTTAATAAAGTTACGAGACTGTTGGCAAACAGCTGCTTTTTATCTTTAAAAATGCCGTTCACTCGTTCTCATTTCCTCACCGGTCGCTTTTGGGGCTTTTATTATTCAAGGATGGCACGCGCGGTGCACGAGGTTAAACACACACACACACACAGGAAAAGAGAGAGAGTCACTTAACATTGGTACCAACTTTGAAAAGATCCTACAGTAACGCAGTGTGCACCTATTTATTTTCTCTATTAAATCTAAAGAAATATAAAGAGCTCCGTACAATAGTCGCTTTCCCCTCAAAGTGAAGGAATCGGTGAATTTGATTGGTCGATTTGTTTAGAGGCTTCTAAAACTGGACTTTTTTTGGGGGGGGGGGTTCTTTAGCCTGTGCTTTATTACAATGCTTAAAGGCTTACACACGTTTTTATAAGAGAACTTTCCGGGTTTTCTGCTACAAACCCAAAATGTTGCTAATATGAGTTGAGCCACTGCGGTTGTGTGCGAGGCACTGTCTCCGTCCCAACGTGGGGAAATACAAAGAGCTCCATATGGCTCTCTTGTATCATTTGATTGGAGTGGATTTGGTGATTTATTTAGTTTATGAGCTTCTAGTTTTTTAATCTATAGGCTTTACTACAACATGCAAACACTTCCATATTTACAATTTTCTGCTATTGTCCCCAACTGTTGCTGAGTTCTGTTCTGGTCCAGTTCTCTTTATGGAACTCTACGTGGTTTCTATATGTAATGGAAATATAAAATCATATATAGAGTTTCTTACTGGATTTGATTTGTTGATATTTTTTAGCACAGAAGCGTTTGAGACTAGCTTTTTTCTATTTGCCAGCGTTTTACTACAATATCTAAAATTTTGCAGACCCAAACTCATAAATATCATTTGCTGTTTTCTGCTACTTACTCCAAGTGTTGCTATAATGTAGTCTATTTACTGTAAGTGCTAGTCCTTTCCTTCGTATGAGACACTACCTAAGTCCTACATATAAGGAAATCTAAAAAGCTCCACATAGGGGTCGCTTGGAATCACTCAACGCGAGTGAATTGGATTTTGTTGATTTGTTTAGCACAGACGCTTCAGACTAGCCCAAAGTCCTCGGTGTGCAGTGACTACAATAAATAGAGCATTTCATATTCTCATGAAAAAGAAATAAATAAAATAGAACAGAAGAGAGCTGTTGTGAGTCCTAAATGATGGGAAATGTGGTATCACTCAGTGAGGTGATGAGTAGACTGGACTTTGGGTTTAGCATACAAGCTCCGAGGTTTAGTTATTTCGGTTGTTTTAGCCTGTGCTGCGCTAGAATTGCTAAAGCTTTAAATGTTCCCAGTGAAATGATATATTCACCACAAAGTGAACCCACAAAGACCCAAAGTGGTCTGGGGGCTGGTGGGGACCCTTCACTTTTCAGTACAGACAGGCTATCGGTAGCCTAGCATATAGCTTACAATTTCCAGCGAATCCTATTTTTCAGCTTCCTCCGCTGTTTTCATTGAAGGTTTAGCTAGCCACGTTTACAACAGTTAGCTCCGGAACGACGCTGTTCCTCCCCCGAAAGCCTCAGCGAGCACACCGGCCTCTTTATTATCTCCCGGCCTTTCTCTCCTCTCCTCACGCACTCTATTTTCTATCCATTCATTTTTACAATCTCTCTCTCTCTCTCTCTCTCCCACCCCTCCGGTTTTCCCAAGAGAGCTGTACAGCGCTCGCTCCCGAGTTTTCTCCCCATTCTGTCTGTCTCTATCCCCGGCCTCAGCCAGAGCATCTCCTCGCGCCTTTTAACCGTTACTCACTTCACAATTCCCCCTTTCTCTCTGCGAATGCCTCCTCATACCGCACCGTTTGCGCTCGCCGATGACAGATGGCCCATGCTAATGTATGTAAAGTCTATTATATCGCGTAAATATGAAGCGAATATGGCGCATGCAATAAAAACGCGTGCGTTATAATCACACACCGGCTCAACCACACATCAGCTCGTGCCACCTTGCAAGCTTTGGGCTGCTACTCTTTTTGGGGGGTCAGGGTGTTGCATATTGTCATTGTTTGCATTATGCCACCCTTCCTCCCTCCCTCCCTCCTCTTCTTTTTTTTTTTTTGTGGTCATAGTCCAGCACGTGCATGTCTGAAAAAAGCTGAAAAAGTCCATCATGCATATGGAGATGCGTTCCTTTGTGTTTCTTTGCAACACGAGTCTGCTGTCCCTTCATGCCATGGCAGGACCCAAACCAAGGACACTGTCCTGCACAAACCTACTGCAGGCATATCAGAGAAAAATAATACAAATAATACAAATAATAGCAATAATAAAAATAAAATAATATCAAAATATTTATGGTGAAAATTATTGTGTATTTAACAAAGCCGTATAGATATGCTGTAGCAATGTTATAAATTGCTTATATAATGTCCTGCATAAGTCCTGCATGCAGTCTGAGAAAACACCCCCCCTTCAAAAAAATAATAAAAATAAATAAATAAAATACATGCACTGATTTTAGCCTTTTATTTTATAATTGTTCATAATTTTTTACAATGACATGCTCATGCAAGAAAGAAACAAACATCATGACAACTCACAGTCCACAAAACATTACGATAAAACAATACATCATGTACAACTGGCCGCACGTATATATATAAATACACATTTTAAATAAACATTTCTGATATTTTGTTGGCTTTTTTGCCCCAATAAGCATTATGTAATGAGCGGAGGGTAAGCCGGTTAGCTGTGTTTGGGGGGATTAGGGCCCCTTGGAGCTGTTAGTAAGGGAAAGTGTGCATATTGAGGGGAGAGGAACTGTGCGTTTCTGTTTTTTAAAAGAGAATCCACAATAGTATTATCATGACAAAAGGTTCAGGGGTCCGGGCCCAGAATACATGCTTTGCTTTGGGCGAGGAGGCGCTTTAAGTGACCATCAAGAGGAGGCGAGATGTTGAGGAGCGAAACCTGTGGAGGAGAAGTGCTCCCTTCACTCGCTTTTACAGCTGCTTCTATTGAACAAGCGGCACATCTGGCACTACGTTACTACACCACGTATGGGCCGTTATTTTACAATTAAAAAAAAATTGTCCGGGGAAATGCCATCCATTTTGTCATATTATGATTGAGCGTACTGGGATCCAAACTTGAAAGTGAGGATCATCTCTAACCTGTTCACATGCGCTGAAACACCGAGGTGTAGCTGTATAACAAGTTCATGCTAAACCGCTGGATGTTTTGCAGTTTAAAAGATTTCAGCCACGATGCAACCTAACACGTTTAGACCTATAATTTCAGCAGACACACACACACACACACACACACTTACTTCTTCCTCTTGTCTCTTGCCTCACACCTTCTTATCTGCTTATAATGTCTATGTGTGTGTGTGTGTGTGTGTGTGTCCACATACAAAACGCAATTCTCAGAAATCATAAAACTGAATTGAAAAACGCGTATCTTTAATGTTTACAATAGCATTTGTAGCCATTTATATTCGCTACACCTTTCCTTTCTGCAGTGCTGTAGTTCTGGAGATTTCTAGTGGTGTCTTGCTTTTCTTAAAAGTGTCCGAACCGTTTTTATTTTTGCGAGGTGAATTTGCGAGTTTTTGTTTTGTTTTTGTTTTTTTGTTGTTGGTTTGTGTGGATTTAAGCCTTCAGTCGTTTGCACAGAAGCATGCGGTAGTGAAGCATGGAGGGAGGGAAAAAGTCAGTTTTCTGTGCTCGTGTAAACTAAACTGATGGATAAAGTTGTAGATTACACGTAAAGCATGCACATGCTATTAGTCACAGTTAAGCGAGAAAAGATTTGATCAAAATAAAACACGGAAAAAAGTACACAACTCAGAAAAAGTGCCAATGCTTGCATCCCCTTTTTATTTTAAGCGTGTTTTATTTTAATGATATTAGAGAAGACTCGCTACACGTTGTGTTTTTTACACGACGTCTAGAAATGTGCCCAAAGTCTTGAATATATCACTGGAAGTGTCTAATTTTGTTAAAGCCCGGCGCTTTTAACTTGCTTCACTTTCCTAATGAAATCTCGCTTTTCCACTGTTTTCCACCGCTCGGAGATCAGTAACCCACGTCGCTGTGGGTTACAGGGTTTAAAACACGGAAAAGATCCCGCTTAGCTTCAGTGTACCTCCGCTAACTTTTACCAAACAAGTCTGGTTTAAGAAGAAAAATAGGGCGCTCGGAAACAGCGTACGCTTTGTTTACTTGCAACAGTAAGAGTGTGTGAAAGTATGGCGAAAAGTCGGAGCACACACCGCTGATAAAGTTAGTCAGAAACACAGAGAGAGAAAGGGGACGAAGCTCTGGTATTTTGAGATATTTCGATTCATAAACACGCATATTCCCTTAAAGATATCTACGTTCAGAAAAGAAAAGAAAAATGGTAAATGGAGAAGTGAAGAAGGGGTGAAAGGGAAAAAATCCCGTCCTCCAAACTGCTCCGATACTCTCCCCTTGTTTTCGCCGACTTTCCCTGCCTTTTCCCCTGCTCTAATCAAACTCTTACTTCGCGCCGGCGCTTAATTCCATATTTTCAATTCCTGATCATTACTTTCCTCTTTCTCCTTTCCTCCGTCCATCCATCCATCCCTCCCTCCCTCCTCCCTCCCTCGATTCTCCTTTCTCCCTCCCTCCCTCTCTCCCTCCCTCTCTCTCTCTCCTTTGCTGAATCTTATTGATCCAGAAGGTGGCTAATTAGCCCTTCCCGTCGTGCCTGTGTAATGAAGCACATGCGCACTGAATTAATCACAGCCATTTTTTTCTGCAGGAAACTAATTAGCAGGAATAAAGATCCAAAGAGTTTTTTTCCCCTTTTCAATCATCAGATCTCACTTTCACCTCTTCCTCTCTCCCTCTAACACGAGACTCATCGCCCGCTTTGCATCCAAATTATTTTTTATATCGCCTTTAACGACTAATACTTCGGGTGTGTGTGTTTTTTTTTTCTTCTTCTCCCCCTCTCTCTCTCTCGCTCTCTCTCTCACTCCTTTTACTCTCCGCAACAACAATGATCTTTCTTTTACCCGTCCTAAACGCTAACTGACCGAAAAGGGATCTGCCTTGATGGGATCTTTAGCCAAAGCGCCTCGATACTGGATTAAAAAGCGAGGATCTCAAAGCGGCAGCGAAAAATTGTAAGTTTCAACTTTGCTTTCTCTCTCTCTTTCTCTCCCTCTCCCTCTCTCCCTCTTTCTCTCCGCTCTCTTTTTCTCTAGCTTTACGGCGACGTTGCTTTTTACTTTCAATACCAAACGTCCCTTTTTTCCCTTAGGCTGGACTTGTCTTTTAAAACTGCAAGGCGACATCGAGTTATATTTCATGCGACTTGGTTTTTATTCGGCTTCTTTTCATAGCGTTACCTGTGTTTACATCTGGGGCTCGTCCTCGCTCTTCTCGCCAATGGAAGAGAAGAGAAGAAAGAGGGCAAAGATAGCGATTCCTTTTCCCAAACACACAAAAAGGCTTTTTCAAACACATTTCTGTCTTTCGAAGCGTTCGTGGTGCACAGAAAGGGGTTTGCGTTGTGCTGGAAGGCGTTTGTTCGCGAGGAAGCGGCTACACGAAGCTCTCGGAAGGCTAGCGGGAGCCGCCTGCGTTCGTAGCCGAGAGAGGAGCGCTCTTGTCCGGCTCGGGGCTCCGGCAGCTGCCGCTGCGCGGGAAGCGTCGACCACCGTCACGTTTCTTCGCGCAGAACCCCCCTAGCTCCTCTTCTCTCTCCGTTCTCTCCATCCATGTGCTTTCGCCACCTTCTTCCGTAGCGTTCGTCCTTTCATTCGCCCACATCTTTACTTTTCCAGTGGCTTTTTTCGCGGCTCCGCCTGCTTTGCATTTCAGTTCTCCTTCTCTTACTTTTTCGCCCGT
Organism: Hoplias malabaricus; assembly: GCF_029633855.1. Classification (NCBI taxonomy): domain Eukaryota; kingdom Metazoa; phylum Chordata; class Actinopteri; order Characiformes; family Erythrinidae; genus Hoplias; species Hoplias malabaricus. The sequence continues at coordinate 8,900,952 of NC_089815.1, read as the reverse complement.
GTCACTCGGACCGGGCTTTGCTTTTTCGTCTTTTTCTTTCCCGTTTGCCTTTTCCCTCAAGTCGATTTAGATTTTTTTGCCGATTCCCAGACGGAGTCATATACAAATCGATCGTATGTGTGTGTGTGTGTGTGTGTATGTAGGTGTGTATGTGTGAGTGTGTGTGTCAGTGTTGGGTATAAAGCCAGAGCCCCGGCTCTCCTTCGTGCCATGAAGCCGACAGCAGAGCAGCATTAGCCGGTCCGGAGAGCTTGCAAACGAGCCGAGCACCACTTTTAGCTGCTTCAGGGCAAAAAACACGCAAACAGGCAGTGCCTTTCAGTAAAAAAACACGAGTATAAACAAGCCTGCGAAAAATCATGTTTTGTCTTGAGTTTAAAAGACAAATTTGAGTCGAATTTTAAGAGAAACAGCCTTTTTTTTGGACAATTTGCTTCCTCTTTGGTAGACTGTAACTAGACAAAAACAGAGAGCACTGGAGGGGTAAGAAAAACGAGGAAGACCTGGATAGCAGAAATAAGCAGTGAAGGTGTAAACTCAATGAAGAATGCAGGTGTGCTATGAATGGAAGAGAAGGGGCTAAAAAAAAAATAGGTGAGATTGGAGATAGCCACAATGGTGTGTGAGAGAAGAAGAATGTTGGTGTAGAAGTTCCCTCGGAGGCAGGTAGAGAGGCAGGACAGTGGTCGACGAGGCAGTGGAAGATCCAGAAAGCTGAAGAGCCCAGTGGCGGCTGATGGAGGACAGACGCAGGGCAGGAGCTGTGGGTTTTCCCCCTTTCCTCCACAGCAAGGAAACCTTTTTTTTTTATTATTTATTTATTTTTTTGCGAGGGGGGAGGTTGAGAGGCTTGGGGGGTCAGACGGCGAGAAAGAGGGGAGCAGGGGTCACCGAGCGAGTGTAAGAGAGATAAAAAGAAAGGGAAGGGGGGAATGCCCTGGCGATAGCAGCCGAGGGAAAGCGAGAGGGGGGAAAAAGCAGTGGGGTGTGTATGTGTGTGTGTGTGTGTGTATGCTTGTGGGGGTCACAAAAAGCTTGGAACTATAGATTGTTGGGGGGTCAGCATGAGAGAAGATACAAAAATGCAGCTGACAAGAAAGGGAGGGAAGGACGACGTTATGTTGTTGTGGACGTAGGAAAAGTCTTCAGTTGTGAAAGTGATTGTGTTTTCTTATTTTTTTTTGTGGAGAGATAGCTTGTGGAGGAAAGCATGCATGCAGAGCAAGAGTAAGAGAGAGAGGGAGAGTGAGAGAGAGAGGATAGAAAAGGTCAAACAGCCACGGGCCATATCGAAGGAATCGGGGAAGAGGTCAGAAAAACATGAATCCCAAGACCTTTCATCCTCTCCGACTTGTCCCGGATAGAGAGGACAGCACTAACTCCTCTGGGCTAACACCAGGCAGAGAAAGCAGGGGAAAGTCAGTGTTGTTGTTTTTATTTATTTTCTTTTGCATTTCAGTATGCAGTGCTAATTTAAGAGTAAAGGAAGCGAAAGAACAATCTGCTCTTTTGTTGTAAACATTTCAAGCTACATGCCACATCTGGTTAAGATAAATCAGACAGTGGGAACATCCGGGTGTGTGTACTTTTTTATTATTATCGTTTTCTTTATTTGTATTTTTTTCCCTTCTACTTCTTCTTTGAGGGCTTTTGGTAGGGGGCATAGTGGGCAATGGCGCCCTTTATTTATTTATCTTTTTTTTTCTTTACCCTACCTCCCTTTTTTAGAGTAGATAAAGAGGAAAGGGAGGAGGGAGGAGAAGGACAGATAAGTCAGGATTTTTGTGTCTCAGCTCCATGGTAGAGGGGTGGCAATAATTACACGCGTCACACAGAAAAGGATCTATAGCATATTACAGGTGCTGTGCACTCTCTCTCTCTCTCTCTCTCTCTCTCTCTCTCTCTTTCTTAGCTCTTCTTCTATTTCTCTATATTTTCTTTCCCAATGCAAAACAAAGACAGCAGGCAGGCTCTCCACCGTCCTGTGACATTTGTGGATATGATACTCATCTTACACTATTCCCACTGTTTGCGGACAATGACTGACGTTCATTTGGTGAATCTTCTTTCCTCTCCAGTGTTTGCTCCCTGTTCTCGTATCTGTTCGCGAGCGCTTCAGCATTTTTTCATTTGGAATATTTTAAAAAGGAATATCCAAGTATTGGTGATCTGAATATTCAAAAAACCCCAGTTTGAGCTGCCGCACTCGAATTTTCAAATTTCTAGTCGGTCAGTAATGTAGTGCGAGTCTTTTGAGGGTGAGCTTACAGTGCAGTGTTAAAAATCTCAGCCCGAGATGTGGCCGTGTTAGCATTTGTGGTTTGAGAGGGCGTCACTAGCTCTCCCGCCCTCTTCACTCTGTCTCTCCTTCATTTTATTCTTCTACCAGTGAAAGATGGTTAGGAGAAGCGTTTTTTTTTTTTTTTATGTTTTTTGAATGCTCTGTGTGGTATGGACCTGGTTGGTAGCGTTGGGCCTGTTTTATTTTATTTTTTTTTTTTTTTTGAGAAGTATTAACTTTACAAAATAGTTTACTAGATTCTTGTCTGGCACTCGAGGTACCATCCTCTATTTGCATAATTGTGTGGAGTTTATTATGCATATTCATGGTTATATTTCAGAACGAGGGATACAAATATAGTTACAAACAGTCCTCCTCTGTTTACTTACAGAAGGTGTATATTTACACCTTCATCTTTTCAAATTATCTACGTAAAACCTGGTTTTCACAGAAGATATTTTTGTATGTAATCCTCTTTAGATATGCAATAATATCCATATTTCTAACGCAAAAGAATACATTCATTTTATTGAAGCCATTTTTGCCATAAGAATAAACAATTCTGTTAATTTAAGCTATAGTTAGTGTCATTACCAACACAATAGTAATAACATTTACAAATACATTAGCATTTTTATTTTTTATATAATATTAGCTATGTATAGCTATGTTATTACTATTATTATTAATAACAATAGTAATAACAATAATGCTATTAAACATGTAAATAAGAAAATACGTGAACCATCAAATTATACAAATGAAAGAAATTAAAAACCCAACAAAAATAAAACAAGGATTAATAAAGGTTTTATAATTGCATATTTGAAAAGAAATAGCATAATTATCGTTGTGGTTATTAAAAAGACGCTGTATTGTTTCACAGCTGTGTTGTGAGTGGTAATAGTAGTAATAGCAGTAGTAATAACAGTAGTGTGTGTCCTGTACAGGTGCTGTGTAACAGAAGTCCGGTTCTGGATTTTTCCAGTGTGAATCTTAGCATGTCAGCAGTGATAGACAAATGTTTTGAGTGATGTTTACGTTTGAGCAGCAGTAGACATGCGCGCTTTCTCCATTCTTTCTTCTGTCTGTCTACCTGAGGCCTTTTCTGCGGCTTGGTTCCTCACCTCTCCCTCTTATCTAAACACCCTGATTGTATTCAGTGCCAAGTGTTCTTGTCCTGGTTATGCTCTGCGTACGAGTCAAGACGACGGCGCGATGAGACGGCATGCCGAGCGGTGTGTGTGTGTGTGTGTATGTGTGTGTATATAAGCGTGTGCACCAGCGTGTGTGTGAATGGACACAGGGATATAATAAAGGGGGAGAGGGGGGATTGTCTGTGTCTATATACCCCTCCCTGTCCCCTCTCTCTCTCTCTCTCTCTCTCTCGCTCTGTCTTTTTTTTTCTCTGTCTGTCTGTCTGCCTCTATGTGTCTCGCTCTCTAGAGGCTGGCACCCGGGGTGGTGGGGGGGGCTCCAGTCATGTCTGCAGTGGTAGAGAGCCCTCTTTGGGCCGATATCAGTGGCAGGCCATTCAGCTTACTCACTGTAGTAACACACACGTGGAGCTGTTTTGCTTTGGGTTTTGTAGCTCGTTTTTTTTTTTTTTTCTTTTTAGAAAATATTTAGAATAAGATTTTCATAATAAATACATAATTATTTTTTCAGTGCAATATAACATTTGAAATAGGAATTAATATATATTTTTTTTGTATTATTGTGTCCTTTTAAAAATATATCTATAACTCTATGTACAGATATCACGACCTCAGTGTATAGATATATACATAGATATAACTGTACTGTCCACGGATATATTATGCAGAAGTGGTAATATCTGTGTGAGTGTGTGTGTGTGTGTGTGTGTGTGTGTGTGTGTGTATGTGTGTGGGTGTGCGAGTGGATAAGTCGATCCCTGTCATGAGTTTCCCATTAATCCAGTGGTGCTGAGGGGCCGGAGAAGGAGAGAGCAGCACCACCTCCATTTGCTGAAGGCTTGTGTGTGTGTGTGTGTGTGTGCGTGTGTGTGTGTGTGTGTGTGTGCGTGTGTGTGTAAATTAGGTTAGCAGGAGCAGTGGGTCCGATTACACCACGGTGGTTTTGAATATTGGAGCCTGTGCAGTCAGGACCAGTTCTTCCAGTCTCTCAGTGCTGAGGCTGAGCACAATGGCGACGTGTTGGTGGCATCATTAGCCGGCCGCTCTGATGGAGGGGGTGGGTAGGTGGAGGCTGTAGGCCTCAGATACTCAGGTGTTGCCCGACCTGTGTAAGCAAAGAGCAAACCACAAGGACTAGTGCTTTAATCCAGCTGGGTACACTCTCCAACCCTTATTCCCCTCCATCTCTCTCTCTCTCTCTCTCTCTCTCTCCCTCCCTCTCCCCTTTCTCTGCCTTGCTGTCATCGTCATTCTTCTCTCTCTCTCTCTCACTCTTTCTCTCTCTCTCTCTCTCTTTCTTCTTTTTTTTTTATCTCCATGCGAAGTTGGCAGCACTCTCTGTGGTTTGCTGTTCCACAATATGTTATCATGTTAACAATCTTCGAATCATTGTGGTGGAGGTTAGATTTACGATAGGGAAGGTGCATGTGTGAGCGTTTTTTACTGTACTCTACATCTATATTACCACAGAATTTCACTCGTCTATTATAATTAAAGGCCCCTTTTTTTGCTTTGCTTGCCAGGATAACTAGAGCAGCACATAAGGATTCCCATTCTTGCAATAAAAATGGAATTCCTAACTCTCGATTTCACCAACACAAACACGTACACATTCTCTCTGTCACACACACACACATATACATACACATACTCCATGAGCTGCTGAGTTATATCTGTCATATCTCCAAAACACTCAACGGCACAGTCTGCCTCGTATTATGTGTGAGAAGGGAAAACAGGGATCGAAAGAGGGAAAAAATACGACGTGCTGAATCTAGGTTGGAGCTCTGTGTGAAGAAGCTGCGTTTACCTTTAGCCAGGGGATGTTAGACAATTAGCATCTGCTCCCAGCTGTGTGTCTGCGCAGTGTATATCTGCTCCCGGGGTCAAGTCAAGCACAAATGTCTTGTTTACTCTTATTTAATGACTCGGAGTAAAAATATATACAGTAAACAAAAATGATCATACAGTGTACAAAACATGCACATGATAGTGTGAGGAAAAATAAAACTGTTTAATCGTAAATCAGGCAGAGGCTGAATGTGTCATGTGTGTTGGTCGAGTGTATTTATATTTATGTTATGACCTCTATATAGTATTTAATAGAGGAGAACTGCAGTATTATGTCCCTGTATGGTGTAGTGCAGTAACATCCGTTGCCTGTGATGGACTCGCTGTGCTTTGTAATGGCCGAGCCCCACGGCAAGCTGACCATGGCTGGCGTCTGGCCGGTGGAGGCAGTGGCAACGTCCGGCTGTTCCGGCTGGCGTCCCTCCTCCCCTCTGTCCTGCAGAAGCTCAGCGTCCGGCCCACGGCGCTGCCGCTTATCATCACAAAGGGACAGAATGCATAAAAAATGGACGCCGATGGCCGGGGTCTTCTTTCCCCAGCCGACAGACAATGCATGGGGCCCTGTGGCCTGTGACTTTGACCTGAGACATGCCTTTCTCTCTCTCTCTTTCTCTCCGTGTCTCTCGGTCGTTGTACGCCACGGTCGCCATTTTCAGCACATGTTTTTGGTTTTTAAATTCGGCACCCCACGACCCGAAGGGTAACACTGGAGATGGGCATTATGTAACTGAACCAAGGCTATTCTGCATGCAGGGAATGGGAATCCTAGTGTGTGTGTGTGTGTGTGTGTGTGTCTCGCACACATGCAAGAGCTTGCAATTTTCATACGCAAATCAACAGTCCCTCCAGACATACTACAGTAGACTTTGTCATAAGGCATGCCCCACATTCCTAGGTTGTTATTGAAATGGAGAACGTGCTCTCAGTTACAGTCACAGCCCTTTGCTAAAACAAACTGAATTAATGCCTACATCACTTACCATAGGCCATAAATACATATAAATATTTTAAAACCCAGTCAAAAACCACAGCATTTTTTTGTAGTATATTTCGGCACATAGTGAAAAATTCATACTGAAAGTGAATATCTAAATTGTAAATTAAAAAAAAAATGAATAATTGAACTGGATCCTAAAATACCGCTCAGCAAAAAATATTAACCATTTAAAATGTGTTAACACAGGGAGAACGTCGGCGGTGCCGTTTGCACGAGGAGCTAATGCTTTGTGTGTAGAGCAAAATAATACTTTATGTTGGTGCGCTTTGTTGGCAGCAGACTGTCTGGGCCTGAGATGTCATTTTTCCAGCACATTTTACGCTTTGCACACCATGTGATACAGCGGAGGTTTAGCATCAACAGGAACTAGCAGCATGACACCAAAACAGCCTGGTGTGTGTGTGTGTGTGTGTGTGTGTGTGTAACATCCACCACTTTTCTGTACATAGAGCTGGCTAAGATAATTGTGTAATAGGTGTGTATGAGTGTATCTTGCTGACTTGGCTTCCTCCCTTTTCTTTAATTCTTGTGTTATTTTTTTCGTTCTCTTTTTTAACTGATATAACATTACTGCCTACATTACTTTTGGATATTGAGTTATTTTTCCAGCTCATATTTGTCTTGTTGCGACTCGCGTTTGCTAAGCCAGAACTAAGCAAAGTGTTATTATTTCACCGCGAGCTCAGATTTGATTTGTTAAACATTATCATGGAGAATTTTGCTAATATAGAGAGGCTTTATATTTTTAATCATGTTCGCAATGTAGCTTTATTTACCGTTTATTTGAAACATTTTTTTTGTCCATGAAAGAGCATTATCATTTGTGTGCACTGCTACTGAATATTCAACACTGTAACTTTAATGTATATCACTAAATGAGCCTGTAACACAGTACAGAAGGCTGTTTTTTTGAGGTTTTTTTTTTGCCGTACAACTCTACCTCAACCTGAATGAAAGAATAATAGATGGGGGCTTGTTGAGGCTGCAGGAATGCTGAGCAGGGATGGGTTAGACCCTGGCACTTCCTCTCTGTGTACAGCACAGCTTATCCTCCTCAGGATTAAAGGCAGAAGAAAAAAAAAAGGGATGGCAGGAGTGCGCCCCCCCCCTTTCTCTTTGCCTTCCCCTTGCTTGCTCGCTCGCTCTCTCTGCTTTTCTATGTTTTTCAGGAAGGTGGGGGAGATCCTCCAAAACTGAAAAATACAAGTGATTCATTTGCAAATTCGCACGGTCCCCCACGGCGGACAGAGAGAGGGAAATACGACAGAAGCAAAGAAAGAGAGAACATGGAGAGAAGTGGCAGATCCACTGCCGTTCGATGCACTCTCTCTAATGGCAAGGCCTTATGCGCTGGCTCAAAGCACTCTGACTCTGGGATCCATTACTTTGGTCTGAACCGTTACATAGGATTTCTGGAGTGTGCCACTGAGCACAGTAACAGAGTAAGAGACAGAGTGTGTGTGTGTGTGTGTGTGAGAGAGAGAGAGAGAGCAGGAGTGAGAGCACCCATTACGAATGTAGGTCGTGCGCCCAAGTGTGTGTGTTTGTGTGTGTGCATGCGTCGGCAGCGAAGGGGTTAAGAGGCAGGGGTAGCCCCCCTTTGTCTCGGCGGTCCTCTTTGCCATTGTTCCGCTGGAATTGAGCTCTGTGCACCTCACTTGACCACAGCAAAGCAATAAAATGGCCTCTAAGTGCTATAGCCTCTCTCTCTCTCTCCCTCTACCTTTGACAAAACCTCTCCTCTGGGCTTTCCCTCTCTCTCTCTCTCACTCTCAATCCCCCCCCCCAACACACACACTCACACACACACACAGCAATCCACACCTGAATAAAGTATCTTCACCTATGCCCATGTTTTCATCGTTCAGCTCAGCAGCGTTACTCTACAGAGAACACATGCATTTTAATAAATAAAATGTGTTTATGTGTTTTAATTTTCTTCGACACACTGGAGCATGAAATTTGCAATAATAAAAGCCAGTCTGGAATAGGATATTAATACAAATTTTCCCCATTCATTCATTTATTTATTCAAGATCCTGTCCTTTGTTGAACACAAATAAAGGCACGTATAGGTTGAAAAAGCACACACTGCAACATTGTGACAATGAAGAAAAGAGCAGTTAAACACTGGACAGAAGAGAAATGAAAGCCATTTGTTTCCTTCAGACAACCAGAAATATATTATCATAATTCATAATGAAAACTTATTATTTTTTTAATAATTAAATATTATAATATATAATTTCATTACTAATTATATAAAGGTCATTTTTGTGAATGAAGCTCTAGCCATAATAGTTAACGGTGATGTTTCTGACCAGTATTGAGACTAATTATTTCTGTAAGGCCTCTCTTCATTTTTTATTTTTATTTGTTGGTCCTGTCTTGAGGCTTGAGCGCTGCCACCGGGCGCATGGCTGTTTGGCTGCTTCTGATTGGTCAAGCTCGTCTTCAGCAGTCCACGAGCTCTGGGGGAATGGGTTGCATTTCTTCCGCTCAGAACTAAAGCCATATGTATTTAAAGTAAAAGTCTTTGTGATTTGGAAGCTGCACTTTTTTAAACAGTTGTTTATGTGTTTGTGGCACAAAGCAGCTATCTTGTGTCCCACTGTTGACAGGGCAGTTTCAGAGCCACATATCAGCATTTACTTCATAATCATTCTGTTCCTGACTGCACAGTGCAGTTGCCCACATTCGTTTCTAATAACAAGCATTATTTTATACACTATATTGTCCTTATATATCGTATATATGCATTTTATGCTTATGTCTTTGTGTCAAAATATCTATATTTATTTTTTTATGAGAGCACCAGGCCCATCAGTGGCAGCGTTATCGCAGTTGTTAAGTGATACAGCTCTGTCAGTAACGTATGTGTGAGGATGTAAGCCGGAATGGTGTTTATTAGGGAAATATAATGAGTATAACCGCAGTGGTAGAGATTTAATGGCTCCAGTGCCTGTGTCTGCTGCTTCAGCGTAGGTGGCATTGTTCTTGATTGTAACGATGATTGTTTACCTCACGGTGTTCTCTTCCTCCCAGACATTATAATTAAAAAGGAAAAAAAAGCCCTCGTCTCTCCCCGTCGCCCCTTTCCTATCACAAGCGCATTTAATGAGGCGCGAGCGGGACAGCACTGATTGGCTCTCGGATGCGTCAAGTCCTGAGAGAGGCCACCCGATTGGCCGAGGTGTTAAATTGGCACTGTTAGGTGCCCTCCTCCCCCTCATGGGTGTAACCTGTTTTTGCCAGGTGCACTACACTTGGTATTAAGTGTTATATAGGACCACAATTAAATCACCCAGGCCTCTGTCTAGTTATTACACCTTTCTTAGTCTATAGTGAGACAGACGTCCGTCTGTTTGTCTGGGTGCACCACGGTTAAATAAAAGCTTTTGTTTCCTATTGTTAGGTGGGGGTTTTTGTTTTGGGATCTAAGATCCTTGAATTAAACCGATAAGATTGTTATCTACTGTGTGCATCCGGTTTGAGGAGTTTAATGTTTACGCCCTTGAACACACACAAACGCACTCCTAGGACAGGGCAACTTTGAGGTCATTGACTCAGCGTAAAATGCATGTTCATTATTCAGAATTGAATTAGTTATAAAAGATTTTGGTTCAGTGCAGTGATTCTTATATGCAGCGTGAGTTATGTAGGTACAACAGCGTGGCTTTAGGGTTTACTGGGTTAACATATGTGTAGGGTGTGGGTGGGTCGGTTGCCCCTCTGAGCCGCCAGAGAGAGGGGGCTAGTGGGAGGGATCATGCCTCTGGGGATCGATCGAAGCCAGACAGCCACAACAAATCACTGACCCCCCAACTCTGACATCACACTCCTTTTTTTTTTGTTTTTTTGCCTGAACTGCCTCCCCCTCTCTCTCACTAGCAAATATGCTAGTATGCCATATTTGCATAATGCTAATTCGCTCGCATGTATTGTTGTCAAATGTTAGCATTTGTGGACCAGCCTGTCAGGCTAACAATAAAGGCCACACTGAGGCTGACCTCAGGTCAGTGTGCACCACGGCCATGCTTCTTGTTTACCGTGTCCACAGCTTCCTCTGAGCTGCTTGTTTTGACAGTGCGCACCTTGGCGATTGCTGAATCACCTGTTTATATGGCGTCTAATCCCTTCTGCTCGTTGCTTTGCGGCGCTAATTCTAAACTAAACACGTCAGGCCACATTTCAGGGAGAGCTCAGTTTTGTAGGTGTTCAGAAAATTCAGCGTGGATGCCTGACCAGACAAACCTCACAAAAGAGAAGCAGAAGAGAGGCCAAGTGTGTGTGTGTGTGTGTTTGTGTGTGGGTGTGTGTGTGTGTGTGTGTGTGTGGGTGAGGGTCACAGAGAGGTGAACGATAGGCTGAGTGCTCACATGCAACATTCATGGATTGGTACTTTGTCAGGTGCCAGTCTTTAGTTTCTGTTGTGTTCTCTTCCTCTTTTTCTGCCCCTTTGTTACAAGTATTATAGAACAAATTGCAAGGTATCTCTCTCTCTCTCTCTCTCTCTCTCTCTCTCTCTCTCTCTCTCTCTCTCTCTCTCTGTCTCTAACCTAAGGCCTGTAATGAACCTGGCTTGTAAGAGTTCTAGCTCTTAACCGCCTGCGGTTGCTGGAGGTCGCCGCGGATCTAAGGCTAATTTGTTCAATGCTGCATGTGAGGCATTAAGTTGGCAGCGGCAGGCTGAAGCCTTAAAAGCTTGCATGACAAGGCGTCAGAATCTTTTTTTTTTTTTTTTTGATCTGTAAACTTGTTGGTGGAAGTGTGTTGCGCAAGGAGCCAAGTTTACCTGTCGAATCATAGCGAGAGGAGTTTAAGCATGTCAGCCTCGACGTGGAGTGCAGGAGGCACACTGGAAAAGTGTGTGTCCATTTAGAGGCTCTGCCAGGCTGGAACTCCCCCAGCAGTGCTTAGCCAGGTAAGCCTTTGTTTGTGTGTGGATGTGGATGTGTGTGTGTGTGGGTGTGGATGTGCACTGTGATTCCTGTCTCCAGGCCTCTCTTTTTTAGGTAGCAAACATAGGGTGTTTTTCATGGGTCAGATACACATGGTACTGTAGGTCACTGTGGATTAGGACACTGTGAGTTATTGTGAACTACATAAATGAGGAGTGTAAATGTGTTAATGCAGGGATTTAGATGCTACATAACACAGTTATAAACATACTATATGTCTTATAAAACCCAAGATATGTAATATATAATATATAAATATATTTGAAAGGAAACCTGGCTTAAACCACATTTACAAGTCTGTGTTAAAGTGCAAACCTATATCAATTCTATTTTTCACTGAACAGGTTCCTGTAAAAATGAAAGTCCACATTGTTGGGTTGGTGGTTGTTGCTTGTCTGTGGTTTTCCGAGGTAGTCAGGATATTTTTGACCTGCAAATGTATAAAAACCGCACATACGCAGCACGTTTACAATGGGGAGGATAAGGGGAAGGGGGCGGCACAGACACTTGCTTCATAGCTTCCTTCCGTTCCTCAGTTTTTATGAATCGCCTCTGTCATAACAACTGCCAGGACCATGGAGGAAACAGAGAGAGAGAGAGAGAGAGAGACAAAGAGACAGAGAGAAAAGAAATATGCAAAGAAAAAAGCACTGTTACATGTTGTTCAGAAGCTGGACAATAGCTGCTATCCCAAGGCCAGATGAAGCTCTCATGTTGCATATAATGAGTGAGGAGTCTTTGTGCAGTGGTTTTATTTTAGAGCTCCGTGCCCGTGAGAGGACAGTGTCAGACGGCCCTCATTATCATTCCTGACTGAAAGCTGGAGCCCCACTATCGCCACTCTGTGCCTCCACTGCATCCCACTCCACACGAGCAGAGAGCAGAGAGGCATTCCTCACACTCTGACTTCCTGAGGACTGTGTGTGTGTGTGGTTTTGTACAGTGGGGTCCAAAAGAGACCATTTATATGACATTATTATTTAATATTTATTTAATATGAATATTTGTAGACAATACAAGGTATAACCGAAGTCTAGTTAGCAGTGCCTTAACCTGTGCAAGTCATTTTTGCTCTTGGGCTCCCCCTATAGTTAACAGCACTGTCCTGATATCAGTGGAGAGGGCTGGGTGTGTTCCTACCCTCCTATAAATGATACAAAGTGCAGTGTCTGCTGTCCTGAGCCCAGAGGAGCTGTGACAGAGGCTAGGTACAACTACTACCTAGTGCTCTTTTAATGACACAGTGTTATATTTAGACAAGTGTAATGGCAGATTATGTTTTTTAGTGAAGGATAAAATATCAAAACAATAATGAGTAATGAGTAATAATGGCAACATACGTGTGCCATATCTGTGTGTGTGGGGGTCTTGTGACTTCTGGCAGTGCCATGGTCCTTGTTTCAGAAGGATAGAGAACTGCTCTCGTGACATAAGCTCAGCAACAGGAAGCCTGCCTTGGCGTCTTTCACAATCTCCTTTGAAACAGGAACCGAGAGAGCCAGGGCTCTGCAGCGCAGCGAGCAGGTGGGTGGCGGCCTGTTGAGTGTGGTGGGCTCGGGGAGGGGGCCCGGCACGAGGCCCCCAGGAGCCCCCCAGATCCCCCAGGATCCCCCCCCCCCCACCATGTACCCTTTGGAAGCGTGGTATCCGTCTGTTTTTGGGGCACGGCTCGTGTCCGGGTGTTTAGTGCTTGCCAGGGAGAGTATTTATATGCAAATGCCAAAGGAGCAACGGCGGGGGCTAATTGCAGAGGGGGCCATTGTGCCCGCGCCAAGCCCAGAGAGAGTCGGGGAGTTTCCTACACTGAGGGGGTGGGCTTCCCCCAGCTTGTTTACTCATTGTCTTTCCTTATTACCCTCATTGACACTCCCCCTGTGTTTAGAGGTGGGAATTAGTGGGGGGGGGGCTTGTTTGTAGGATGCTCTCCGCCCCGCGTCAAGCTGCCTCTTAATGGGCTTGATTAAAGAGGGAACATCCTGGGGTCCTCATAGTCCCCATCGTTTCATCTCTCCTCTTCTGTAGCTTCTTCTTCTTCCTCTCTTTCCTCAGTTCTTTCTTACCGTCTCTCAGGTCATAGCCCCCTCTTTCCCAGCGCCCTCCGAAGAAGAATGCTCCACTAATTACACGAGGTGTTCAGCATGCATTTAGGTCAGCTTTTTTTTTGTTCTTTTAATGGCATGCAAATTTATGAGCAGACAAGAGGAGGAAATATTAACTTAGAGCCACCGCTTGCCATTGGCTGGGGACAAAAGTAGTACACTTTGCTCTGGAGGATTCTGGAGGATTCCCACTAGCTCTCACCGAAGAGTGCAGGGCAGCTCAGGTCACTCTAATATGAACGTACACTAAAAGTCCCTGTCCAGGTCTTCTTTTTTTTCCTTCTTTATTTGTCCTTCCAGAAGTTACAGAAGGGGAAATGTCGTAAGTGATCATGCAGCTCACTGTTAACCCTTCATGGTTGGGGAGGACGCTGTAAAAACCTTGTAAAGCCTCCTTTTATGTTTTATCTTATGGATACAAATTCTGGATTTCAGTTGATATCAAACATTTTGGTCATTTTTAGACCATTATATGCAACTAACATAAAGATAATATTACAGCATAATAATGCAGTGACACCTTTTTAAAGAGCAATGGATTTGAGTAAAAACATAATTATTAAGAATATTCAGACATTGGAATCCATGGTGTATTCCCGCCTTGTGCCCAATGATTACAGGTAGGTTCTGGACCCACCGCGACCGTGAACTGGATAAGCGCTTACAGATAATGAATGAATGAATCGGAATATAAAATCTGTTGAAACATCCAAAATGAATAAGACATAAATAAAATAAAATAAATTCACTGTTTTTGAACAAATCTACAAAATGTCTCTGAAATCGAGAGACCAGAGAAAACGAGAGAGTAGAGCAGAGCGAGTGGATGTTAGTGACTTTACGTCCTCTGTGCAGGCCTGAACCGTTTAACACGGGCTGTATAATAAATGTATCTGTAATCCCTGATTCAACAGTGTAATAATGACATAATTACGTTGAAATAGTGCAGCAAAACAACGGTAGTAAGGTAAGGGTTAAGACTCGTAAGTGTTGAGCCTCGCGTGCTGTAATTTTCGGTTTAAAGCTTCATTTTGACGTGGATCTTGCCATTCCGGATGCCTTTGCTGGTCAGCTGCTCTGAGCTCAGCACTCTGTGGAATAAGCGGCCTGCTTGATTGAGAAGTGTCTCTGGCAGAAATGACAGCAGTGCTGGAAGTAATTAGCATTGATAGAATTATGACAGAGGCAAACAACACTGAGAGAGAGAGAAAGAGAGAGAGAGAGAGAGAGAGAGAGAGAGAGAGAGAGAGAGAGAGAGAGATAAAGCAGCACCTCCATTTTGAACGGGAGGCTTTTGATATGGAGGAAATGGCTTGTGACAGCGGCTGAGACTAGCCAGATCCCCACAGTTTGGAGTTTAGGTTTGACCTCTATTAAGATAAAGCAGCTGGCTAGGCCTTGGCTAGCTTTTACTCCATGTCCTCGCTCTTTTTCTTCCCCTACCTCCCCCCTTCCTCTCGACACAGGTCATCCCTCAGCAGTTGTTTCTCCTGCAGTAAAACTAATTAGTTGTGGTGCCTCTTTAGTTATTATGGATAAGCAACTATTGTGTGTCTTGTATATGTGTGTATGTGTGTGTGTGTTTACGCTCCTGTTTGTTGCCATGATTGAATGCCTGTGACTTTGTGCTGCTGCGTTCTTTTCACCATCCATCAGCGCAGAGATAGACGTTTCCGAACCGTTCTGCCACATTCCTCTCTAATGATCTGGTCAGCTTAAGACAAAGGCTGGAGTGAGTAAGAGAGATGGGTGGAGGGGGGTGGGGGGTGTGTGAGAGAGAGAAAGAGAATGAGAGAGAGTGAGAGAGCTGACAATCTTGTCATTCTTTCTGTGTTTGGACTGGTTTTTGACTTTCACTCTTCTCCAAGGGCTACACATGATCTCCTAAGGGAACATCTAGGGCACTTCTAAACCGGGCCTGTGCTTTGCAGTGGGGCAATGGTGCATTCATCAACATGAAAGCCCTCCAAAGTCTTTAATATACCTCCATGGACACACTCAAACTAACATAAACATTTTAAAAGTCTTATTCCAAAGTCTTATTCAGTTTAAACACTTTTTGTGAAATATCGTGAGAACGGAGAAATAGGTAACATTTTACAGTAAATGTATGTTAAATAACAGCACTTAATTGCAGTTGTTAATGTTAGTTCTTGTTTCTTGTCATTACTTAATGATTACTTGTGTTGTTAGTACTTTGGAGATACATGTTTTTCATTCGACAGTGATGGTATTCACACTGATCTATATATATATATATATATATCACATCTAGCCACTGGACTTTTGTCTCCATGCTTCTCATTGGTCACCAAGTTCATCCCCAGATTCGCACATTCAGAGTTTAGTAAGGGAATGAGATGACTGGAATAAAGCAGAGGATCCGAAGGGGGTGTGTGTGTGTATATGTGTCTCTGTGTGTGTGTGTGTAAGCACCTCGTAGAACACAGCTGCTCAACACTATCCCTCCAGCAGCTCTAGCTGACAGTACCGAGAAATACGAGGCCCCCCCCTTAGACCTCTGTCCTGGGAAAGGGGACAAGGCAGACGCACAAGCTCCCACAGATTGCCCACAGATACAATAGATGTATGGTATGCCCCATTTCTCATTCTTTTCCTATTTACAACAGCACTCTTTATTTACTCCTTAATTCCATTTGCCTCCATTTTCCCGTCACTCTCACTCTCTCCGTCTCCCTCTCCTTTTCTCTTCCCTCTTTCTATTTTTTTCTCAGCTTCTCCCACTCCACCTCTCCTGGCCTGCTCCTTTCACACGTCTGTCTTTTAACTCTGTCTCAAGGTGCTTTTCTTCTACTCCTCCTGTCCTTTTTTACCCCCTCTCCCCGTCACTGTTCCTTTCTGCCTCCCCTACCCTTCTCTCTCTCTCTCTCTCTCTCTCTCTCTCTCTCTCTCTCTCTCTCTCTCTCTTTGGTGTGTGCAAACTCCGGTGGAGTTGAGAAAGGCATTCAACGCTCTTAATCCCGACTCCCTCCATCAGGAATGCAAATGCGTGTGATTGTGTGACCCGCAGGGGCCTGGCAACATCTGCAGGAGGAGCCCCCCTAATACACACACACACACACACACACTCCCCTTCTGTCTTTTCGGGCGCCCGCTGGCCGCTGTGATTTCATTGTTTCACTTCATGGCACGGTTAACCCTGTGCTGGGCCACTTCTCCTCCCCACCCACCCCCCCGATAGGCCAACCATCCCACTCCGCGCTTGTCCATCTGGGCCTGCAGACAGACATAACACATCCAGTGTGTGTGGGCTGGAGGTTAGGCTTAGACATTAGGTATAAACACATATGAGCTACCAGACTGCTTTATATGTTGAACAGTAGTGTATAACTATGTGTTGTTTTGGTAGCAACATTTTTAAGGTTTAACAGTTGCACAAGCCTTTCAAATTGTCAGGTTTCATAAAGTCAGCTTTGTTTCATGTCATTTCACCTCTGACATTATGATAAATGAAGCTAGTTGGAATAGACCTCTCGCTATATATATGTCTGCACAGGTTTACGTCAGTTGTCAAGCAGGTGTTGCGTAGCCTTATGAAGCGAGTGTGTATGTATCTGTAGGTGTGCATGGGAACTAACGCGTACCCCGGGTTCTCATGTGGCTAATTCAGATCCAAGGCCATATTTTCATGGCTTCTCCTCAGTACGACACTCTGGGATTTACTGGTGTATGGTCAGAGGCCTAGGGTGTGTGATGTGCAGGGTGGCAGTGGTGTTGGCCAATAAAAGCTGGTGATTAAATTTGCCCAGCTACCCCATCCCACCCCCTCACCCCACCCCCCTCGCTCCTCCTAGGCAGGTATGGCAGTTGAAAGAAGGGATTGTTTTGCTTGTCTCCGTTTTCCGAATGATGAATTAAATGTAAAGCTCAACTGACAAAGTGAATCTGCGTCAAAGCCACAGTGGCGCTGATTGAATTACAGTTTCCGAGCCCTCCGCTCAGGCCACATTCCTGCATACACACTCACACTGCTACATGCCAGGCACACAGCAGATACACACACAAACACACACGCGCACACAAAACCCATCTCTCCATCCCGCTCCACTTTATTGCAGTGTTGTATAGAGGCGGTGCACAGGTCAAGTGTACAACGTGAAAAAGTGGTTGTGCACCCTGTCCTTGAACTGATGGAGACAGGGAGATTTCTGCATTGTTCACCATTCACTCTTCAGACTTAGAGGAGCGTAAGAGGGAAATGATAGTGTGTATTTGATTGATAGCCGTCTATAAGTATTTGTTGCATTATGGGGGAGAAAATAAATAGAAACACAGAAATCTGAGCTTAGATTCTGTGGATTTGTTACATAGTTTGCTGCACGGTGTGCTGTGTGATATGTACAAGGACCAACTTTGGAGCCGTAAACCATTTTAAATCCTGTAAGCAAAGACACACGTGTACGGAGATGTGTGTTTGACTGTTTGGGAGACTGTTGGGACGTTCAAAGTAAAAAGGAAAAGTCAAATAGAGTTCTGGTTCTGTATGAAGTCGTTACGTTAATTACTAGAGGAAGAGATCACTGTGAAGCTTCTCAGAGCTGGCTTAAGTGCTGCTGTTGCTAATGACTGTGGTGGAAGACATGTTCTTTTTGTATCAGTGGATTTGTACAGTTTGGAGACTGTGAAAATAAAGTTCACTGTCTCTGGAGGTTGACACTTATGAATTTGAATCAGTGTGTTTATTCAGTGCAGTTTGCTGCTGTGCACTGATATCAGTTTGAGTGTGTGTGTGTGTGTATGTATACAATGCTCCCTGCCACGCTTGTGACATGTGATGGCTCTGTGTTGTGTGTGTATATAAATATATATAATATATAATGTGTGTGTGTGTGTGTGTGTATATATATATATATATATGAATGAACCCTCTTACCTGCAAGTGTCAGTCAGCAACAGGGCTGTGTGTGTGTGTGTGTGTGGGTGGGTGTACAGCTAGGTATCAACTCCCCCAAAGGATGTCACATGTTCTCTCCCTCACAACGTTTATGTTGGAACACCATCGCTAGCCATTGTTGGCAAAAGCGCGATTAATCATTACATTTGTGCAAAGCAGGGGCGCTGTTGCCATGGGGACCCAAATGATCCGCACTGCTTTGCATATCAACAGAAAAGTTTACAATCGTGGCAAAGGGGGGTGGAGACTTCAACTGAAACCGGAGGATCCACCCCTAAATGGAACATACTCTTTTTCTTTCTCTCTCTCTCTCTCCCTCTCTCTCTCTCTCTCTCTCTCTCTCTCTCTCTCTCTCTCTCTCTCTCTCTCTGTATTTAGTGGACAAATAGTCCTCCAACAAAGCTTTCCCCTGCTAATCAAGATTGCGCCTAATGACCGAGCCCTGGATAAAAGCTGTGCAAGGACAAAAAAAAAAAAAAAACTAATTAATGTCCGATAAGTGGCCCTTTAGTCCCTAGGGCCTCGCCTCCATGTCATTTTAGTGCAGGCTAATATTATTTTGGGGCCTGGAAAATTTCTTGGATGGCCTTTTGAATGAATATGTACAGTATACACTTTTTTAAACCCTCAGCTTTCTTAAAAAAGCAGCACATCTGTTTGGTTATTACTCACTCGCATTACATCACTTAATGCTAGACTGCTGGAATAATCTGGGAAGACTGTTTGCAAGAAGTGGAGGGGGGGTGGGGGAGAGGGAGGGAGAGAGAGAGAGATAGAGAGATGGCCATGCTTGGACAGTAATGCTGGTTTTACGCAGTGTCTGAGGGTGAGTTCAAGCCGTGGCTGTGTTGTCTGAAGCTTCTGGAATGTTCTCTGTGATGGGCTTAGGCCTCGTGCCTTGACCTGCCTCAGGAGGCCCCGCTGACGCCTAACACATCTGGATGGGCCAAGCTGCTGTGGATTTATTACACATTCAGTGTATGATACGTACTTGATCTAACATTAACCTAAACGCTTCCACTGTACACGAACCAGGCTGGGATTCTGTTGAGTTGTCGTTCCCAGATGTTTCTCACTCATAGGGGATTGAAACCAATGGAGACGTGCTGTCAATTTATAGAGATTAAATTTGTGTACGTAAGTGCAGAACCTGTCTACACCGAATGAAAGTAGTATGTAAAAAGGATTGTGTAACCGTGTATTTACATATATAATTATATATTTACATTCAAATGATAATGGAAAAGCACGCTCTAAACTGATAAATGTTAAGCTTGGTTTTTGGAGCTGATTTCTGACGGCATCCCATTGGCTGCTAAATGGGATCTGTGTTTGTAAATACCATTTCTGTATGGCGGTGAGAAACAAGGTTGGCTAAATATAGCAGCTCCGAGAAACATGAGCAGGACAGTAGAAAGCAGTCCCCATTAGAGCCCTCTCTCCCTCACCCTTTCTCACTCTCTCTCTCTCTCTCTGTAGAGTCACATCCGCAAGGAGAGAAAGAGAGAGAGAGAGAGGGGGGGGGATAAAGGGGGAGAGAGAGAGAGAGAGAGAGAGAGAGAGAGAGGAAGCCATCTTTTTTCAACTGATCCAGGAGCAGTTTATTGTGGTCAGATCCCAACTTTAACCATTATGAAAAGTGCAAAAGTAAGCAATTCAGCTGGACAGGCTAGTTAAGGGAGTGTGAGTGGGGTAGACTCAGATAAACCGCTCATTATCACTTGCTAGCGGCTAGGAAAGCTCTGTTTCTCTCTCTCTCTCTCTCTCTCTCTATCTCTCTCTCTCTCTCTCTCTCACTCTCACTCTCTCTCTCTCTGTCTCTCACACACACACACACACACACACACACACACATACACACACACACACACCTCTGATGGCTTAGCTCACATGATTTGAATGTCAAGGCCAGATTTGGCCCATTCTCTGCAGTAGCAGGAGAGTCACCCATGTGACTGTATAGATTAGCTGTTTTCCTCGCTGTCTTAACAGTTGGATAACAGCTTATTAAAGCAACAGGAGAGAGCAGGGCACAGCCTAATGCAACTTGAGTTTTGCAAAATAGTTTATAGATTATTTGAGATTACAACTAACTCCACAAGCTGGATAATAGCTTGCTAAAATGTCAAGACAAATGTTTATAATACTATTGCATTTAAATTCAGTTCAGTTCAGTTTGAACCTGTTTTTTAAAATTGTATATTAATTACATATGTGTTTAGTGAAGTACAGTGCAGAGTAGAGCACAGGATACACAGGTACAGCGTAGGGTGCAGCGTAGGGTACAGTGTAGGGCACCATGCAGGGTACAGTGTAGGCTACAGCGTAAGGTATAGCGTAGGGTACAGTGTAGGGCACCATGCAGGGTACAGTGTAGGCTACAGCGTAAGGTATAGCGTAGGGTACAGTGTAGGGCACCATGCAGGGTACAGTGTAGGGTACAGCGTAAGGTATAGCGTAGGGTACAGTGTAGGGCACCATGCAGGGTACAGTGTAGGCTACAGCGTAAGGTATAGCGTAGGGTACAGTGTAGGGCACCATGCAGGGTACAGTGTAGGGTACAGCGTAAGGTATAGCGTAGGGTACAGTGTAGGGCACCATGCAGGGTACAGTGTAGGGTACAGCGTAAGGTATAGCGTAGGGTACAGTGTAGGGCACCATGCAGGGTACAGTGTAGGGTACAGCGTAAGGTATAGCGTAGGGTACAGTGTAGGGCACCATGCAGGGTACAGTGTAGGCTACAGCGTAAGGTATAGCGTAGGGTACAGTGTAGGGCACCATGCAGGGTACAGTGTAGGGTACAGCGTAAGGTATAGCGTAGGGTACAGTGTAGGGCACCATGCAGGGTACAGTGTAGGGTACAGCGTAAGGTATAGTGTAGGGTACAGTGTAGGGCACCATGCAGGGTACAGTGTAGGGTACAGCGTAGGGTATAGTGTAGGGTACAGTGTAGGGCACCATGCAAGCTACAGTGTAGGGTATAGCAAAGGGTACAGTGTACACTACCTATACTGTACTTAAGGCATAGGTTCCATGCAGAAGCATAAATTGGTCTTAAATCTGTTCATACTTTAGGTATGTATAACAGAGAAGGGGGATTGGATTAATCTCTGTCTCCACACACACTCTCACACACACACACCAGGCTGAGAGGTGATTCATACACACAGTATGAGAGGAAGTTTTTCTGCTGTAATTACATGCAGTTCTGACACATGTTTATGCTGGGCTCTGGCAGAGCTGAGCTCGCTCCGTGACAAAGTAGCACTTAAAATTCCTCCCAAAACATTTATCAGCGCATTATTTTTCTCTCTCCCCCGTCTTTTTTCCGGTCACTCACTGTCAGAAACGGTTGGTGAAAGAATGCACGGTGTGTGCGTGTGTGTGTGTGTGTGTGTGTATACACTGTCCACATCTTCCCGCTGTGTGAATTTGAAGCTGGGAGGATAAATGTCCTGCACAGTCACAGCCCAGCTTGCGTTTCTTTTCATTTGTGATATCAGTCGGTCGGAACATGTGCGGAAGAGGAGAGCTAAAAAAAAAGAGAGAGAAATGAAGAAGAAAAAGGTCTGTTTACATTGTCTGCAGTTTAATACCTTGAACTGCTCTAAATAGCTGGGTATAAATGTCAGGAGAGCTTTAGCATGCTAGCGAGGTGCCATGGCGCTGGCACGGTGGCTGGGTGGAGGAAAAGCAGCAGAATTCCATTGGGATGGTAAGCTGGCGGCCAGCGTGCTCTGCGCTGATATTGAGGTCAGCTGTCCGAAATGATCTCACGTTAAAGAGTGGGCGAGTCAGCAGGGTCAGCCACAGAAACGCAGTGACAACACTTTCTCCCGGCCGATAAGGACTTGCCCGCCTTCCTCTTCCATTGCCTGGGAAAATAGCAGGGGTGGGGGTGGGGAGGGGGTGGCGGTATCAGGATACTGGACACGGCATGAGCTACACAGGGTGGACAGAGATAGCGACACTAGTCTAAAGTCTACGGTCAGGAAATGTGTTTGGCACACACATACAGATTTGTTTTTGTACAATGCCAGGACACGATCATACATATGTCATACAATTTATAATTATGTGTTTATGTGCATCATATAGAAAGTAAATATACTGTAGCTGGGATATCAGATAGTGCTTTTTAATAGTTTCCACCCTTTGAAAGCAACAGCTTACTCTAGCAATGTGTGTGATGGGTGGATCAATTGAAATGGTCCAAACTGGTGGTCCTTCTGTCAGACATTTACTGTTTCAGCAATAGAAGCTTACAGCAGCAGTAAAACTGTACAAAGGAGCTACATTCTCAATCTATATTCCATAGGATTCTCAAATTCTGTCAATATCTCTGATGCTCTCCTTCAGTACCACTATCTCTTCCTCTCTTTAACGCAGACACAATAGTATTCATATGTGCTCACACACCAGACTGCAAACTCCAAACTTCCCCACAAACATTTGAAAGGTTTAAAATAGCCTCTGGGCCTTTTCCTGGATGTCACAAACCCCTGCCTGTGTTTCTCAGCTCCCACTGCCACCGCACACGGGCGTCGGAACTGCGTTCAGGAATCCAGCGCGGGGCAGCGGCAGCCGGAGCCCATTCCTCCCAGAGAGAGTTCCGTTGGGAAAGCGAGCAAACGTAAACAGATAATGGCGCTGTGCAGAATGGGGCCGGAAGTGGGAGGGCTCAGGTCAGAGCAGGGGTTGGGAGTGTGTGTGAGCTCATATTTGAACGTCCTTAGGCTTGGTCTGAATCCGGTTACCTTTGTGCCAGGGCCTGATCGTTATCTGTTAGTTCTGTGGAGGGTAAATTTGAACAGATGCACACCGTACACACTGTCTCTGTGTAGGTGGAGTTACACCATCTCTGTCTTAGCCACTGGCTTCATTACCAGCAGCCCACTGTAGACAGTCACAATGGGAGTTGTAGAAGTGGGGGGCATTGTCACTGGAGCCCTGACTGCAGTAGTAAGTCCCCCTATTTCAGTACTAAGTTGTCACTGGGTTTGTCCTCTCATAGACCCTACATGGGTTGCATTCACTCTATACGTTGTATTCTTTTTCCTCTCACTCAGAGGCATAACCTATTAAAATATTGATTTCAGTTTGGGGGCGGGACAATGGAGATGCGTTTCTAAAACTGCGCAGATTCTGCTTCCGTAAGAGGACTAATGGACAGGGTTTATGTTAGTACATAGGACACGTTACATTTGTTAATGTCTATCTGCTGCTGGGAGACAATTTACATGTCTGAATGCTTATATCATTTTAAGATACATTCCACAGATTTTTCACATTTTCGTCAGAATTCATTCACTGAGTAAACAGACATGTGATTCAGAGTGGTTTGATGGGAAAGGATTCATTGTAGAATCTCTTTGCGATGATGGAAGCCAAGGTCATCATATATTCAACATATGTACAGCACATTTCCTGTGTTTTAGAAGTGGAGAGAGAACTAGAAATGAAATAAAATTTCATCAAAATGTCTAAATAACTTGTTTATCCACTTTTACAGCAATATCGTCTTATGGTCTCTAAACATTACCACAATATACAGTAGTACTGGAGGCGGCTTAAGGGTTAAACCATAAGTCACTCATGATTAAAAACTTGTGCTGGACCGTCAGAAAGAAAGAAATGACACATGGTCTGTCGTGTTTGGAACTGTACATCTACATATGTGAACTAACAAACACCACAGCACAGACTGTGTTCCTGTGAACTGAGGCTCAAATCACACAGGTTTAAAAAAGAAAGCCTTATCACCAGTCAGTGAGCTCCTACAGCGCCCCCTCCCTCCGCAGCATAACATCTTCCCCCTGCAGTCGTTGAAATCCCGGTTCCACCACTAGTCCTAGCTCTCTCTGCTGGTGTAAGGCGACCTGCTGGCTCCACTGGGGGTAATTCATGAGTTCAAAAACTTCCCACTGTATTGTTTTCACCTCAGAAGTCCCCCAGGCGTGGACCCAAAGCAGCACCCCACACACTCTTCTCGCACACGCGTGTATAATTTATGGCTGCCGGGTCCTTGATCAATTGATAGCAGGGAATCCTTTGGTAAATAGAGTTTTAGACACATTGCCAATAGACCTGGGCTATTGATTGGAATGTAAATTAAAAACTTAATCAGGTCTCTGAGATAAGATTTATCTCCGCCCCTAGCAAATTGCAGGGCGGCCGCGGAGACAGGCCAAGCGGGACGGCAGCGAGCGAGCGCTGCCCCCTGAGAGTGTGCCAGGCCAGGGTACGAGCAAGCAACAATCGCCCTTACTATTGCTCCATAACGCATACACTGGTTCCAATCTCTCTTTTTCTCGCAGACACACACACACACAGAGTCTGTCTCAGACCCTAGAGTGTGCTAAGAGTATTTGAGATAGTGGATTACATTGTCAGACGATTGAGAAATCCAGATTGGCTTTAAAAAGATTGATTGTATTCCCACCCCCCACCTCCTCTAGATTAAGCTGTTTTGCAATCTTCAGCCCTTCAACTAAATTTTCACACACACACTCTCTGAGCTCGCTCCGTGGGCTCTGATGAAATATGTAAATCGTTAAACTTTTGCCCCATTTCTTCAGTATAAATCCCGCACTGGTCATTTTCGCTGTAGAAATTTCATGTCCATTTATGTACACTATCATCATGTACATATGCTTGGCGCTCCATATTTTATGTGTATTAAGACAATCCCTTTGAATTGCACATTGATTAGATTATGGATTTTCACCTTAATTGCTGTGGGGAAATTTTCTCCGTCTCGACCCGTCTTCATTATTAATATCGGGAAATGGGATATGCATCCAAATGAAATATCTGGCCGCATAAGCCAAGTGAGCTCCGGCATCCCGCTTTTCCGCTCGGTGGAGGAGGAGGAGGAGGAGGAGGAGGGATGGACGGACGGATGGCTGGGTGGTGGTATCCTCGCCTGCGAGACGGCCCGATAACAAGCGTTTAGTGCGATTTTAAGCCTGGCTAGCCTCAGTAGCACGGTGCTCCTCAGATCTCTCCTCTTCCCTGTAATTAAAACCAACATTTAGTCTGTGATTAGAGGATGAATTAGGCTCCTCTGTGGGATTATACAGCTCTCATTATCTCTCCTTCATTCTATTGCACATATTCAGGAGAGAGGGAGAGAGATTGGAGCGCCGGCGGTAGCTCACCCGGAGTTAATCTGCAGGTGAGAGACACAGGACGACTCGGCACAGAAGAGCGGATTCGAGAGAAAAAGGTGGCAGCCGTAATTAGCGAGCCACACACATCATAATTCACAGCTGAGCGTACGTCTGGGCGCCGTGTTAGCCTTGTGCTAACAAGCAGCTGCCAGCACTGTGGAAGTTAGCTTAGCCGCAAGCTAACGTGAACGTGTAGGCCGCACCAGCCCCAGACCTGGCAGCTCCGAGGAGGGGTGCGGAGAAGTCAGTAATGGGCTCTTTGTCAGATAAGCTGTGGAAAGACTCGTTTAGTTAGTAAAAGTGCAGGGGGGATCCTGGCCTGATAAACCCGCTGTTTCCCTCTGTAATACCCAACAGCTAAAATCAATAGGCGGGATAATGCTGCCGCTAGTCGTCCGGTCTCCTTTATCTCGCCTCGCTTCAGCTCACATACAGGAACGGGTGGGTGTGTTGGGTAGGTGTGAAGTGGAGAGGACACTTCTGTAAAAGTCAACATTCTTAATTATTATAATTTTTAATTAATTATATATGGTTATCGGTAATAATTTAGATCTCTTCTTGCCTTTTTTGGTGTCGTTTATTTTGTCCTACATTTTTTCCCTCTTTCCCTTTGAGGCCTTTGGATGGAAGCCAGTGTACAAGAGCGCTTGGCATTGAGTAACATAGATCAGCCAGGCTCTGATGATCTGGGTGTAACTCCCTGGGGAGGAAAATCAGAATCTCTCTCTGTGTGTGTGTATGTGTGTGTGTGTCTTCTGTGGTGTGTATGTTTTGTATGCTCAGGTCAGGTGAGTGAGTAAATCTAAGGAAGGGAAGTCCCTGTCAGCACTTCAACCAGACTCAGTGGTCATGTGTTTGTGTGTGTGTATGTGTGTGTATACTAGGAATATATCACATTATGTGGCCCAAAACAAATATTGGGGACTTGTCTTCCTTGTGGGGACCAACAGTTTTAAGGTGCAGACTTGCTTTAAAGTTTAGGGTAAATCTCCAAAACATGAATAGACATCTATATAATGTACCCACAATTCATAGGTACTGGATTTTGTGTGTGTTCAGGGGTGGGGGGTGTGTGGGAGTGTAGTTCGTACACTCATCCATATAGCTATTTTTCAAGCTTACCTTATTAATGGCCATCATGGGCCTTCTGCAAATGGACCATTCCCTTATGAAATTTTGTCCATGCCTCACTCAAACGTACACCTGTTAAAATCTGTTCAGATGGATGTATTATTCACGGCTACCGCTGTCACTTGATAATTGTTACCATATTATACGTATTACAGAGGCCTACAATATGCACAGACATCCTTTAATCAGTCAGTCAGAGTTTCATTAGCGCTATTAGTGTCTCGTCCAATCACAGGAATTGTTGTAGTCTTTGGATGAATTTCGACACAATTCTTCAACCACAGAGTGGGATCAGTGTTGTGTTTTAACATCTTACAGATGATGATATGAGGTGAAACTGTTGTATAGTAGTAAAAATTACAACAACAAAAAACTAAACAAAAAAAAAACCCTTAAAGTATTAAAATGCTACATTCTCAATCGCTAACATCAAAATCACCATTTTACAAACTCACACATGCTTTTGGTATTTTTTTACAGTATTATCACCAAGAAAAAAAATTAAGAACACGCTTTTTTTTTTTAATGAAAATTGTGATTTTTAATACACAATATTTACCAACACTTATAGGTTACAAACACACAAAAGCTTATATTTATAACAGCTTTGTACAGCTAATGCAATCACAATATGTAGAGGAATAATTGCAGTATAGTGTTTGGCTCGTATTGTACAGTTCCTTTCCTTTCAGGAGCAATGTGGAAATAGTCTCTGTGTGGCCTTCACGGTGTGGCTTTGAAATACAGCCTCAGGTGCTGGCCCAGGCGGAGGGGTTAGCGCGCGACACCCTCACCCAAAGTGCAGTGTATTAAAAAGCAGTCGAGCCCCAGATCCCAGTATATCACGGTGAGAGAGAGACGGCGATAAGGCCCGCCTGGCCCACCGTGGATCAATGAAGGTTACTGACATCATATCACAAAGTGAAAACCAGAGCTTTACCCCCGGCTATTTATCAGCCAAGCATCGAAAAGGGGGGAGGAGGAGGAGGAGAGAGTGCGACATTCTCTCTCTCTCTCTCTCTCTCTCTCACACTCTCTCTCCCCCTCTCTTTCTGGGTGACCATGGCTCCCTGATGGTGTGTGTGTGAGATCTCTTACCTCTCTGACGGAGACCTGGGTGATCGACATTGACGTTCTCGTCAGAAACCTCAGTGTGAGAGAGGCGGCCACTGGGATAGTTTCCCTCTCCCTCTTGTGTCAATACTGACAGTGTGTTTGGGCTTCGAGAGCTATTTCCAAGACCCTTAATTGTCTATTGAATGGTTTCATTTTTTTTTTTAATCAAGTATTTTGATCATGCTTGAAGATATTGAGCGAAAGGTTTGTGCACTGTAATTTCCCTTCCTGTAATCTTGTAACACACACACACACACACACACACACACACACAATAATAATTATAATAATAATAATAAAAAAAATAAAAAAACAGAAAAAGCAACATGGCGTAAAATCTGCGCCAAGCAGCACGTCTCTGTGTGTCTCAGGAACGTCTGCCTCTGCTAAAACATTTATGATCTTAACCTCTTCACTGACCTTTTAAACCCTCTCGCAGCCTCCTTGTCTGTCTGTCTGTCTGTCTGTCTCTCTCTCTCTCTCTCTCTCTCTCTGTGTCGTCTCATCAGTAACATTAGCATAAGGCTCCCCTGCCACTCTACTTCCCAGGTGCCTCTCATGTTAGATTCTGTGACTGTACGACTGTGTCTGTGTGTATGTACAAGCATCTGTGTGTGTGTGTTGTGTGCACAGGCCCGTGCACTCTCAGGTAGCATATGAGTTCCATTTATCAGCTGCCTGGGGCACAATGTGGAGGATTTCCCCCAATGGGCGAGTGTGTAACTGCTCTGTCAATAGCTGCTTGTCAAGGCTGGGGAGAGCGCAGGGAAAAAGGCCCCTCATTCCATGCACTGGAGCCACTTATTGAGCAGCCAATAGCTATTTACCTCCTGACAAGAGGAGGAAGAGAAGGCCCCAGCCTAGTCAGTGCGTCTCTCTTTCCCTCTCTCTCTCTCTCTCTCTCTCTCTCTCTCTCTCTCTCTCTCATAAATCTGCTCCTAAGCAAAGTCGGGCTTCATATCTAAATGAAAACATTGCTGTTGTTTCAAGCTATAACCGAGACACTGTAGCGACATCTTTACAGTCTCTTGTAAATAGAAGCACAGGTGACTACTACAGCATGTGTGAGAACACATCTGAGGCCGCTTTTACACTCAGCTAAGATATGTCGAGTGTAAGTGTGAAGGGCAAGCAGAGCAGGGCCAGGTAGTCTGCAGCGTACAGTGGCGACTCCAGGCCTAGGCTTTGTGAGGCACTTGCTGCTGTAAAGCCCTGCTTCCTCTCTGGAATCTCTATGTTGACAGAGAGCATCTGGCCTCTGGGAGAACGTCCAGTGCTGTTCTTCTCTCTCCACACACACACACACACACACACACACTCACTCACTAATGACCCAGTGCAGTCTGATCATCAAAACTGATTAAGCAGTATCTTAATGCAGAGGTCTTCAAATGTGGATCCAGGCCAGGATTTTAAAATGGCCGGCCATTGTGCCCAATAGCTAGAACTGCTAATGCACCTGACTGGCCAGGTGTAGCCACACCAGCTGGACATTTGGAAATCCTGGCCTGGAACCTGGACCAAGGTCTGGATTTGAAAAACCCTCAGGAAGTCAGTATGGGAAGATACCGTGTATTAGTGGGCTAGGATCTGTCCTCAGCAGTCCTCAGCATGACTATGACCCCCTCACACAGCGAGCCCAGCCTAGATCGCTTCCCATCCAGCAGTCACACCCTGAGAAAAACCCAAACTCCCGTCCTGCCCTCTCCCTCCCCCCAGCTCTCCCTGCTCCTCACACCTCTCCTCGGCTGGCCCAGCGCCCGCACCCCTCCGTGAATGCCTGTTTTGATGGGTATTTCATTTAAGCTGATCTGCTTTGATTCAACAAACAAAAGGAGCTTTCTCTGTGATGTGTGCTTTTTTTCCCTTCTCCCTCGCCTTTCCGTCCGCTTTTGTTTTCTTTAAACTCTCTCAACACTCTCTCTCTCCCTCTCTCTCTCCCTCTCTTTCCCCCCTCTCTCTTTATACTGCGGGTCGAGTGTACTTTGGGCCTGTTGGGACACGTCGGCTGCTCCTGAATCACAGAGAGAGATTAACCCATGCCGGCCTGCATTGTAGACATGCATGTGCAGGCACACGCGCACACGCAAACTTCCAAAGCCATTCAGAGGCCACCTACTGCCCCTATCAGCTCGCATCATCGGGACATGAGAGAGGACGTTCTGCACATTAAAGGGAGAAAAAAAACAAACGCTCGCACACCTTCTGACAGATATAACATACACACACACACACACACACACAAAAAGACAGATCCCCACCGCTCTCTCTCTCCCACAAGTCCTCGTGGAGGGGGGTCTCCAAATTGGAAATGTATTTTTATGTATGTTTATTAAGTTGAAATGAGACGTTAATTCCGTGTTTAAACTAAATAAATAAATTGAAAAAAAAAAATAAAATGGCTCAGAGTCATGCTGGAGCAGCATCTTTAAGACGTCCTGCTGCTAAAGGACAGCTGTCCAAACAAAGGGCCGGGGAAAAAAAGGCCTAGGAAAACACATTATAGAAACGTTTGACAACAGTTGCTCTGTAATCTGGTATTACTTCCACGAGCAGAGGGGAAGGTCTGGGGTCTTGTCCTGGCCTGGTCTATGGGGAGATATTTAGGTGGGGGCTAGGTTTCAGATCAGAGGCAAGATGAGCTGTGTGTGATCTTATGAAGGATAGGGCTTGACCGATGTATTGCTCCGACAATAAAATCGGTCAATAACAAGACAATACAAAGGAAAAATATCAACAATAAAGGACTGTTATTTCTGGCCACATGTTTGCGGACACTTGTTGGCTTTAACGGGATGTGTGTCTGCTGCCTCTACTCTCTGGGAAAACAGTTCTGTAACATGTTAGAACATTTCTGTGAGGATTTAGTGGCGTTTATATACGTCCGCAATTGTGATGCACTTTAATGCAGCTGCATTGTTAGGTCCTTAAACTCAGATTCCAAACGGGGGATAAGATTTTCACACCATTTAAGTCTGTCATGCCCAGATCTGACATTGTGTGCTGGTTGGATGCAAAGAATGAATGGCATTTGCTTCTTCCAGTCGACTGGAGTGTTTTCCTGGTCTCTTGAGGCCACTGCCCCCCCACACCCCCCACCCGAGCCCTTGTTCGAAAATATGACGCACTCTCACCCTGCTTCTTCATGTCGCCTTTTTCTTCCCATGTCTGTGTCTCCCTGTGGGCTCTGTGTGTCTGGGTGTTTGTTTTTGTACATTCTCAGGACAAAAGTGTCCTGATTTTGTTGGAAAGTCAACAAAAATGACTCGGATGTCATGAACTACACACAAGAACTTACGTATATACTGTTCACATAGGCTTTTACATTATACTTCGCCTGTTGTTCTGCATACTTTGCTGCCCCCTTTCACCCTGCTCGTAAATGGTCAGGACCCCCACAGAGCGGGTCTGGTTTGGCAGCTGGATTATTCACATCCTCTTTTATCGGTGTGTGTTGTGTTGGCACAAGTGGATCAGACACAGCAGTGCTGTGCAGAGTTTTTAAACCATCCCAGTGTCACTGACTGACCCACCACCCAGATCGTTCCTACTCCGTGGTGCAGGGTGAAATTGGGAGAACTCAGTATGCAGAACAACACAGTGAGGTGGTTGTAATGTTATGGGTGGCCGGTGTATATGGCCTTATGTACTGGCATTGGATAAAAACGAGTGTGTGTGTGTGTAAATAGAGAGGGCGAGAGTGTTGTAAGGGGCTTTCCAGTGTAAGTTAGCCGGGGAACAGAGGGAGGCTTGTGTCCTGCGTTTGCTGGTGGGTGGCATCTCTACATTCCCACATTCACTAAAGCTATCTGTGAGACAGACAAGGGCAAGAAATGTGTTTCCTGCTATCGGGTGTCCATGGCGACTTCCCAGGAAACTTTTTTGACGTCCGTCTCCCTTTGTCTTTAAAGAGAATTAACATATTTAGTAGAATTTTCAACCGAGCAGAGCAGAGCAGATAGGATATTTGTCTTGCAGCTGTATTTGCCTTCCTTGAACCGTCTGTTCATTTGTAATTCATTTCCTTTTTGGCATGAACAGCATAACAGGAATACCTAGTATTGGGGTGTGGGATTGATATCAGGAGATTATTTTTCTATACTACTGTAAATATCAGTCGTTAAATATTATATCTGGAGCTGCATGGAGGGCCGGGGCTGTACGCTTTCTGACTGGGATTAATGTTGCCACAATATGGACAAGAGAAAAGCCAAATTAGAGATTTAATGAAAAGATATGATGTGTTTTATAGCTGCATTTGCAAATGTGTTGTTGTTTTCTTGTTTGCTTTTGTTTTTATTGGATTTCCCTGTGCACATCTGGTCCTGAGAGTTTTAGGAGTAGGCTTAGCTTTGATGGGCTTTTTTTTTTTTTTAAAGAATGTCACAAAAGCAGAAGAGAGGGAAGATTGGTGCCTAACCCTGTGTGTGTGTGTGTGTGTGTGT
This sequence comes from Hoplias malabaricus, assembly GCF_029633855.1. Taxonomy (NCBI): domain Eukaryota; kingdom Metazoa; phylum Chordata; class Actinopteri; order Characiformes; family Erythrinidae; genus Hoplias; species Hoplias malabaricus. The sequence continues at coordinate 8,868,827 of NC_089815.1, read as the reverse complement.
GTGTGTGTGTGTGTGGTGAGGGGGGATTAACATGTGAGTCAGCTGGAGATGATGAGTACAAGAGAAACTATAGGCACACACACAAACACACACACACACTCTCCACCCGTGCCCTGGTTGTTGTCTCATTGAGAGTTCAGGTGTGGTTATCATTGGCAGCAGAACCCAGAGCCTGGGGCAATAAACAGGGGAGTAGGCCTGACGCCAGATACAACTCCACAAACTTTTAACCTCTCCGTGTGCTAATCCCTTCTGCTGGTTACACTCAGACACTTACTCACTCTCTCTCTCTCTCTCTCTCTCTCTCTCTCTCTCTCTCTCCTTTTAAGTTAGCTTGACCTTTTAAACAAGGCCTGGAACACTACAGCTGTTGCTGACTTCAAACAGAACACAACCCAAAGCGGAGAGAGAGAGAGATGGGGGGGGGATAATGTGTCTATTAAAACATACTTAAAGCCCCTCTTTGCTCCTGTGACTCTGTGCCGACTTGAGGTGCAATAAAGTGAGAAATAGAGAGCGAGAGAGAGACAGACAGAGAGAGAGTGGTACAAAGGTATTGTAGTCAGCTTCATTCCTTAGAAGCTGAAGTTCTAACTGAGAGGCTTCCAGTCTGCAAGTGGCTTTCTCTTTACCACATTACTCCAGCATCTTTAACACAGGCTTACATCAGTTCTGAATGGTTTTAAACTGTGTTTTTGTGCTTTGCAGCAGGCAAATAGCTGTGGCCCATTAAACCGTGCTCCGTCACAATGTGCCACGAACTTTTGGAAAACGTTAACACGGTCCCAGCAGCTTGTAGCAATCTGGCCACTCATGTTTGAATCATTAGTGAATCATGCACCTAATGCTGATGTCCCTGGCTGCTTTATAAAAAAAAGAAAAAAAATTCAAACCCCCTCATTTCTCAAATGTGGGCTTTGGAACACAGTGTTCAAGCTGAGTTTGGTAACTTTCTGCTGGCAGAGAAACGGCTGGTCCTTCGCAGTCTTGAACACGAACGCTCCAGCAGATTAGGTCGGTGCTTCTCAGCTAATATAATTCTTGTAGACGCCAGGAAAAATCCCAGGCTCTAGCTGCTACATTAGCTATGCAGCATCACTGAGACAGAAAGGGCTGTAAAGTCAGGCCTGAGAGAGGGGCCTATAACTCAGAGCATGCCAAGTTTTACAGGGGCGAAGGCTCGGAGGAGGCCTGCGCTGGACTGAGGCTTTTAACACCCACGGCTTTACTGAAGTCAGCTTTATGGACAGCCCAAACATAATCCATTTTTAAGAGGACGCATCGCCTAAGCTCGTCTGTGCGTATTTGGTGTCTGGTATGTGAGTGGTGTACAAATACAACCTGGTTAAAATGGTCACACACACACACACACACGGAGGCATCAAGCCTGACTAAGAGACCTGTGTTGGAACATAAGCGAGAAATTAACAAGTACAGAGGCCAGAACAGAGAGTGTCATGGGACGTTGGAGGTGGAACAGCTTAATAAATTCATTTTGGGGCTGGAATAAGATGAAATGCACAGCACTGTGGAAGTGTGAAGCTTATACATTGAATTAGGTCTAGTTAGGGAGACGAGCCAAGATGTTCTAATTCCAGATCCTCGAAGAACAGTGCCCCCCTTGTGTGTTTCAGACAAAGACCGGTGGGGGCAATTATTCCTGACCATTAACAACACAGAAGATGCTGGAGTGGTTATTTTCTTCATTTAGACTCTGGGAAAGCGTGAGTAGAGTTGAAGGGGTCATTGAGACCGCTGTATTCCTTGCAGAACATGACCTGTTTATTCCCAATTGCAGTGGTATGCTTCCGCACAGCTTGCGCTTGTGTGTTTAAGTGCTTTAACATATGTGTATATGATTATTAGCGCAGTTGCTAGCGTGTGTGTGTGTGTGTGTTTGTCTCTGGCTACAGCAGTAATTAGGAGCCATAGGGGCTGTTTGCTAGTCTTTTCTCCGGCTGCTGGGGCTAAGCTGTCATTATGGAAATGGCCGTCCACTCCTCCTCCCTTCCATACCTTGCTGGAGCTTTTGTGTGGAGTGCTGTGCTTTAATTACAGGTCTGAAAGTGATGTCAGCACTGTGGCGTCTGCTGCCATTCACCCGGCCCCTCCCCACACACACACACACACACACACACACACACATACGCCTGGCCTTAATACTTACCTCCAGCTCACTCCCCTGACCCCTCCTTCTCCTTCCCAGTCCAAATCTAACCCCCTTACCCCAACATTAAAAAAAGGGGGATTTAATAAGGGCCTAACATCACGCTTGATTGTTTGGTCGGAGAGACTGTTTAGCTTTCCTCCCCGAGCAGCAGATAAGAGGGCCCGACAAGAAGGAACTTGTGCCAAAACGAATCAGAGGAGAAGGCGGGAGGGAAGGAGGGAGGGAGGGGGTGAAAAGTGTACACTTACATGGACTTGTATCCTTTTCGTCAAGCACTAAAATTCTCACAATGAGCTGTTTAAAACCTCTTCAGGGGTGTTCGAAAATCCCAGGTTCACTAAGGAAGATGAGGATGGTCCAAGCTGGGAAGGCAGCACAATGGGCTGGGAGGACAACGACACGCATTCCAGAGTGAAGGAGGGAGGGACGGAATTCCACGTCAGGAAGCACCTGAGAGGTGGGCAGCTGCAAGGAGGATCCACTAGAGGTGGACTTGATGCCCTGCTGCTACTATCTTACGATCTGACCCAGGGAGCATGTCACCTAATAGATCTAGAGCCGAAGACCGTGGACTTCTTACTCTAGCAATTAGGTGACTCTGCCTAGGAAGAGAAAAGGCGAGGGAGCAAGCAAAAAAATAAAAAGGAGCAGCCTAAAAAAGAGAAGAAGCTGTCATGAGGGAAGAGAGCTTGCTAGGAAAACAGGACTGAAGGCTTTGAGGGGGTGTGGAAGTGGAAAGCGAAGGGGGGAAAAAAGAAATGGTAGGTAATGTTATCTTGTTCACAGTTACAAGAATCCAGCTCGGAGAGGACTATGGGGTTTCACATTTCTAATATGTATATAAAGTTTCATTGGCACAAAGGAGCTTTTGTTGTAGTGCAAAATGAATGCCCTCCCGCCTCCCTCTGTGTCTCCCGCCCCTTGTTGAGGGAAAAAAAAAGCATTCATGTGTGAGCAGGACTAGCGAGCAGCGACTCAGGTTTCTGCTATCTTTGTGTGTCGTGTCGTCACCGAGCCTCTGCCAACGAAAATGTGCCTCTCTCCTGCCAGTGTTTTTGCTAGCGGTCCACTAGCCTTGCTTCAGCTGTGGGATTAGACAGGGAATCCTGGAAACAATGGGGTCCTGACAAGCACACACACACACTCACATTCGCTCAAAAAGATCGAAATATCAGCGTGACAGGTAACCCAACTCGCAGCTGAGCAAAGGAAAGAGAGTGTATGTGTGTGTGTGTGAGAGAGAGAGAGAGAGGGAGAGAGAGAGAAGGAAAGAAAGATAAAGAAAGCGGGGGCAGGCGATAATTACAGAGCTTTTTGCTTTCAGGGCCACTTTTAGCTAGCTACTTAAGTGCCTGATCCCAAATCTCTGCCTTGTAATTACAGTAGTGGGCCCCATTAGGTCAGAGGTCTTTGGGGGGATTATGCTCCCTCTGGGTGCGTGTACAATGATGATGGCACTGGGCTGTCAGTGTTTCCGATTGGTTGGAGCGGTGCGGGTCCTCGGGTGATTGGCTGATTCAAGGCCACTGTTTGTCATCACAAGGGCAGTGTGCTGCTCAGTTCCTGGTTTCTTCACTCATGCTGTGTGTGTGTCTGTCAGTTACTGTGTGAGCTGCATACTCTCAACCCTCACAATCCAGGCATGCAACCTAATCTACACCCTCTCTCTCTTTCTCTCTCTCTAATGTTCCCACTTTCAATCTGTCCTCCCCCTTCGCTCTCTTTGTCATTCTACTGTTCTCCCTCCTTCCCTACTTTCGTATGTGTGAGCATGCTGATGCTGAGAGATTTCTGAATATGACTGGGCTGTCTCTGTGATGACTGGCTGGCGTGGCGTGTGTTATGTTGAGTTGGACAGGGGCCCCAACCAGGAGTGCCACCAGGCCCTGGGTGCCACTGACGGATGGAGCTGTGCCAATCCCTGCTTACCAAGGGATTTCCAACCCCCAGAGCCTATCCTAAGCCCTGCCGCTGCCTTAGCCCTGTTAGATTAGCTTACTGAGAAACAAAAGCTCTAAAGCAGGGCTGCGACGATTAGTCGGCAAAGTCCATTAGTCGATGGGAACGTCGGTTGTGGGGAAAAGTCGACATGCCATTGGTTCAGGAGTGGAGGAATGGCTTTACCGCAGGGTAGTGTTCAAAGGTGATGACGCCTTCTTAAAGGTGATATTCACGAATAAAATCCAAGGGTCAATTTGCACGCTGGAAAAAGGTCTGGTGTTTGTACACAGCCCTAGCTCGGTAATAGTGTCTCGGTCTGAACTGGCTCAAAATGGCTCTGTCTTTGTGTCGCTGGCTCAGTCACGGCATCTGGAATCATGTGGACAGTTTAAAAGTTGTACCGTTTAAAAAATGAGGATGTTTTTCAATTTCTGCTGCATAGGTGGGTATTATTGACTTTTTTTTGTGGTTTCAGTTACATTATCTACGGTGGAACTGCCAAATTCAAGAGACAACTAACTGTCAATGATAGTAAACATACTGAAAGTGTTCGAGTTACAAATGAGCTTCTGTGGAAATTCAAACAGTAAATAAAAAATTAAAGACAATCTACGGTGGCTTAAACACACCATAGCACTTTTAAAGATATGGAGCTTCTGAATGAAAACAAACAGCAGGAACATATACAAAGACATAGTTTGTTACCCATTTGGCTTTGGTGGTAACATAGCATGTTGTAGCTCAGTGACTTCATGATGGTGATGTCACAGCTTAAATCTTATTAATGACAAAACGAAATATTCAGTTCGGTTAATGTCAGTTATCTGCACCGATGGAGCTAAACACTTTTGGCTTTTGAGCTTTTGCCTTGAGCCAGAGGCCGTTGAAAGTGTGTGTGTGTGTTTGAGAGAATGTGTGAGTATGGGATACATGGCAAGGCCAACCTGAGAGAGAGAACGAGATCTGCCCCTTTAAGCTGTTAGCTTTCCTAATAGATTCTTAAGCACTGGCTTTAGTGCATGTTAAACCAGGATTACCCAATCAATTATGGCCAGTACAAACAGGGATTACTTAAAACACTACATTTTTCTTGTGGCAGGGCTAAAAGCAGGGCAAACGGAGGGAGTGGTGCTGCCAGCGATAAGGAGGCCTCGACCAGCCCGGGGTCAGTGTGACCGCAGGGTCCAGGGACAAGGGGAGCACTATGGCCGTTAGGTCAGAAGACGAGGGGATGAAGGTCTCATCTATTTACAGTCTGCTCTCTCTCTGAACTCTCCTCAGGAGTGGGCCGACAGCAGTCGCGCGGTTCATATGTGACGCAGTGGGTGCTTTGCGATGGTGTTTTTTGTTCTGGTTACTGTCTCATATTCCCCGCAGGCTGCCGTATTTGCACAGATTGGATTCTTCATTGAAATGAGCGAGAGAGAAAACAGGCTTTAATGGTCATTTGTGTTGTGATAGCGTTATTACTTTTGGCGCGGTTTGTAAACTTGGAAGGGAGTGGCGTACAGGTGGGCCACAGGAGGTGCCATGTGAGCGCTTGTAGGTTTCCACAGAGAGGAGAGCGAAAACAGCTGGGAGCTACTCGCTCTTCCATATATATATATGTGTGTGTGTGTGTGTGTTTGGAGATGGTTCTGGAAGTGACCTTCCTGGAACCTGATCTGGAGGGCGTGTGTGTACCGTGTACGCATGTGTGCATGTGTGTATGTGTGCTGACACCACCCCCTCACCTCTGAAAATATACAAAGCCGGCCTAACACTGTGTCTGTTTACTTTTTTAATCTCAATTAGCAGACGGAGCCCTGCCGCACAATGTGAAGCAAGTATGGACACATACTCGCCAAACCGGCTCTCTGTGTGTGTACGTGCATGTGTGTGTTTAATTGAACTCACCTCTTGGTGAACCATCACATACTCGGTACATGTTGTAAGCACATGATCGTTTGAGCTTGCCTGTCTTTTTTCCCTTCGCTCTCTCGCGCTCTCTCTTTTTCTAGTAGATCTGTGGCAGCCCTAGCTGTCATGGCAGTGTGTGTGTGTGTGTGAGCCTCTTTCATGCGGTATTTGACTCAGGCCCGCAGTGGAAGATTCCTTCCTTTGAGACGATGTGTAGGGCCTTTCAAAAAGAGCCCGTGTGTCATCTTAACCTTCGAGAGCAGGGTCAGCCCCTGTTGAAAAGAGTGCTTCGCTCCAGGCCAAGAACAGAGGGAGAACCTCTCTGGATATCACTCAGAAAACCTCTCTCACCCCTCACATTCCTGTACCAGCCCTCTATCCATGTCTCTCTCTCTCTCTCTCTCTCTCTCTCTCTTTCTCTCCCTGATGACTGAATGATGATTACAGGCTTTCTCACTCTGTCTCTTTTTACCTACCTCTCTTCTTACCTGTCTCTCGCCTATCTCTTTCACTATACCTCTCTCCCTCTGTCTCTCTCTCTCTCTCTCTCTCTCTCTCTCTGCCTGTCTTGCTCCCTTTACCTGTCTCTTTACCTCTGTTGAGTGACTGGTAACTCAGGGCCATCTCTGCTCCTCTCTCTCTCTCGCTCTCTGTGTCTGTCTGTGTGTGTCTCTCTCTCTCTCTCTCTCTCTCTCTCTCTCTCTCTCTCTTTCTCTCTCTCTCTCTCTCTCTCTCTCTCTCTCTCTCTCTCTCTCTCTCTCTCTCTCTCACTGGGCAGGTCTAGTAGGAAATAAGAGTGGCCTAATCAGGCCTAATAAGAATGTGTTATTGATGGTGGGGCTGGTGAGAGGCCCTGAGCTCTGTGCAGACACAAAGAGGCAGCAGACAGGCCTGGTGTTCTGTTACCCTGTCTGGCCTGAGAACTGCGCTCAACCCTGGCACTGAGCACTCTCACTGTCTGCCTCATATCCTAATGACTGCCACGGCTAATCCCATCAGCGGTGTAGCCGTGAGCCCTGCCTATACTTTAGCAGGTTGCAGAGGTAAGGCAGCGTAGCCTCGCGGACTTGCGTTTTCTCTTTAACGCTACGCTGATTAGTTTAAAGATTTATGGGGCTCCGTGGAACACAGGTGTCAGATCTGAAAAGTTTCCATCCTGCAAATATGTAAATGATAGGTTGTTTTTTGTTTTTTTTTTGCTTTTCCTCCCACTTCCGTGTTGTCAGTCCCTGCAAGTTCCAAAACTTTAAAGCGTGAGCCTGAAAAGGAGGAAGAAAGTACAAATGTAACTCCTAAAGTCCCTGTCTTTTGAAACGAATCCTACTTAATTAAGAAGCAATGAGAAGTCCACAGATAGCATTCCGTAATTAGCTTAAGCAGAGGCTGCTGTAACCAGATCCACTGCCTTAATGGCAACACAAGGCCCTGTGAAAAGCATCATTGTTCTCCGGATAATTGTGCATTTAGTTAACGCGGGGCGGAGGGGAAGGCACTTCTTGTTAGAGGAGCTTGGCTGGGGCTGTCGACAGCTGGAGGCGGAGACGGGGATGGGTACTGGGGGGTGCTGCTGGCCCCGTGCCCGCCGTGACAAGCCCACTTGTGCCCTCTGCTGAAATCCCTGTGGCATGCAGAGGAATTAGCCTTCCCCTGGGCAAGGGGGGCACGCGTGTTAATTATATACCCCTGCATGTTAATGAATGAAGAGGGATCAATAAAATAAGGCAGATGTATGCAAACAGCCTGCTGATTATGCTGCCTAATGACGCCTGCTGGTGCAGGTCATGGCTCAGACCGAGGAGAGGAGGGAGGGAGGGAGAGGGGTGATGCTGAAGAGAAACATGCTGAGTATCTGTTGCATTCTACACACACATACACACACACACACATAGAGAGAGAGATGAACAAGTTTCAGAATTAAATAGCTCCAATTACAGCAGTAAATAGATTGACGAACCAGGACAGTAGCTTTCATCTTTCATGTTCTATGCTTTTGCTACCTCCGCTTATGCTTTATGTACATCCTCTTCAAATTAACATAGGATTAGAGCAAAATATCAGCTGTCTGTTCACAGTAGAGTCTCTAGGACACAGTGTGTATAGCTCCTGTAGACACAGAGAAGGGCAGGGTTAGAATACGGTGGCCAGGTTCACCTGCTTGGAGCTCAGCCTGCTCTCTTAGCCCTCCATTGTATCCAGCCAGCCGGAGCTGTTAGAAACCCTATACCTGCCTTTAAGCAGAGAGGGAGGGCAGCCAAGAATTAACTGCTGCCTCGTCCTGGCAGCCACAGAGGATGCTGCCGTCTGCCTCCACTGATGGAGACAGCGGGGGAAAAAAAAACAAGAAGGGGAAGGAATGGGGGAGAAAGTCTAGTACCCAGCCTCATTGTAGATGTGTATACCCCAGACTTTGAAGGTATAAAGCCTTGGCTGTTTTCTTCCTGCAGCAGGATGTTACTGGTGTCAGGTGTCAGTGTCAGGTGAGCAGGCATCTCAGATTTGGAGCACTGTTCCCTTTATGCCCATGTCTGGATCGCTCTTTAATAGATGGCCACAAAACAATAGACGGTTATACAGTGCTTCCAGGGAAATGACGCCCAAATGCATGGCTCTGTTCCAGGATTACAGTGTATCCGACAGTTGCCGGTGCAATCCTGGAATTAAAAGCAGCCCAGGACCAGCAGGAGCTGACAGTGGTCCTGACTTTCTCAGCTGAACAATTGGAATGAAGAACGGAGAACAGATCCAGGACATGGAGTGTTTTTATTCCACCCGGACGGACTTGGCCTGAGGATATGATTACAGCCCCTGCTCGGCCCTGGGTGTGTGGGGGGTGGAAACGAAACCCTAGTCCACCTTCGGAGGCCAGGACTTTCCAAGGAGAGGCCAGAGAACAGGTGGTGACCCCCGCAGCCCCGAAGTATATTATTGACCAAGGTCCGGCACCCCGATTGATTGCTTTATTGTATTGCCATGAACCTTAGTGACCGGAGACCTCGCTCTGACCCCGAGCTAGACGGAGCATCATAGTGACCCTCACCTTCACAGAAGAGTTATGTGGCTTTGACCTGCTCTTTGATGAGCGCAGGCTTGACCTGGAGCACCGCTGGCCGCCTGGCACCTCTCTCAGTCACCTCTCCCGTTCCTCAGGCTGTAATTTAAAAAGCCTGCCGGGCTGTTTGAGCGAGGCCAGCGTTTGATCGGGGGCGGGTCCCGGTCCTGACTCGAGAGCCCACACACGACCCCGACTGTGTCCATCATGTCAGCCAGAGAGAGGAGGATGAGGCCGGTCCTAATTAATCTTCTTCAAATTACAGCTCTGCTGAAATGGATTTGTAATTTTGGGTGTCCGACCATGTGCTACTGAGGGCTGTTAGCTGTCCAATCAGAGGCACCGTCTGGAAAAAGCCCATCTGGCTTTATGGTTCATATTAGCTTAAAGAAATGTAGGTCAAAGTACTTCACTTTAACAGCACTGTTCGGAAGAGGTCTGAGGGCTCCTCCAAAAGTTACACAGTGCAGTTTCTGAAGTGCTGAGCCTGGTGTAGCAACGTCAGACACTCTATACTCCCAAATGATGAGGAGCTTGTATCAGGTACCAAAAGCTGTTGTTCATGTAGAGCTGGATGATGTGGGCAAAATTGATATCACGATATATTTCCTCATTTCGGTCGATACGATAAAATTCCGATATCGATATAAACAATAAAAAACTGCAAAGAACTGAATGCAACGTGGCTTTGTCAATATTAATATTATTAAACTAAGTTTACAACTGAGTGCAATGAACTGAGGCCATGGCATGTATCCATCAGTCAGTGACAGATGCTGTAAATAATGCATATTGATGCCTTTACGGGTCAGTGAAAACCTACCTAGTGTTGTTTGAAATCACTATAATGTGTTCTTTACACCTTTAATAACAAACCATGGCTTCTCAAAAGTGAGCTCCCTTTTTCCTTCTTCATTTTTTTTTTTTTTTTGTTTGACTCCGGATCAGACAGACGTATCTCCTCCCTCTGGGGTTGAGACTGACAGGAAGGCTTGCAGGAGATCTTGTGCTCTACATACACTTAGCTGTCACTCCATCACCTTGATCAAGGCTTGGTAGACAAGCAGCTAGCAGGAGAACAACATGCTCCGAACAAGAAGCGCAAACACAAGTATCTCTCTCTCTCTCTCTCCCCTGCTCTCTCTATCTCTGTCTCTCTCTCTCCCCCCTGTACTACCCACAGTATTACCTTTGTTTTATTTGCTCACGTCTTAAGTGGCAGCTTCCCAAGGTTTCCATCAAAGCTCCTGAAGTAAGGAAGGGATGCTTTAAATGTTTGAATAACCAAATCTCACTTTAACGATCTGAGGGCAAGAGAGGCAGATCTAAGCTTGAGCGCCTGTAATACGGTAATATCACACACGCACAACCACAACACTGCGGATTTATCATTCTATCGCGCTTCCCACTCTTCCCCATCCGTCTGAGGACAGAGCGCTCCCTTACCGAGTGGCTTAGGCTTTCTGTAGCCATCTTCAAAGCTCTTTTCCTAGGCCACTGTTCTTCTAGAGGGAGGAGAGGCTGAGCGTGCTGCCAAAAAGGCAGTTACCGAACTTCATGCGCTCCTCCTGGGACTGCTCTGTGTAGAGGCCTTGGAGACATTACCCGGGACAGGTCATCATTAGCCCTCGGAGCGCCCTCAGACTACATCGAGTGACACATGATGGAAAATCATTCCCTTTGGTTGAATGAAAAGTGTGTGTGTGTGTGTGTGAGAAACAGGTTGTATATGGTAAGCGTACATGCATGTTGGGGGGCTTTGGAGGGTTTTACTAGCGCTCCAAACATACCTGCCCAAAGAGGGGAATGTACGGCCACGCCCCCAGCGGCACCACTGCTGTGTCCCTAATTACAGCTAGCCTAATGATAGGGTGGCGACAAGGCCAACAGGTGTTGCTTATGCTCCCTGTGGCTCCAAACAAGCCCTTTGCACACACACACACACACACCCCTCCCTTGCTTTTAGGCTTTCAGACTGTTGCTCTATTTCTCTCTGTCATTATCATGTTTCTGTGGAATGATACTGCACAAACCAGAACAGTACCACTTCTGATCCCTGCACATGACGGCTGACACTAACCACTGATGATATATGTGTTGATGTATTTGTTACCTGATGATTGTTACCTTTTTTTTTTTTTGGTCCCTGGACCACATAGCAAACAAGTACAGATGCATACGAGAGGGAGAGAGGGCGCAAACAAGCAGAAGCGTTTGGTCAGTGTTGAACTGTGTTGTCCTGGTCAGCAGCAAAGCTTGTGTTAACTTCAGAGGGTTTGTGTCTTTGTCCTTTCATGCCGACTGTGACCTAGTCCAGCCACCGCACGTCCCTGCCCCCTTCAAAAAAAAAAGTAGTGCACCTGCCATCCCAGAGTCCACTCCAATTAGACCTCCCCAATTACAGGCCCTAAGCCAATTAGGTGCCCTCTCATCTTACACGGCCCCTCCCCCAGCACGGGGCATCTGTTAGTGACGGACACAGGGTGGAGTCAAGCTTAGGCGTGATTTAGGGGTAGGGGGTTGGAGTCGACACCTTTGCCCTAGTCTCCATAGCTTATGCAAATATATGCCTTCGCCGGCTGGAGGTAGCTGTGTTTTTGGAAGCAATATTTGCATAGCTCATTAAATAGCTCGGCAAATACCTGAACCCTTTTTTAAAAGCTGGTAGCCGTACGTTCTGTAGCAAAGGGTGGTAAACCTTAATCTAACATTTGTTTAGGTGAAGCTCTACACGGAACTATCACTGGATTAGGAACCCACCTTGTATCTGCACTCACTGTCCGTCTCATCACCTCTGCTGACCACACCGGAGCACTTTGTAGTTCTACAATTACAGACTGTAATCCACCTGCATGCTTTCTCATCCCCATTACACCCTGCTCTTCAATACTCAGGACCCTCAGTGACACTTGACCTACTGATGGGGTGTTAGTGTGTGTTGTTCAGAGCTGCTGGACATAGAACAGCCCGCCAATCAGAAATATCCAGCCGACAGCGACCTGTGGGTATCTTCTTCTGTCCACTGATGAAGGACTAGAAGACGACTCACACAAACTGTGTAGCGACAGATGAGCTACTGTCTCATCTACAAGGTGGGTGAGTCTAACAGTAGTGGAGAGTGAGTTTAAAAACTCGAGGAGCACTGCTGTGTCTGATCCACTCATACCAACACAACACCACCGTGTCAGTGTCACTACAGCACTGAAAATAATACACCACTCAAATCATACCTGCCCCGTGATGGTCCTGTGGGGGACGTGTGCATTGAAGAAGAGGGTGAAACGGGTGAAGGAACGTCAGTGGTCAGTGGTCAGTGGAGCTGATAAAACGAGAGTAGTGACAAGGTGGCTGTTTCTAATCCAGTGTAAATGTGTGCAGCATTGTCTCCATTTTATGACAATGTTTAAGGAAGTTTGGTGCTGTAATGCTGCGTGCATGTGTTTACACACTAAGCCATGTGGCTTCTCTCTCACTCTCACACACACACACACACACCCGTGTACTGGCAAGGCTTCCTGAACTGAAATTCAAGAGAGACTGAACGAATTCATTCACACTATAGCGCTATATCTGGCACGTACCTCTCTCTCTCTCTCTCTCTCTCTCTCATAGACATAGAGTAACGACATAAAGCCCCGAGGATGAGACTGAAAGTGCTTTGCTTGTGATCTCGCAGGCCTGCTGTTTCCCTCCAGCGTGTACGCCGCTCTCGTCCCAGGCTCTGGTTTGTTTATCTTGCTCCCTGGCATGCTTTCTCAATGTCAAAACAATGACATCATTAATTAGGCTCCCATTTAGCGCCGGGCTCCCAGCTCCATGGGCCTGTGCTGATTCCAGCGCTTCTCAGGAGTCTGGGCGCGCTCTTCTCCGGACTGAGAGGCGATCTCTGCTGGTGATGCACCAGTTTATTATCCAGGGTCACTTTTAGTGCTGATACTAACCTTATGAAACTGATATGACTCTGTTATTCACTGGCTGATAGAAACCAACAGAAACCTGCTCTGGTGCAGCAGTGAGAGTAGTCTAGACACACTTTGAGAACCTCATGCGCTTCCTTTTTCTTGCTCTCGGGCTGCGTGCAAACCCCTGTTAGAGTCTTATCACCCCGCCTTGGCTGCAGCCTCGTCCACAAGTGTCGCAACAGCGGCTGTGTGTGTGTATGTGTGCGCAGATAGGCAAACAGGAGAACTTCAGTTTGCTCACTGTGCCTCAAACAATGCAACACACATAAAGACATACACACACACACACACAGCACATGGGTTTGTAACATTGTTTGAACATGGCAAACTCTCTCCTCGAACCAGTCAGTCTCATTTAGCATGACACCAGGGGAACAGTCCTGCTTTCTCTTTGTTTCTTTGGTTTGTTTGTTTCTTTCTTTTCTTTTTTCCTTCTCTTTCTTTTTTTATTTCTCATTCTTTCCTTTGTTTTTGTTTGTTTGTTTCTTTTCTTTCCTTTTTCTTATTTGTCTTTCTTTTCTTTGTTTTCGTATGTTTCTTTATCCTTTCATTTCTTTGTCTTTGCCTCTTTCTCTTCTTTCTTGGTTTCTTCTTTTATTGCTTTCTTCTTGCATTATTTTTTGCTTTCGTTTTCTCTTTCTAGCTTTCTTTAGTTTTCTTTCTTTTCGTATTTTCCTTTTTTCTTCTTTCGTTCTTTTCGTGTTTCTTATTTAAAATTTTTTTCTCCTTTTTTCTTTCTTCCTTCCTTCCTCTGTAATCCACCTGGCCTCCAGGCTGGGCGAGAGATGATAGACAGGAGTTTATCCCTCACTCGCTGTGCACTGAATGGGCCCAGTCTTTACAACACAAGGCGTCTGCTCTGAAAGGTCTGTGTGTGTTACTCGTCCATGCCAAAGATAACTTAGCAGCGCGATCCTGATTTGTCTGTACTCGACCCTTGTAGTTGTTGGCATGTCCCATACGTCTGCCTTACACACTCGACATTCCCTAGCCCCTTGGCAAGGCCGCGGGAGACCCGTTGGCTTGTTTTAGGAAATGGGTGCATGTGTGTGTGTGTGTGTGTGTCTAAGTCTAATCCCCACAGCTCTCTCTCTCCTCTGTCTCCGCTGACCCATGCTTCCACAGAGAAGCTTCTTTCATTGGTTTGGAGCCCCTGATCCTGCAGATAATTACGCAGCAATGTAAATTACAGCGAGGCAACATTGGGCCGTGGCTCCTGCTGGCCCTGCCTTACACCCTTCTCCTTCATCCAGACCCACAGTTCACAGCTAAACACAAAACACCACATCTTAGCAAGAGCCCCTAACTGTGGTCGCCCCTGGATAAATCCTTAGCAGATGATCCTTTCTTCTGTTCTCTCTCTCACTCTCTCTCTCGCTCTCTCTCTCTTTCTCTCTCTGTCTTTTTTTCCCTTTCTCTCCCTTATTCTCACCCCCCGCTACACAGCATGTGAAGTTCAGAGGGAAAAACATCTCTGGTTAATATTTAACTGCCAGGTCCTGGGGTAAAGGGGTGGAGAGGAGCAGTGGGCAGCTGAAACTAATTGGCACACGTATACACACACACACACACACACACACATATATATATATATATGTGTAGACACATGCAAACACACACTGAAAATACATGTTTGTGTCCTCTGAGGAATGTGTGGGTTCTCATCCCAGCTTTGACATTTTGACCTTTCTCTGACACGTGATGGAGATTCATCAGAGCGGTGTAGTGATTTCTCTCTCTCTCTCTCTCTCTCTCTCTCACACACACACACACACACACACACACACATTACAACACACACACAGGCTGTCATCTGTATGCTCTGCTCCTGGACCCGCTCGCAGCCAAATGACCCAACCAGACGGCCTGCTCTGAGCAGAGGGGACAGTCCAAAGATTGTGCTGTTTGTCTGCCTCTGTCTGTCTTTCTCTCTCTCTTTCACTCTCACTCTTCCTCTCTCTCGTCTGCTAGCTGGGTGCACGGCACAGCTGGGCTCCAGATGTGTGGAGCATGCAATGCAAGGCAGCGCGAGGAGGCTGCAGATAAGAGCTGGGGCTTGCGGCTCTGGCTGCACTCCGCGGCGGTTCAGCGAGATGTTGCGGTCGGTTCGATCTGAACTTTGACAGCCTGTGTCATGCTTAATGCCTCACTTCCCAAACACGGCTCCATGAGCCTGATTTATATCTAACAGGTGCTGCCGCAGTGCACAGGGCCGGGGGGCTGAGGGACTGAGGGGCTGCCCACTGTATGTGGCCCTTTCTTGATAGCGAGGGGAGCCCAGTGTGCGGATTTGTGTGTATTAAAGGTGCACTGAAATGTAAGCCACCGGTTTTGTTTTGAATGAAAACGACCAGTTCTTTTCAGTTCATATCAGGTGTGAAGTGGGCAGGGTCCACCCCTGAAACCCCAGTAGGGCTGTGCCGTATTGTATCCATCACAATGTATGGACATAGATATTAAAAACGTGAAAAAGCAAACAATAATAGAAATATTCTGCCTTGTTTACGTAATGACATCATGCAGTCACGCTTAATATGGCGTCTGTTTGTTACGTGCGTCATTTAGGTACATGTCATTTAGCAACATATATGGTGGAAAGTGGCTCTGCGGCGGAGAAGTTTGTCCCAAAAATAGGAGCGGTTTCAGTCGTGTGGACCATAAGTAATACGCTAAGATAACAGATGTAGTAAGTTATGACAGAACCCTGTAAAAACAAAACAAGGAACCACAATCTGCTTCACCTCCTCAAGCAGAAGCACCCTGTTGAGTTTGAGGAAAGTCAAAAATGCCATGAGGAACTCAACAGCCAATGAGCTCTAACCCAATCAGACAGACCTCAATGACTCAGCACAGCATCTATTTTGTGTTTGTTTTGTTTACTGTGAAGATTTAAGGGTGTTTTTAGTGTAATTGTTTGTTTACCTGCACACAATTTATTTGAAAAGCTAAATCTTCTGCACTTTTGTGTAGATTTATTCGGTACATTATTTATTTTATACAAAATCTGAAACTTGATAAGTTCCTGTTGTTTACAAAATATTTAAAAGACCACAGAAGTTGTAAAAAAGCAAAGATATAGAAATAAACAAAGGAAACTAGTACTAAAACAATTGAAAATGTAAGAGAAATTTAAGAGAAAAAGCCTGAGAATATAAATATTTTCAAGAATGATTTAAAAACAACCTCTTTAAAAATATTTTAGGACTTTTGCCATATCAAGAATGTCATTATCGTAAAAATACTCTGAAATATCGTGATGTAATTTTATTGTTATATCGCCCACCCCTAATCCCCAGAAAAAAAAAAAAAAGATCCCAACCCGTTGTTATGGCTTTGAACGTAGCAGACTGTTTTTCCGGTTCTCCAGCCTCTGCGCTCTCTGTGTCTGCTCTGGAGAACCCATGTCTCTGAGCACATTTCCAGCCCTAGACTCCTCTCCACTAAGCCCTGGCACACACCACAATGTGAGGATTGTCTCTGAGCGTTGACGTGCCAGCAACTTTGATGGGCTTATGTGAGTGACGTGGTGACAATTTTTGGCCTGCTGCTCTTTCTCTCTCTCTCTCCCTCGTGCTCTTTTTCCTCCCTCACACCCTCTCTCTTTCTCTGTGTTAGAACAGTATTCGACACTAAGTCCAGGTTTCATTAGCCTTGTGCTTAATCCTGGTCATGTGATGTGAGTGGACAGATCCTTCGGATGTACCCTCATCCCTTTAAGTCTGGGCCTTTCAGAAGCTTAGGGTCACACTGTTTCCAAACAGCTGAGGCCAGGTAGCACGGCGCTCCCTCCGTCTCGTAATCAGATCAGTTGTTGAAGCTGTAAAGTTGAAGCTGGCGTGTGTATATATATGAGTAGTTATTTTCTTCCTCTCCTGCGTGAGCTTTTCCTTATGTGTGCCTCGACATGCCCGCGGTCGGAAGAGGGCGTTTGATGTTTTCCGTCACTTGCTCACACCCAGTGCCTGGGCATCTTTCAGCATCACCCTCCAGGCACCTTGTTACAATCGTTAACAACTTGTTTTCTTTTTGTGTTTTTCTTCCCTTCTTCCGATGTTGACAGTTTCTGGTTGCAAAGCCGTTCCGAAGGAATGCGCACTACCTCGTCTGGCTTCGCCTTGGCTCCAGTCCTCACAGCAACTGCAGGGACAGACCGCAAACTGCCTACAGATATTATTCATCAGTGCTCTCTACATAAACTGCCATAGACCTTTGATGTCATGTGCCGTACTTAGAAGAAAATGTGCTCTAGAATATTGCTCAAAAAAATACAAAATAAATAAATAAACAAACAAACGGCGCTCGGTTCTCAGGCCGGCCCCGGTTTGATAATGCGCAATGTTAAAATTGGAAAGGAAAACACTAGATGGAGTTCTGTAATTTGTTTCTGAAAATGGGAGGAGGGCGGATATGACCAGTGTCATTACAGCTGTCAGCTCCTCTTTTGTTTATGTTCCCATAGAGAAAGAGCCTGCTTGCTTCGGCTGGCATACACAGCTGCAGAAATAGCCTGTCGGTAAGTGTGAGCACGGCTACCTAATTGGAGATGTACCTCACTGTTGTACAAGAATAGCCAGGCATTAAGAGTTAGTGCCATCAGCAGGAATCCCTTTAATTCTCGTTGGCAGTGCTGCTAACTCCCACTTCTGTGTTATTCTTTAAAAAGAAGTGGGCTACAAAAAAAAAGAGGGCTTGGTTTAGGCCTCGTCCAACCACCCGCCCCTCGACTCCCCCTTCCTCTTTGTTTTCTGTAAACGCCTGAACGTTCACAACACCAGCACTTCACGTTTGCTTCCCTCTTTTTATACACGGGGCACATTATTCCCTTTACTTTATTAACGCTCCATAATTCTTTAAAAGAGGTGCTTGGAGGGGAGGGGGGCAGCAGAAAGCAGTCCTCCCTAGAGGTTTATTGTTTAAAGCACTGCACAGCTCTTTCCCAGGATAAGGGCTTCTACTAAGCAGAGAGGAATTCAGGCCAGGGCTCATAAAAGAAGTATTTGTGTACCCGAAAGATTTTCGCTTTTTCTTTCCAAATCTTTGTCATTAATGACTTTAGCAAAAGTGGAGCGAGGAGTGAATAGCGAGGCAGTGCCGGGTCTTCAAAGGAACCCACTAATTATTTATCCAGGATATCCCCTGCTCTAGAATTAGTGGCTGGGTCACCCTTTGCTTTCTTGCTTCTATCTCACTCCCTTCTTTTTTTTTTCTCCTGCTGTTGCAAAGAAATCATTTCCACAGAATGGTTTCACTGGGACACCCTCTAATCCCCTGTGTGTGAGGGAGTAAGACTGTGGCAGTATGTGTGTGCATTTACACAACGCCCGTGTACACTCTTAGGCCCTCTTTCACTCTTACAGGAGTGTGGTGTATCCAGCTTCCGGGAGGTCTCTTCCCGCCCAGTCCATTCTCCGTCTGTTACATCACACAACTCTCTGGCACCGAGTCCTGAAGCCGGGACAGCTGTCACTAGCCACGCTCACATTTCCCACCATCCAAAGGGATCTTATCTCCCTCCTCAGGTTTAAACGCTCAACAAAACACCAGCCTGCACCCTCTCTTTTTCCGCCTGGCAGGCCCAAGACCTCTCACTGTCTCTTTGCCACCTCAGTCAGTCAGTCAGTCACCCCACCAGCCCAAGCAGCCTTCTGCTGCCAAGAGTTTTCAGCTTTACTTGGAGGCTGGGTTCATTTGGGTAAAAGCCATTTAGCAAACGTCATCGATCCTGTTTGAACTTTACTGAACACACCTCTTTGTGAAAGAGATTTGTTTGGGGAATTAAAAATGACAGTTGTCATTATATTAAAGTAAATAAATAAATAAAAAAGGTAATAATACGCTAGTGTTCTCCCTGTGTCCACGTGGGTTTCCTCCGGGTGATCTGCTTTCCTCTCACAGTCCAAAAACACACATTGGTAGGTTGATTGGCTAGTCAAAACTGTCTATAGGTGTGTGTGTGTGTGTGTGTCACCCTGAAAAGGACTGGTGCTTCCCCCATGGTGTGTTCCTGCCTTGCGTTTCCGGGTAGGCTCCGGGACCCAGCGGTAACAGACAATGAATGAATGAACTAATTAATTAGTTAATACGCTGCTTTCATGAATACTAACATCGAACTCACCGTTTTTCTCATCTTCTAAACCAAAACTCACGTGTACCTATTGATATAACATTATTCCCAAGAACAGAACAAATTATTCATTTCCTTGATGGAAAATGTCTTGTTATCCGTTTTCAAACTACTTAATTTTTTATTTAATGAATTTGTTATTTTGTTAATTCTACGCATCAGTTACCGTGAAATGAGAAAAGAGCGGAAGAGCGGTTTGAATCTGGAATTACAATTATACGTCACACATTCAAATGCTTTATAACTTGTACACCTTATATATTGCTTGGAATCATGGGATTGTTCATATTCCTGCTGTGTTCACTTCTGTAACACACCTGAGGTATTAGCTCACTAGGAAGCTCACCCAGAGTGAAAGGTACAGGACTTCCATGCCTGTCTCTTTCCACCCACTCGTCACCACAGGGTTAATTGGGATGGATGAATGGCTGTGCATTCTGTAGCCTCTTACCTTGACTCTTAAACTTGTCCTCTCTTGTGTTATGGCTTGCCCACACCTACATTCTCACAATGTGTTAGTGTTTGCCTAAGGGGACAATAAAAAAAGGCAAAAAAAGAGGTACCTGTCCCTTTAAGAGTGTGCTTCCCAGGTAATTTGGCTAATTCCAGGTGCGTTTTCTCTCTCTCTCTCTCTCTCTCTGTTTTACCAGGTGCAGGCCTGGGTCATAACTGAGGTATTTATTTTTCAGATTAGTTAAAAAAGGCTGGGGATTAAAGGCAGGTTATCCCAAGTCCTATTCAACTCAACCTGCCTGACCCTGGTCCCAGACTGCGGTCTGCACTCCCCTGCAAGTGCCACTCTCACATCAGTGCACAGGTTCAGAAATAGATGGAACATAGATAGAAGGCTCTAAAACTTGTGAAAGAAAGTGCGCAGGCAAAGAAGCAGTAGTGCATCGGGTTATTACTTCTGCACTGTTCACTTCAGTATGTAGTGTATATATAAGTCCGAACCTGAATAACGTTTATCCTAAATGCAACTAACAAATTACTATGTGATATATAATTTAATAAGCATAACCGTGATATATACCTGCTGAAAACGTCAAACTGAACCTTCCACTGATGGGTCTGCCTCTTCTATTGCGAGTGGTAGATGTATTTATTAACAGATACAGCACTGTATGTTCCTCACTGTATTCTTTCTGAAGTTCTGATGTGGCCTGTGTGTCGTCGGTTCGCTTTTTGTGTCCTGTTCGTGAACAGCAACGCACAGAGTATGTAGGATAGCGTAGTTGAAGAATCAGGTTGAGCCTGGGTTGAGCCGGTGGCATTATGTGCCGGGCATGGCTGAAGTCCCTGTGCACACAAAGCCTTGGCGATTATGATAATAAACAGTTTTATCATCGGCCTGGCAATCAATAATGCGGCTTCTTAAGGTTTAATATTTCAATGGTATTGATCATCTTAACAACCGTGTTTGCGGTCGACTTGCCTTAACTGCAGGCTAGAGAGAGAGAGAGAGAGAGAGAGAGAGAGAGAGAGAGGGATGCATGAGTAAAACGAGGTTAGTGGGGGTGTAAGGAGTGATTGAGTTGAGGAGGGAGAGTGAAGCAGAGAGTAGATTGGCTGCGTTAGCAGGGCTAAACTTTTATTGCAGATGAAACTTGATATCTCATATAATAACTCTCCCTCCCTGTCTTGAGGGAGGGAGATTATATCAACAGGGAGATTTCTGTTCTGAAGGATAGAAAACAGTGCTCTGGTTTTTCTTTAATTGTCCATTGTTTCTGGTTGTTTACAAGTCAACCGAGCCCCTTTTCTCATTCTGACCTGTTCTACCTTGGCTGTTTCTGCATTACACACAGAAAGGGAAAAATGAACACATAGCTGGCAAAAAACCCCTGTAGTGTGCATATTTTACTTCTCTCTCTCCCCCCCCCCCCCCCCCCCAACACACACACACACACTTTCTCACTCACCCTCTCTGGAGAGTGGGGAGGGCTGCTTCCTTGAGCTATTTATAGAGGAGATTTGATAATTAATGAAAATGAAAGCCTTTGGGCCTGAATGGTGTAGCACACACACACACACACGCTCACAACTCATCTTAACCTTCCTGTAAAGTTGTCCGCTATGCTGCTAGGAAGTTACCATGTGGTTACAATGCACCTGTTTCAGATCCACACTTTAGCCAACAAAGTTTCAGAGCCAACAAGCAAAGTGCTGAATGCGCATACGAGTGCAGCCACAGTGCAAAGCCTTGATACACGGCAATATGCTCCTGTAGTGCTGCTGAAATCTCTCCTAGCTTTACCTACTGTCTGGGATAGTTGCCCAGGGATTAAGCCTAGTCCTGGACTATACAGCATTTCCACTGAAGGGAAACCAGCCATAAATGCATTGAACTTAGAAAGCCATCAGCAATTTTGACTGAAATTGTGCTTTTCTTTCCACTGCATGGTACCTACTCGCCTTGGATCTACCTCAGACTTTTTGTTTCACCTTTAGGTAAATTTGATACCTGGTACTGGTACATGTTTAGTATCTGCTCACTCCTGGTTCCAAGCGAGCTGAGTAGGGGCTAAACCATGAATTGCAAACCCTGCAGAGTACTGATTGGCCAATTAAATGCAGATATCCAGCACAAAATAGGACTTTGTAAAACCCCCACGCTTCAGTAGAGATCACATTTGTTTTTATTTGACAAACAATGGCAACTGTGAAGAGGTTCAAACACACTTAGGACCTAAGACTCATGTGAGAGCTGGACAGTGCAACAAGGAATGAAAAAACTCCACTGCTCTGTCAGAACTGATGTGTATTCAGTCCCAGAAAACAAATACAATAACTAGCATGCGAGTGCACGATGAGTGAACAATGCTTAACATTACCACGATTGCTAAAATTGGAAGAAGAGCATTAATAAACAAACCGTGTGAACGTAACGTAAGCTTCATACAGAACAGTGTCTGACCTGTTTTTTCAGATACCATTGAACTTTGTGAACATTATGTTGAGCAAAGCACTTTAGATTTCAGAACTGATTAGACTTGGGAAGAAGGAACATACACGGAAAACTAAGGACGCTCAAAGTCATCCCGGTGCCCAGATTCTGACAGACATGCAAACATCCTTTCCCTTTTCTCAAACACACATACACACACACACACACAAACGCACATTCTCCTGCAGTCTCCCCTGCTGTGTTCTGGCACATGCTGTGCGCACTCTAGCCTGGGGCAAATGGAGAGGTTTTAGCAATGCGAGCATGATCACCCATCTCTGATTATACATCGATACCTTTATCCCTGCCCTAATTTATGCATTTACAAAACACAAAGCTTTGTCTAGCCAAGCCGCAAGAGACAGCGGAGGGAAAGAGCTCACTTCTTTTTCCAGCAGTTTGTTGTGTGTGTGTGTGTTTGGGGGAAGCAGTGTTAGGTGGCGTAACAGGTTATTTTTGCCTTTCTAGAAACTGGTCCTTCTCCTTTTTTTTCATTTTTAATCCGACACTTTTTAGAGAAATGTTTGTTTTTCTCTGTGTTCACATGACTTAGGTTACCCTGGGTTGCTTTTGTGCCCCACCCCCCCAAAAAAAAAAGCACAAAATGAAGGCCAACTTTAAAATCATTCTTTTAAAAAATTGAAGAAAAAAAAAGACTGCCTTTTGGGCAAATGGAATCGCTTAGCAAAAACAACACCGAGCTGTGAATCTCTAATAGAATGCATTTTTAATGGGCAGATGCGGCTGTGTCGAGTGCGGCATTAGTTCTGCGGGCTGCGAACTGAACTGATACGAGGGCCCGCACCTCATTTGTACTCCCAACCTTGCTCCTCGGCTGGCCCCCCATGCTGCTTGCTAATTGGCAGGAGACCGGGAGCTTCCTGCTGCGCATTCGCCGCTTTCCCCGCATTCCCTCTCTGTTTCTCTCATCCAGCTCTGGCTCTTCAGAACCGAGTAATTAACCCAGAGCTAATTAACTACTTCTAATTACACTGAGGAGGCTGTTTCTATCGCACTCTCCAAAAGTGAGGAGACACTCTGCCTCCACGTGCGAATTCCCCCTTGGCTGCCTTTGAACCTGCTTTTGCGCTCTCTTCGGTTGCTTGGATAAGCTCCATCTCCTGTTAGCAAGGAGCTAATGCAGTGTCAAAGCTCCGACACCGCTGCCGAAGCAGTTTTTCTTTTTTCCCCCCCTTTTGCGCTTCTTTGTTTGGCTACATTGATTACATTTACAGGTCTGACAATGTTACCTGAGAGCGCAGAAACTCGGGTTTCTGTTTCATATCTGATATGAGGGGGAGAAACAAAAAAAAGCAGTTGAATCAATTGGTCTGTTTTCAGGCCTGAAAGCAGTTAGTAACAGATGAGCTCGCAGATGTAGACTGTTATAGAGAAGCTGCCAATGACTAACTCATTTCCACAACAAACAAAATCTATTAAACGCTCCCATAGTAGATGTGGCCTGCTGTGTTTACACCGTGACAGTCTGGCGCTGGCTGCACTGAGAAACGGAGGCAGATGCATTATGGGAAATGTAGTCCGGAGCAGCTTTACTGTAATAGAGTGCTGAGTGGAGGCTTAGCGATGTGACGGCAGTGGTAGCAGCAGCAGCATGCTACAGATAGCCGTGCTATCTCTTCTCTAATGTACTCCAAGACACACTACACGGACAACCCCCCCCCTCTCTCCCTCCCTCTCTTCCTCCCTCCAGCTCCAGCCTCGTCACAGCCGCTGCTATTTCTGTAGCTCAGACTGATAGCTAGAACTGAAGATCATTGATTTTACGGGAAGCCGTGTTTACAGCCTGAGTGCCATCGACCTGAGGTGACTTTTTTTTCTCCTGAAGCGGCGGCAGCACTGAAGCGTCCCTGTGTCTACATTAAACACTCACGAGGAGGAGGAGGAGGAAGAGTTCAGTCTACTCTGTTTACCTCTCATATTAATGAACCCAATATTGAATGGATTTTACTGCATAAATCTGCTAGATTGCCGCAGCGCCTGAATTTTCAGTGTTGTCGTGTTCTCTCACAGCCACTGAATCGGTTACTAATCATGTAGCAGTTAAGCTATTTTGAGCGAGCTCATTCCTTAAAAAATGTGTAAATTTAAAGGAACACTAGGTAAAATTTGGTATATTTGCTCCTGTGCTCCCCCTACAGTTACAGGGTTTAATTCACATTTACACTTTGTCACTTTGCCCTGAAATCACAGGAAGGGATTAGGGAGGGTGGGGTGGTTTCCTACCCTTTTCCCAAGGGTACATAGTATAGTTTCTGCAGTGCTTAGCCAAGATTAGCAACAACAGGGGCTCCGTTCTCCATTCTCCCTATAGTGAAGCAGCACATTGATTCTGAATTTTAAGTTAATGTTTCTTTACTAATACACATGAGATTTGGTCATGGAGGGGGTAGATGGAGGAGCATGGCTTCTAGGCTAGTTGGTGGTCTTGGTCCCCCTTGAGTAACATAGCAAGGTCTTAGTTATGAAGTTGAATGAGCCATGCTCATTACACTGAACGTGATTCGTCAGCATCCGGGTAAGAAGCTGGGATTAGGGCAAGCGAGACGTCTTGTTGAGCATTAGCTCGGACTTAAGGTTAAGGAGGGGAGGCCGTCTCTCTACATATATGTGTGATTAATTGGGCCGAGCTTAGTCGACGAAGCCCTCCTCGCTGCAGCCCGAGGAGTACAATGCTCGCTCCATCAATGAACACGTCCCCAGTGCAGCATCAAAGGCCCTGCCTGCTTTATCAATAGGAGCCTTTCCTTCCCACATCTTCCGGTAACTTGCTTAGCATTTACGCCATTGATTTTTCAATAAGCGCCCTAACCCTGCGGTGGCCAGCTTCTGTGATGGCTAGATCTGGCAGGGAGAGAAGGCCATGGCGAACATTGCTGGAAGGTATCACAGGCTTTTTTTATTTTTTATTTTTGGGCTTTTGGTTTTGGATGGGGTAGGACAATGGGACAAAAGGTGGTGAAGCATGCCCTCGGAATAGACCAAGGTGCTGGGGGTGGATTGCGGGTTCAAAGCTGTTACCCTCCGGGGGTTCCCAGCTGGGGTTGAGCGCAAGTTAATTCCCCAGGAGAGCGTGGAGGGTGCTGGGCCTCTGGAGGCTTGGCCCCCAGGCAGGTGAATGCGCATGCTTCTAATCAGATGGTTCTTTAGCCTTTAATTCCCATCTCGCTTGGCCGGTAAATCCTGCCTAATGAAAGATCCCATAAATAAAAACTTTATCTCATTTTCCATCCTCTTCCAAATGACAACCAGACCCCACTCTCTGACAGTGTTCATTAGGTACTGGAGTTTTTTATTTTATTTATTTATTGTTAGGATGGAAAGAGGAGGAGAGAAAGCTTGTTTGCTAATGCAAGTAGGGAAGAGAGGCACGCACCTTTTAACGTCTGCATCAGTGGAGTATTAGGACTATAGTCTCTTAGGGTGAGAAATTGAGACTTGATAGACTTTTAGTGCCGAGACACTAAAACTAATAACTGGAATAAGCGTTTTCACAGGCTGGCTCCAGTCGAAAGCTTCCAGCTTGAACAGAATTTGATTAAAAGTGTTCCTGGCCAAGTGTATTGTCTGAAACACAGCCTGTTTTGATCCTCTGAGAGCAAGGTTGCTATGCTCCTTATCAGCGAGGAAACCTCCCTGAACGGATCACCATACCCACTAACAGAGCTCAGGAATTCGCTTCTTTTATTCTCCTTGATTATCACTTATTATGTGTTCAAACATGTTTTGGCTGCCTTTTACACTGACCTGCCTACTCACATTCTGAAGTATTTGTCCTATCATTACTCCTGCAGAAAAAAAAATGTACCTCCTTCAGATTTTCAGCACTGTACCATCTACAGAGTGACTAATCATAGTGCAAAGGCATGGCAACGTGCAGGCTCAGGCATTACTGTAATTCATGGTTTATGATTCTCGGTCGATTGCTACTGTACACTGCAAGCAGGGAGACTAATATGCATGCACTTCCCCTGCTTAAGAGTGTGTCTGCGTGTCTGTCTGGACCCTCGTTAGTGCCGGGCAGAGATTAAAGCTTTCCCCTGCTTTAAACAGGTGTCGCTGAGGAAGCAGACCTCCAGTGGACAAACAGCATTATATCTGCCCGCCCATCTGAGACTGGCAGACTCCAGACAATCCCATTGCACATCAGTAACCACCCCAGGTTATTGAATTAGAGCTTCTCCATTTTAAAACCCAATCCTGTTTTCTGTAAACGATGCAAGCAGCCGGGCCCTTTGGATCAGTCCGGCTCTGTAGAGGGGTGGGGGAGTCATTTCAGAAGCTTGGCACTTGTAATGAAATGCACTCTATTGCGAATCTTCAGGTTGGACAGTGTAACTGACGGGTGAGGAGCTGGCGTGGGCGGAGGGGCTAAGGTTTAGGCCGCATTGCTCATTAGAATGGTCTGGAGTCTGCAGAGGGAAATACAGAGCGTGGATAAGAATGCAGCCGACCGCTCAGAAGGTGTTTGAACTTCTGTGGCTCGTCTTATTTATTGAAGATAAAATGTTTAAAGGCTGATTGTGATGACTGAGATTCTTAAAGGTTTATATTCAAAATAGTGATGCATGATGATTTTTGAATTGTGTCAGTATCAGCAGATACTTGCTAGGGGCCGATGCTTTGATTTTGTTGATATTACAAGCCAATACCTGCTGACCCACTTATTTTATGGAGGAAGAAAACTGGGAGACAATCTTGTTTTTAAAAACAAATAGCTCAGATTCACAGAAACACAAAGCATTTCTGTTTTACTGTATTTTTGAATAATTTAACTGCTAAAGGTAATCTCCTGTCTTTGTGTTTAATCCTTTGCTTTAAGTTCATTGTAATTTATTTATTATTATGATTATTATTATTATTTTTATTAGTTTAGCACATCTTTCTTTTTCCTTCTCCTGCAAAGTTGCACTTTTGGAAGTGCATGTTTCTCATTGGACAGCGATGTTATGTTGGATATTGGCATCGGGACCCAGAATTCCCATACTGGTGCATCCCTAATTTAAAAGGTGATTTAAAAAGCCAGTCGTCAGGTGCCTACTGTTTACTTTGTGGCAGGAACGTTGTTTATCCGTTGCCTCAAAATCACATCTCCACTACATTTATTCAATTACAGAATATGTGCATAATTAATTTAATTGCAAAATGTAATATATGGAAATGTATGTGAAACAAAAAACCACTGTAATGAGCTTTTATGGGGAGAAAAAAAACAGCACATGCTGAAAAGCATAGTCAGTGTATGTGCTTAAGGTCTGTGTATATGCATCGTGACTTTTGCTATGGGGGGTTGAAGGGTACTGGCAGATAAAGGAGGTGGGGGTAGTTGGGGTCACGGGTGGAGTATATTTTCATCAGACATTCATGAAGAGGGAGTCAGACATTATCAATCTCCCCAGCCAAGCCCTCTCTTGTTAATATGTTAGGGGGGTTGGGAGCTGCAGACACAGTGTCTGATCAGCGCTAAAATTTGCATCCCTAAGTAAATAAGTAAATAAATCAAGTGCATGCAGCGAATGTGCTAATCAGGCAGGACATGGCGGTTAGCGCGCTGCCGGGAAAGTTTGCTCATGTAATATTCAGCATGGGAGGGTGAAAGGGCAGGCCGGAGTTATTGGTTTCAGCTCGGTCGCCCCTTTAATCAATGCTGCCTGCATCCCTTTAATAAAATTATTAGCTCAGCAGTATCTCTCGCTATCATTTTATCTCCTCTGCGGCCCATGCTAGGGCCTCTCCGGTGCTCCCCTGAAAGGGGCGCTCCCCTGAAAGTGCTGCTCCCATTTGTTATGGGAGAGGTGCAGGATTGCTGGAGTGTTTGAAACCAGACTGAGCGTGGAGCTCTTTGCATGCCAGATCTAAACACAGCTGCATTTGGAATTGAAGCCCAGCTGGTGTATTTTAGCTCTTAGATTTATTGCCACCGCCACCACTACTTACCCCTCCATTTTTTTTCATATTTCTGTATACTATGTATACAGACAGGCATACAAATAATTACCGGAAGAAGCATATACCATCCATGTGAGAGGATCTGACAAGGTCGTTCTTTCTCGCTGTGTTTTCACATGCGTGCTTCCTCTGATGTGGAGCTCCTAAAACAGTCTGGCTGATATATTCAGCAACCTTCAGCTCCCTCTCTCTGGGTGTGGGAGATGGATCATGTGCTGATGGCTGGTTTCACTGTGTCTAATTAGCGGCACAATGGAGCTTCTTTATCCATTAAGTTATTCTGTTACTGTTTCTCAGACTGCGCGTTAATTAAAAACGGATGTATGCGGGAATTCGGAACATGGTATGCTCTGAGTGTTGTTTGGAAGGTGAAGATAAAAGATGGTAACTCGCTGATATGACAGGAAGAGCCATCTGAGCTGGCTTATTAATGCATGTCTGAGGTATTGTGTTTAAGTACCTAATCTAACCTAATGAGCACTCTGTCATTTTCTACCATTAGATCTTGCACTTTTGTCTCTCATCTAATGCACTATACATCAAGCCTGTTCGCCGCTCTCTATACATGGCTTTTTCAGTTTATCACGACTCTTTGTACCACTCACTTAATGTTTAGCATTAGCTTGGGATTTAGCTTGAATAGGAACAATGCAATGAAAGCATGAAAGGAACCTTGTCTTTTGTGCTGCGCCTACTACACCATTGAAATGTTGCCGGCTAGCAGCAGTTCTCTAACCTCATCCGTTTCTCTTTTTTTTCCTGTTTGTTTTCCTCAGGCCTGGATGCGATGAACGCCTCATGTAGGCATCAGCATGGAAAGCTGTGAGTCTCCCGTGGTTTCTGGGACAGACGATGGGCTCAGCACCTCCACCACCTCCCAGCAGCAGCAGCAGCAGCAGCAGCACCCTCCTCAGCCCTGGAACGATCATCCTAGTGCACAGGTCACTCCCAGCAACCAGCCCACTTCCCTGGAGCCCCTGTCTCTTTCTGTGCCCTACCCAGCCCAGCTCCAGAACCCCAGCAAGCCTCGTGAGGCTGTGAGAGAGCAGCAGCAGAAACAGCAGCAGAAGCGGCAGCAGCAAACACGGACCCCACCCCAGGCTCCCAACGACAGCTCTGCCAGCGGCCAGCTGCACTCCAGAAGAGAGGTGTTGGAGGACGAGGAGCAGGAGGGAATAAGCTGCGGAGAGGAGGACGAGGATTTGGAGGACTTGGACGAGATGGAGATTGACAGCTGTTTCCCTGGTCTGCAGCCCTTCGCAGGCATGCCCTTAGCTCAAGTAGGAGGGGGCATGCCCACTCTCATGCGGCAGCAGCCCACCCGGCGGAGGGATGCTGCGGAGAGTGGGAGTGAAGAAGGAGAAGAGGAGGAGGAGGAAGAGAACAGTGACGTGGAGAACCTAGCTGGGGAGATAGTTTACCAGCCTGACGGCTCGGCCTACATTGTAGAAAGCCTCAGCCAGCTGATCCAAAGTGACGGGGGCATGGCATCTGGCCTGCTCCCCTCAAACTGTATCCCCAGCGTGGGTAAGCCGGGGGAACCTTCCGGGACCTCCTCGTCAGTGTACCCTCAGATCATCAACACGTTCCACATAGCTTCGTCTTTTGGGAAGTGGTTTGGCCCTTCAGACCAAGGTTTCCCCAATACCTCATCCCCGGCAGGCCTAAGTCCTGTCCTGCACAGTTTCCGCGTCTTCGATGTGCGGCACAAAAGCAACAAGGATTACCTAAACAGCGACGGGTCTGCCAAGAAGTCTTGCGTATCCAAAGATGTTCCCAACAATGTGGATTTCTCCAAATTTGATGGGCTGGCTCTTTATGGGAAAGGCAAGCCCATCCTCATGTGTTTTCTCTGCAAGCTGTCCTTTGGTTATGCGCGCTCTTTCGCCACTCACGCCGTCCACGACCATCGCATGACTCTGTGTGAGGACGAACGTCGGCTTCTTGGCCACAAGCACGCGTCGGCCATCATTCAGGGCATTGGCAAGGACAAAGAGCCCCTCATTAGCTTCCTGGAACCAAAAAACAAGAGCTCTCCCCCGCCGCCCACACTAGTGCCCATGAACTCAGGCCAGAGCTTCTACGGCACCTTCAGTGGGGTCCATTTAGAAGGGGGGAGCAGTAGTGGAGGAGGTGAGGGCCTCCTTAACAAAGACTCTGATTCGGGTCTCCAGCAGCAAGCCCTCCTCGCTCTGGGGGGACTTGGAAGTCCCAAGCCGCCCTCTCTTACCTCGACCCCAGGCCCTGCCAAAGACTCCAACGCCCAGCCTAAGGCACAGGGACGGAGAACAGAGGGGCCTGCGGGGAAAGAGGGGACTCATAGAGGGGAGGATGTGGACGTGGAGGCCCGTGAAAGCAAGGCTCTCCTTCATGGTGAGGACTTGCCCTCTGAGGATGAGGAAGAACTTCTTTTAGAAGAAGAGGAGGATGAGGTGGAGGATGAAGACACTGCGGTGGCCTGCGGTGGCAGTAGTAGCAGCAGCAGCAGCGGACACGTGGGGGAACCGGCTGTCTCAAACCAAAGCATTTCCAAATCTCCTTTATTAATGCCTAGTAGCGCTCTCCAGCCTTCTGCCTGTCCCTCTGCAGCCAGCCCCCCACTGAGCAGCAAAGCCCCTGCTTCCATGTCCTCTCTGTCCATCAGGGGATCAGAAGAGGGGATGGCTGCAGACGGTGGCGGGAGGACCTCGGAGCTTCCTCTGAGCTTTAACTGCCAGGGGTCCACTGTCCCCATGGCGATGGCGGCAGCCGCCAGCAGAGGGGGCGAGGAGGACGGGGCAGGGACGTCCTCCCCCCTCGCCTCCAATGCCACCGCTGATGAAAGTGCCAATCGTGATAGTGCCACAGCTCCTGAACCAAATGAATGCCAGGCAGAGGGAGAAGAGGACAACGGTACCCTCTTGCACCACCACCACCACCTCCACCATCATCACCACCACCCTCACTCCTCATCTCACTCTCACTCGCATCACACAGGGTCCTGCGACATTGCTGGGGTGGGCGAGTGTACCCAGAATCACGGTATCGGGGGCAGCGGAGGCAGCGGGGTCGAGTGCCCCAAGTGCGACACCGTCCTAGGCTCCTCTCGTTCCCTTGGAGGACACATGACCATGATGCACTCGCGCAACTCGTGCAAGACTCTCAAGTGTCCCAAGTGCAACTGGCACTACAAGTACCAGCAGACCCTTGAGGCCCACATGAAGGAGAAGCACCCAGATTCTGGGAGCTCTTGCGTGTACTGCAGTAGTGGGCAGAGCCACCCACGACTGGCCCGTGGCGAGAGCTACACCTGCGGCTACAAGCCCTTCCGCTGCGAAGTCTGCAACTACTCCACCACCACCAAGGGTAACCTGAGCATCCACATGCAGTCGGACAAGCACTTGAACAACATGCAGACGCTGCAGAACGGAGGCTCCATCCCCACAGCCAGCGAACAAGTGTTTGGGCACACGCCTGGCGGCGTGGTGGCCGTACCCTCGGCCACTCAGGCCAGTAGTCACCACCCCAGCCACCACCACCACCCGGCCCAGTCTTCCACACACATGGCTGGGCCTTGCGGTGCCCCTTCGCCCACGAAACCTAAGAGCAAGCCCACTTGGCGCTGCGAGGTGTGCGACTATGAGACCAACGTGGCCCGCAACCTACGCATCCACATGACCAGCGAGAAGCACATGCACAACATGATGCTGCTCCAGCAGAACGTGACCCAGATGCAGCACGGTCGTCTGGGACTGGGGGCCATGCCCTCACCCTCTGAAGCAGAGCTTTACCAGTACTACCTGACCCAGAACATGACCCTTCCCCCAGGCTTAAAAATGGATCCTTCGGGAGCTGATGCGCAGTTCCTTCTCGGAGGATTTCACCTGGACCCTAATATGGCTGCCCTGGCCCCAGCACTAGGTGAGTTGGCTGGGAAGATGGGGGAGAATTTGCAGGCTCTCTAGCTTTGACACTGCATAGAGAAGCTTTTTGAGTAGTCCAATGGATGTACCTTGAAAACGTCAATTTGTGTAAATGACTGATGGTCACTTTTTTACCACAAGGTAACCAGCCTTTAATGTATTCATACTTTTCTCTGTAAGTAGCTGTAGAAATGATGTTAGAGGATCACAAGAGTGAAAGAAAAGAGGTTTGCATGAAAGGTACTAGCATAGTAGCGCATGGTGGTACATGGTAAGATAAAGACCACTCGACGTAAGTAAAATAAACGGTTTCACGCTCGTGTACAGTAGGCATGTTCCTCGTCTCTGAATGACTGCTGCCTTGAAATGGTGAGACTTGCTGTGGAGTGCTTTAGAAGGCCATTTTCACACTCTAGAGTTTTGTGTAGGTGACATATGTCTGAAGAGATGTGGCGTATGATAAGAGAGAATAAGGGTACAGGATGTCACCACAACCCAATGATAAAGAATGACCTGAAATGCAGAGCTTGAGACGATGTGGTTTCATTCAGGATCGTTTGTGTGAAGGTTGACATGCTTTTTACAAAAGAAACATGAAAAGACAGTACATCCAGTAGACTGATGATTTTTTTATTTCTGTTTGATTGTCCTGGGAGTGGGACATGTGTGTACACACACACACACACACACACACAGAGCAAAGCGGCATGTAAAAAAAGGTCCAACAGATATCTTCTGCTTTCTTTCAGCATCCACTGTGTCTCAAACTATCTGGGTCATTTTGTCTGGGAAATTCCCTCATGTCACCCCTACCACACACACACACACACACACACACACACACACACACACACACACACAGTCTTAGCTCCATGGTTTAAGGGTACATTACATAGACTTCCATTCATTTTGTGGATACTTAATCTGACCTTAAATAAATTCCACTACCCTAAACCTAACACAAATCAACCTTAACACACCTTCACCTTACATTATGATGATTTAGGACTTGATGAGGACTTGATTTTTGTCCCCAAAGTCTCCAAAATGTAAGTGTGTAAACATGTTTGGGTCCCCACTAAGTGATGAATATCTATGCACCCCCCCCTCCCTTCACACACACACAATCTTGTATCTGTGAATTGCTGGGACATTACATAGACTTTCATTCTTTTTGAGTGCATTAAAATACCATTGCGTTTGCATAAATACTACTAACTTACCTCTGACCAAGTCTTAAAACATGTCTTCACCTTAAACTATAATAATACACATTGCGGGCACATGCTGGTGGTCAAGTCCCCACAATGTGAGTGTGTAAATGTTTTGATCCCCACATTATGACGCACATACTTACACATGCACAGATACATTAAAATGAGTTTGCAACATGGAGCTCGTCCCAAACTGCCCCTGCCCCCTCCAGCACAAGTCTCCTCATATTCCCTCCAACTTTGTAGTAGCTGCTATAAATCTGATCTTTTTCAGAGTAGAGGAAAGAAATGGCCCAGGGAGGAAAAAACAGCAGCAGAGCAGAGGCTTGGACGTGCCAGCTGTAACCCCACTGTTTGCACAGGCTTGTCTGCAACTGTCACCAATTCAAAGATGTGAACAAGAATTGATTACTGCAACTAATTTTTCTTTCCCCCCTCCCTGCCTCTTTCCTCTTGCCATCTGGTTGATTTCTCCTTCGAGGGAATCTTTAACAAGCATGTTACAGTAAAGCAATGAGGCATTAGCTTGTGCCTGAAAACACGTAATAGAATTCACATAAGTAGAGCTCATTTTATCACCAGAGAAGGAGGCCAACGTTTTTAAACAGGCACTGATCAGCTGGGTTTATAATGCTAGCAGCAGACATGTCGTGTGTCCTCTAATCCATCATCTTCTACTTTAGTTTCACCCAAAGACAGAGGGAACCCTCACTCTTTCATCATTCCCTTTGTAGCCTTCATCCTCAAAAACTAAACAAAGAAAGAGTTTGTGACTTTAGTTAATGCTGCACACACAGCTTTGGTTTGCTCTTTTTCAGTAAGCGTCTTATCAGCTCTAGACAAAAAAAAAAAAAATCACAAACCAGTTTTTCAAAAGCTCTCCTCAATCTGTTTAGCTCAGTGCGGTGTTATTGGAAAATCCAACTCTTTCCAGAGCCTCTTTTTTTTTTTTTTTGCTCTGACACACTATCAGTCAAAACATTGTACAGATTTATAACCATATCAGTTCCTATATGAACTATATATGGTATTTATTGCTCTGTGAATATATATATAGAGAGAGATTTAGATGCTTAGCCAAGAAGTGGCTTTAAAGTAGTTTGTTAAACAAACACTAGGTTTAGATTTAGATCTCGGGCTCCGCCTACATTTCCACAGTGTAATTCACTTTTATAGCCCAAAAGTTACATAGTGCAGTTTCTACAGTGCTGAGTCTAGAGTAGCAACAACACAGGCTCCCTGTCACAGCTCAGTGAAACATCACAGTGAAGTTGTATTTTTAAGGTAACACCTAGAGCTGCTTTAAAACGGAGACAGATGGAGGGACATAGGGTTAAGAGTTTGCATGGCTGAAGCGGGTGACCTAGAGTGTGTGAGAGTGGCAAAAAGGATAAGAGGGATATGGAGGAACAGGTGAATAAGAAAGAGAGAGTGAAAGCAAGTTCTCTACTGAGCAGTGAATTTGTGAATGATTTCAGGGTGCTTCGCAGAGGTCTCCCTCTCCCTGCTATAAAAGCGCAGGTAATGGAGGAAAGTCATGGCGTTCTGCAGCAATAAATAAAAAAAGACGCTGCTGGAATTAATTTAGTGTAAAGCCAGGCGGGGTCAGCCAGTGCGCTCAGTCTGGGCAGTGATAGATTAAAGATCAGCCAGCAAAGGCAAGAACTCCTGCTCCTGTCTCCTCCTTTATCATTTTGCCTTCCTTGCAGCTCTTATACCCTTTGTCGTGGTTGCTGCTCTTTTGTAAAATCTTCCTCCATGTCTCTGACTCTGTAGTCACTCTCTCCCAAAAGATGTCCTTATTGATATGAGCAGTATTCAAGGTAGGAATGTAGGAAGAGACGTGAAGGAGGACCTTATCTACTGTAGTATGGCTCTGGGATCATGTAGTGATACAATGATACAAACTGAAGTGTCAAAGTCAAGTACAAGTTAATCCATGACCACACCACCAAAATGTACACCTTCTCCATTTCCCAGGACATTCCCTATTTCTTACTTTACCTCCAGGCATAGTGGTGCCCCACCATTGTGTAAACAAATGTGTTGTCTGAGGAGACGCTATGTGAAAAGGAAATAAACCTCCCCTGTGTGTCCTGTGTTCTTCAGTAGGTGGGGACATCCCCATAGACATGCGTCTGGGTGGAGGGCAGTTGGTGTCCGAGGAGCTGATGACCCTTGGAGAGAGTCTGTCGCAGACCAGTGACCCTTCGCTCAAGCTCTTCCAGTGTGCCGTGTGCAACCGCTTCACCACCGACAACTTGGACATGCTGGGCCTGCACATGGGGGCAGAACGCGCGCTGCCCGAGGACGAGTGGAAGGCGGTGGTGGGCGACTCTCACCAGTGCAAGTTGTGCCGCTACACCACGCAGCTGAAGGCCAACTTCCAGCTGCACTGCAAGACCGATAAACATGTGCAGAAGTACCAGCTTGTGGCCCACATCAAGGAGGGAGGCAAGGGCAACGAGTGGCGCCTCAAGTGTGTGGCCATTGGCAACCCCGTGCACCTCAAATGCAACGCCTGTGACTACTACACCAACAGCCTGGAGAAGCTGCGCATGCACACGGTCAACTCTCGCCACGAGGCCAGCCTCAAGCTTTACAAGGTGAGTGATCGTCATGTGGTAGTTAGATACGGCATCTACCTAATTCTTCCTTCTATAGTCTTTAGCAGATTTGCATACTCCTTCGTTAAACAAATGTATACGAGCATTTGCCGTCCATCTGTTTCTAGGGCAGAGACATTGGATAGCTCAGATTCAAGCCCTCTAAAAGTCAGTGTTGCTGCCACACAACTCCAGGGTCCTGGGATAGTGGATTCAGGCCCCACCTCGAGTCACTGTCTGTGAGGGGTTGTTCTGTATAGTAGGTTTCCTCTGGGTGCTCCTGTATCCTCCCACAGTCCAGAAAGACATGCTCATAAGTGGATTGGCTTTCAAAATGTGAGTGTGTGTGAGATGCCTAGTCCAGGGTGTGTTCCTGCCTTGTGCAGAGTGATTCCAGGTAGACTCCGGACCCACAACGACCCTGAACTGGATAAAGCAGTTACACATTATGAATGAATGATTGAATGATTTATTTAAAAAGACCTACACCTCCTACTACACCCCTGTCTCTGAGCGACGAGTCTGGGTTATGCTAGGAAGCCTAATACTGAGACAGTGCAGACAGAAGAGTTAAGAGCCGTTGGAGGCAGGTGGGACATGGCGGGTCAGCAAGGTTGGAAGGAGGGTGCAGGGTGAAATTGCTGGAAGAGGATGAAGAAGTGTGAAGTGAGAGAGAGGAGGGTGAGAGAGAGAGGTTTGGTCCTAATACTCCTTGGAGCGGTAAAGGCAGAATCGTTCTCGACAGCCGTATTGATTTTCGCCGGACTTGGAGCTTCACCTTCTCCTCTAATCATTCCATAATAGCCAATGGATGAACACTCTCTGAACAAATGGCTATAAATCTAACAGGCCTGAATCCACTTAGGCACCTATCCTGTGTGTCTACAGCCGGGGCTCACGCCATAGTTAACCCAAACTGGCATCACGGCTCAGAGAGACTCTTCTCCTTCATTCTCTCTCGCTCTCTATCTCTCTACATCTCTCCCCCATCTCTTCCTCTTGCTCTTTTTCCACACTTTCGCTCACATATAAACACACCCTTATTGGCTCCCATACTTCCCTCTCACACATATACAGGCTCTCATATATTTACACACATACTGTACGTTCTCAGACGCTCTAATCAGTAAACCCCCCCTCTCCCTGCCTTTGTTTACACAAAGACTCCACTCCATTTTCAAGTGTTATGCTCTTGGAAAGTTAATGGATGAAAACAAACAATATATATTATTGGGTTTTATTCACGGAACGTTTACAAGAGCGTAGCCCTTGTTCCTCCGCACCCCTGTGCCAGAACTACTTTTGGCAAAGGGCTTTGTAAAGGACGGCCTGAAAAACTGGGCAGTCTTTTACAGTGCACTTTAATCACATTAGAAAGCTGTGGTAAAAGAGAACAATTTAGAATAACATCCAGCACTTTGTAAGAGAACTGTAGGCCTCGGCATTTTATGAATGGGTTCCTTCCAGTCTGCTGATGGCTTTATTGCAAGCTTCCTGTCTATGAGCTCTTTACACCCCAAGAGCGGTCTCTGCTCTGACGGAGAGAAATCGTTTCTCAACACTCCATTAAAGGGGAAGGTGTGAGATGGGGCTCCCATGTGGACCATAATCCCGGCCCAGGGGGGTAATGGTCAGCGGCAGTTCTGTGAAAGTGGACGTGCTGACGGTTAGGGGCAGGGCCTGCTCCTCAGGGCCTGCAGGAGAAGCTTTCCAAGCACCTCCACCGTGCCCCTGTTCAAGCCTGGACACGCAGTCAGGATATTTACAAATACCACAACAACTCAAATATGTAGCCCGAGCCACACGACGTAGCCTTTTTTTCGCTTCAGGCGGAATTTTAGACCTTGAAAGCCAGGTTAAGCCTACCTGCAGCACCTGGCCATGCAAGTAATCTTTCTGATTCGCTTGGTATGTCCACAATTGATATTAATCTTTAAAATACACTCAAGAGGTCCTGTTACATTTCCTGATTATTTTTAAAGGCATTGCCACATATTTCCCTCCGTGTCTCTCTCCATTTGCGGGCAGTTTGAGAGCAATTGGGAAGAGTCAAGCTCGTCTCATATTCAATGCCTGACGTTCTATAGAGGCTTAAAGATGTTCGACATATCGAAGCGTGCTCGTTTTTTAAGCTGTAAGCTGCTTAAAATGGTTCCTCGGGCCTCAAAGCCTCGCGGATCTGTCGAGCGAACAAGACGCCCCTGGCTGACCCAACCCCGCGAACGGCCAGCTTCGATCTGGTTCACCAGTCCACCCGCAAACGAAGACGTTCGCAACTTGACAAGAGACGTGATTAGTAGATGATAAGTACATGGTGGTGCTGAGGCTGCACAGTAGCGAATGCTTCCCTCTCCGCAGTGTCACAGGAATGATGTCGCTTTGGATTTATGGCCCTGGTTGAGGGGCTGACAGGCCAGGCCTGACGGTGGCCTGCTGGCAGGGCTGGGCTCGGCCTACGAGAGGGAAAGAGAAAGTCTTTATGCCTCACAAACCAAAATCTGTTGAAGGAAAAAAAAAAAGCAAGATTTTTGGACCTCTCTTCAGGGAGAAAATAAATCATCAAGTCAGCATAAACAGGGCTGTAAGATGTGGGAGATCCTTGGGACACTTCGCCCAAATCAAACTGGTTTGCATTAAACAGGCCCTTTGTGTGCACGACTCCGTATAAATTGAAGCCTGTAATTACTGGAATTAAAAAGGAAGGTTTAAACTGAGGGCTAAGCTGGATGGGATAATTTGAGAGTCTGTGGTATGCGGCCCATATTAGGACTTTCTAAAAATACGCCTCCCCCCCACCACTCCGCCTATTGGAATGTTCCGAAAGCCCATGGAAAGCTCGGGCGAGTTGTCCTAACCACACGGACCACCGCAGAGCCTGGTCCAGGGATGAGATCAAGTCACTTGACTTTCAGATACGCTTCTCAAGTCGGTCGCTCTCTTCACCGGTGAACTTTCACCTTCCCTTCCTCCCTACAAGTTCCCGCTCGTCAAGTGCTTTGTAGTGGGAAGGATGATGTCACCACGGTCACCGCTAAGCGCTTGCAGATGGGCTGTGCAACAATATACAGGTCATCCTAAAGTTTAGTCTTCACCTTCTTTTTCGCTGCAATTATTCACCCTTTCCAAAGTCAGGAGAGGACAATGTTCATAGATGGAAGAAAGTGAGAAAGATCAGCACTAGCACCAGCGCTTCTGTTTCTCTGTAAAATTATGATACCCCTCAATGGATTTGTGCTTATTTTACTTTGGTCTTCCAAGAAAAACATCTGTCATTGCGTTTGCAGATTTCCAGACCTTTTGGTTTCCATCGTATTTTCCATTAAATCTTAAAAATTAAAAACCACATTAAACTTTCATTTGCATTCTGAGCAGATGGAGCTCGTGGACAGTATTTATTCATTCATTCATTGTCTGAAACCACTTCATCCTGTTCAGTTTGGAGCCTATCTGGAGGTAGTGCCAGACAAGATACATTTGGACGGGGTGAAAGTCCATCACAGGGCAGTACACACTCACACAATCATACCTATGGACAATTCTGAGTCCAATTCTAATCCACCTACTACTCTTACAGTGCAGTAACACACGTCGGATGGATATTCAAATTTGTCTCTAGGTGATTCCGGTTAGGCTGCGGACCCACTGCGACCCTGAACCTAATAGCTGGTTACAGACAGTGAATGAAACAATGAATACATCATCCACCTTCCTGTATGTGTTTTTAGCCTCTGGAAGGACCCACACAGACACTGGGAGAACACACCAGTGGGGCTTGAACCCATGAACCCAGTGTTCCACTGAAGCTGTGTGACAGAAACACTGCCTCTTGAACTGCATCAGTCAATAAATGACATGCCCATCTGTTCAATACAGAAATGACATGAGACTGCCTTACTCAAGCTTCACTGCTGCTGTGCAATTCACTGTTGCTGTATTAGGAAATACTCAGAGGAAAAGTAGAGGAAAAGCTAGCCCAAGCAGCAACAGATTTCCCTGTCAGACCCAAGTAGAACTGATGCTGTTTAGAAACCCTCCCTAAGTACAAACTCTGTTGGTTCCACCCCGGCATGCCTCTCAGGTGCTGAAGTTTTCCTGGAGTTTGGCGAGAAGCTGTACTGCGGCTGTCTGTTCCAAGCGGTGCAGAGGGAGGCAGGGCCAGGCCTAAGCTTCCAGGCAGACCTTTCAGGGGAGCAGGGAAAGCAAAGGGGTTAGCTGGCTACCTTCCTCGTCTCGGGGGCCACTGCGATCTGTAGTAATTGAGATTGATTGGATGTTATTTTTCCTCTTGCAAATGTAGTCCATTAGCTTGGCACATGCATAATCAGTTTAGGCCGCAGTTAACTGAATGTAATCATGTTCCTCGGTGTCTGCTCGCACAAAATCCACTCCAGATGCCGCTTGGCCGTGGAAAGAGAGGAAGAAAGTGCCGTCACTATCACATGGGGAATCTTTAACCAAGAAACTCCTTATACACAACAACACCCAGCACCCCCACCACCTTTTCGCCAGTTCACTCTTCCTTTTCCTTCATCCTGGTCTTGCTCTATTAAACACACAAGGAATTACATTTACACACATATATATGTACACACATTCAGCCAGCCCTGGCCCTAGCCCGTGCGAACAGGCCTCTGGATCACATGTTGACACGTCTCAGCTATGTTAACATCGCGCTGTCCTCAGTCCAAGTCC
Organism: Hoplias malabaricus; assembly: GCF_029633855.1. Classification (NCBI taxonomy): domain Eukaryota; kingdom Metazoa; phylum Chordata; class Actinopteri; order Characiformes; family Erythrinidae; genus Hoplias; species Hoplias malabaricus. The sequence goes on along the minus strand of NC_089815.1, from coordinate 8,828,354 downwards.
AACCCACTGGGCCAGCTCGGGGTGTTGCGTTTTTTTTTTTTTTTTGGTTATTTTTCTTCCTTTTTTTCCATTTGGACGGACTCCCCTCTCCTGATTTTCCCCTCCACTGCAATCCAACTGGAGCAGCTCAGCAGCGTGGAGGGAAAATGTCCGCGCTCAGTGGAGAACAGAGAAGAAACACAGTAAAACAAAACAGACAGTAATGCGAGAGAAGGGATTAGGCATGGCCGCCACAACGATGCACATTAACATGCTGCTCAATTACAGCCTTGTCCTCCACTCCCCTCCACTGTGTAACGCAGCACCCCGCCCCCCCACCTCCTCCCAACACCCAGTCAGCCGGACTGACCTCCGCCATTAATGATTATGATTAGCATTATGATTTATCCTCGTCAGGCTGGGGAAGCTGGACTCATCAAAACAAATAGACTGCGGTCGTGCCGGCTCCAGCAAGATTGTTTTTGTTTTACTACCGAATAAAAAGTGCAGCGCAGTTTGGAATTAAAGTCGCCAGGGAGCATTTTACCGCCGTTGGAACATGGGGCCGTAGCTGTAGCTTTCATCTGCGGAGAAAGAAATTCACCCTCAGAAAGAGACAAGAGAGATAAAGCCACACCCAGACTGTAAAGCGAACCCTCCAGACATCAGTCAGGAGGAGAGATTGAGAGAGGGATGGGGTGGGAGTGAGGAAGGAGGTGGAGGGGGGGGTGGGAGGCAGCAGGTCTGAGAGTGATAGAGAGAGGGAGAGAGAGACGTTTAGACGGAGATACTCCGCTAATTATCATGGCTAGCCTGTGATTGTTCAGTAATAGTGCTCAGTGGGGAAAAAAAGGTTGCCGCTCTTCCAGGAAGAGCACAGCTCTGATTTACTGGTAGTACCGCGCTAATAAAGCGCTCGCGCCGTATCCGCACCGCCGCCACTCAGACATCCTGCTCAGACCCCCCCTACTGTTAAAGACAGAGCAGTCCACCCACCTCATACACTCTGCTGCAAGAAATCAGCCAACAGGTTCCTCTGATCAGAAGAGGCTCAGCGTTAACCTTAGGCTTTTTATTCGGTTATTAATCTCAAGGCGTGTTACTCAGGCACTAGCGCGAGTTGTTCCACTGTAAGGTGTGCGATTACAAGACAAAGGGATGGAAGTCTGGACCCTGTAAGATGTAGAAATCTGCGTGGGCAGTCAGAAGTTTGGGTGCGCTTTGTCTTACGTCAGGTTTGTTTTTTGTTTTGTTTTTTTCAAATAAGAATTGTGGACATGTGACATGAATGAACGGCCAGATCAGGTTTCATGCGTGTTTTTGCCTGTAGCCTCAGTGAAAGAGAGGCTTGATCTGTGTTCCAAATAACACCATACTCCCTAAATAGTGCACTTAACAGATTATTAAACTAAAACTAGTGCAAACAGAAAAGGCAGATGTGAAGTTTCGCAGTGGAATATTAATGGTTTCAAATTCCTACATACAACATACTACATGAGTGCAGGGACCGTTATTATATGCCCTACACTGTGCACTACATGGTGCTGAGGGGGTAATGTGAATGTAGTCTTTGGATTCCTGCTTTTGCACAGAAGAATGGCTAGGTTTAAACAGCTGAAATGAAAGTGTTTTTTGAACAGCCAGGTGTTGTCCACGTTTTTGACAGGCTGTGTATTTAGCTGGATTTATTGTGCTGTGTGTGTGCACAATAGCAGGTAAGGCTAGTTAGTCTGTGTTTAGGTTCATGGCTGGGCCTTCACTTTCAGCGGCTGGGTGAATGTCTGGCCCTCTCCAGACCCGATGTGGCCCTGCCTGCCTGCAGGCCACTGAACTCTGCCTCACTGAAACCAAACAGAGAAGAGCCGAGTGGAAGAGGGAGGGGTGAAGGGCTTCCCCCACAGACAGGGCTCGGGATTGGCTGCGATGGCTCTCGGTCAAGTGTTGGTCTGCGCACTGTTGGTCCGTGTCTGAGTAGGTGGACTCAGGGCAGTCTGCGTGTCTCTGGCAGCCTGCTGGAATTTCACAACTCCTGCAGCTCCCACCTCGAGAAAGGCCAGCCACTGACCCGTGGCCCAGCTGCAGCCGTCCTGCTGCTGGTTAGCAGTGCATCTGCACCCTCCAGTTCCTCTGGAAGCAGCCAGACTTACACACATCGCAGGCCCTAATCTAGCCTCCCACTCCTGCCTCTGCTGAGGAAAGCTGTTGATCCTATTGTCTGCTGCCTGATCAGCACAAACAAGTGATTGATATAACGTGTGTGTGTGTTGGTGTGTGCATGTTTCAGCAAAATATCACATAGCGGGGACCAAACTGTGTTTACAAAGTGACACTGACATTGTGGGAATTTGTGTTTGTCGGGACCCTAAGCCAATCCCCACAACATAAATCATAATATATTTAGTCAAACAAATGGGTTAAGTTTAGTGTAAGGCTAGGGTTCATGTTTGGGCATGGGTTAGGTTTAGGGTTGGATTAGCAGTAGTTATGATTAAGGCTTGAGTAAGTCTCTTTGAAATGAATGAAAGTCAATGTAATGTCTCCACAGTGCATGCAAACATGTAGAGTGTGTGTGTCTACTTCGTAAATAGTGCATATAACAGCATTGTATTATTATAATGTTGCCCACTGCTACTGGCAATAAATGTACTGTGTCATATACAGTATTGTGCAAAAGCAAGAGACCACCCTGTATTAAAGCAACAGTGGGTAGTATTTATACCTTAAAATAAGAGTTTCAATATCATTGTGGTGCTCCACTGACCTGTAATAAAGAGAATAGAGCCTCTGTTGTTGCTACTCTGGACTCAGCACTGTGTAATTTCTGGAGGACCAACCTTTTCTCTCCCCTGGACAGTGCTGTAAAAGTAAATGGAACTTTGTCACAGTAGGGGGAGCCCAGGAGCAAAAATACCAAATCTTACCTAGGGTTGCTTTAAAAACTAGCAGAATGTATTCTTAAGGAGATCAGATATAAGAAGATCTGTTTGTGTATAGAAGGGAAACACCAGTAAATTTCCAAACAAATCTATAGACATTGGGACTCCTAACAACCACGCAAGACCTGGCAGAGCACCAAGACTGTCCCCTTCAGATGAAATGTACTGAAAGTTTAATCTTTTTAGATCGGGAAATAGCCGTCGTGCTTTGTGTCCATCCTTCCACTGTGACGAGACAACTCTGGGTCTGAAAGGACGTGGCGGCATCCAGATGAGGACAGGAAATGATGGAAGAATCAGCTGCTGTAAGCAGGAAATGAAGTGGACGCCTTAAACACTGGAACATTAGATATCTCAATCAGTTCCTCAGTCTTTGTGAGTGGAAATTATATTTCCACAGGTTTGTAGATAGCGATGTGTGTTTGTGCGTCTGATGTAAAACACACTGGTCAACTCAGAGCCCCCAAAAACATTCCCCCGTCCAGCTCATTCTGCCTGATGTGTCCAGTGTGTTGTCTGTGCTTCTGTCGTGACTGGCCTCCCTCTCTGCGAGCTGGACGTGCCTCACTCTTTCCTTTCTCGCTCTGTCTTCCTTTCTCCTTTTCCCCTGCTTCTCTGCCCTTCGTCCGTTCCCCCTCATCCATTCTCTGCCTCCTCAAAAATTAATAAACAAGGCAAATACCCGTCACACAGCAAACGGAGCAGCGTGGCTCGCAGGCCGGTGGGTGGTCCAGCGCTCTGCTCTGCTTAAGGTTAAATATCTTTAATCCAACCAGCTTGGAAAACTAAACATTCTCCCCCGCCAAATCCTCCCTCTGCCTTTACTCCTCTCTCTCTCTCTCTCTCTCTCTCTCTCTCTCTCTCTCTCTCTCTCTCTCTCTCTCTCTCCTTCCTCTTCTTCTCACTCTCTCTCTCAATCACTCTACTCACACTCTCTCCTCTTTCCTCTCTCATCTCTCTCTAATTCTTTCCTATTTTTGTTTTCCCTCTCCCTCTCTTTTTACTCTATTTCTTCTCTCATCTCTCTAATATTTTCTTGTCTGCCCCCCCACCCTCTCTCCCTCTCTCTCTCCCTCTCTCTCTCTCTCTCTCTCTCTCTCTCTCTCTCTCTCTCTTATTCCTGTGGGGCAGAGAGTGTAGTTGTTTACGTGTCAGATAATTTATTCAGATCTGTGTTTCATAAAACACCTTATAAAGGATAAACAGAGGAACTGGTCATAAAACACCCGAGCAAACAAACCCGAGGAAAGAGTCCTTCTCTCAAAGTCTTGTCTCTCTGGCTCGACTCTCGTCTTTTTAAACTGGAAGAGTGGGGAATTACGCCTCCCTTACACCCAGAGTGACCGGAGGGCACTTTTTTCTTTGTGTGTGTGTGTGTGTGTGTGTGTGTGTTTAACCCTAATCAGAGTGTTATCTAAGCTGGGCCAGCCTCAATCTTGTAAAGATGATATTACTACCATATCAGGCATATTGCTATCTGTGCCCTCCTCCCTATGAACGCCCTTCTCCCATCCCATCCCCTCCTTGTGCCCAGCTTTACTGTGAGATTCTACGCCTGCCCTGTGTTCTCAAAAGCCCTGATAAGGGCCATGTTTAATCAGCCCTGCTCAATGATTTAGTGTTACGTTTGCATGTATTTGTCAGGCAAATTTCAAGGCAAATCAGCCCGGGAACTTGACCGGCTGGCAGCACTTTAGCCCCAGTTTCACCCCCTTCGGTGAGGGCAGGCCACCACAGAGACGGAGAGGCCGGTTGGTGACTATCCCTTTGAAGAGGTAGAGGGTCACCCACCCAGAGAGAAAGAGGAAGAGAGAGAGAGAAGGTGAGATAGACATAGATCCAGAGAGAGAGAGGGAGAGAGAAATTACTGACTCGCCCAGCATCAATACATCAGTGGTTGAGCGGTCAGATTAACGGCCTGTGAGTGGCAGGGGCCCCAGCTCTGTTCTGCTCATGGCGCTCAGTGGAGGGAAGAGGGGCGGAAAGTGTGCTCTGTTTGGGTTTGGGCAGCTGAGGAGTGTCCCGGGACAGATAAATCTAGGCCAGAAAATGAGGCTGTGGACCCCCACCACACACACACCCCAGATCCTCATTTCTAAGTCCATTCAAAACAGGACTGGTTTCAGGGCTTGAATGAACACGCCACTCGTGCTGGGCACCTTTTAAAACACAGAAAAGCAGCTTACTTCAGGTCCGAGGATGAGGTGAAGGACACGCGAGGTCAGGACGGTCAGTCGTTCAGTTTGAGAACGAGGGGCTTCCCTTAGCCTCGGCTCCTCAGTCAGCGCAGAGTTGAAAAGTTACGGCCAGCCTCCCCCCGCTGAGATGGACGCCCACTGAAGCGTCTTATGTACGGCCTAATTGCCGTGCACCAGAGTCCAGGGTTAGGACTGGGAGCTGTAAATCTATCAGCGTTATGAGGGCAATGTTCTCACCAGATGTAGAGTGCAGATTTTCATCCCTTTGTAATTAAGCAGTTCAGCCTGGGGTGTCATATGGTTTTTATTGGGGCCCCTCTGGAAAAAATCATTTCGCACCTTGTTTTCTCATCATGGGTTTTTTATTTTTTGTATTCTTACATTAAAGGAGGATAAAACAGAGAGAGAGGGAAAAATAGGTGAAAAATAAGAGAGAAAAGGGGGGGGGGGGATACAAAGCGCCCATGCGAGATCCTGTTATGAAAATGATGAGTTATTGATTTAAAGGGTGGAAGTACGAGGGCATGGGTGGGTCACACTGCTCGCAGTAATCAAAGGCGCTCGCTCCCAATCAGGAGACACAGGCAAACAAAAGGTTTCAGTTAGGGTACAGTTGTTCGTTTGTTTATTGTTGTTATTATATTACTGATATCCAAATGATGGCTCTATATTCACTCTTGTTATACAGTGTGAAGAGTTCTGTTACGGTTTTGGAGAGGACAGAAGTTTCTCTCTCTCTCGCTGCTCACCTGGCTTCTGCTTTACGTTTTTTAAGGTGGAGACAGTAAAAGAGATGGAGCGAGGGTTGTATGTTTTTCAAGGGCAGACATTCACTGCAACTTTATAGCTCTCGCATTCTCTCACTTAAAACTCACAGACACTTTTATACCCTCCCTCTCTCTCTCCCTCTCTCTCTCTCTCTCTCTCTCTCTGTCTCTCTCTCTCTCGCTCTGTCTCTCTCTCACACACACACACACACACACTCTCTCTAACAGTGTCATCCCCTCTCCTGCTGATGTGCTGAACTCTGAGGTCAACATCTCTGAGGTGCCTTCTTTTTTTTTCTTCTTGTCTTTACTAGTCGCAGCTGCTGAAATAAGAGGAAAGGAGCTTTTTTGTTCTGTTTTTAAGCGCTTTAACACATTGGTGTTTTATGAAGCACTTTTCAAATGTGATTTATGGACTCTGAGCAAAGATGGAGAGACTGAGACAGTGGAGGAAGTCCTCAACACACTCCTCCTACTTTACACCATCTACCACAAACACACACTCTCTCTCTCTCTCTCTCTCTCTCTCTCCCTCTTTTCTCATCCCTTTCATCACCATAGCAGCGTCCCCACATTTGGTCAACACCAGGCTCTAAAACTGACTTCCCCAGCCTTGGATCATTCATGTGAGCAGCGCTATCTCTGTCACCGCTCTGGAATGTCCTTAATTTATACTTGTTAGGTTGGAGTGGTCTTGTTCTGCTAATTTGATCCAGAAGGCCTGTCTGTGCTACTGTATAAATGAAGTCTCTGAGAGATTTTTTTTTCCTCTTTGCCACTCGAGTAGATTGCGAGATCTGGTATGCAAATGATTATTCAAATTATCGTTATATTAAATTAAGCACTGAAAGAGGAGAGGGAGCGCCTTATTAATGAGTTATATGAAGCAGGCTTTATTAAATATTTGTTGATGTTGCAGGGGGAAGTGTGTGTGTGTGTGTGAGAGTGTGTGTATATTAATTCTGCAGTGGCGGGTCCCAGTGGGTCTAGATCTCTGCGTGTGCACTTGCAGAACCAGGCTTTTGTTCTGTCTGAGCGGATCTCCAGCGGACTGGCCCGTGCTTTCACAGCGCCGTCTGACTGATGAGTTATGAGGTCGACTTGGGGTTCATCAGCGTCCCACACATGACATATACATACCCCCCCACCCCCTGCACCCTTTCTCTTTCAATGTGGATCTTGTTACCCAGCTCAGAGTGCAATGGCTGCGTGGCCCACCTGTCCTATGAATACAAAATACAGCCCCATCTTCTGTTATCTCTATTTGGCCTTTTTTCTGATTTGGACTCGCATTACATTTTATGACTGTGGAGCCTCTGAACGTTCGGTGGAAAAAAAATGACTGGAGTTTATGGACGAGGCTATGAGGATTATAGGAGCGCAAACTGAATTATTGAAAATCCCCCCCTCGACATGATCCAAAGCAGTCCACAAAGTCAGATTGTTCGCAGGCCGCACCATTGATGCGCCCGCTTTTCTTTCTCAGAGCTCATTTCAAACGGAGCCCTGAGTCCAATTGTGGCTTATCAGTCCATTTTCCTCCATTTCAGAACGTTTCTTTCTCCTGGGGTCATTTTCACTTAAGCCCATCAGTGTGGACAGTCTCATAACCACCTCCAAGAACAGAGTGAAACCGAAAGGGTTCGTCTTCCCTCGTACTCACTCTCCGCTGGTCATTTGAACTGATTTCGGGGGGTGAACAGCAGAGTGTACCGCTGCGTCCGGAAACCCGAGACCGGTCCTTTAAAAGTCACCCGATTAGCTGCTCCAACTTCACGCCCGCTCGAGAAAGTTGTGCTTTCTTTTAAGGAGAATGCTGTCTGTGCTCTTGGAAAAGAGTCAAGTGCTTTTTCGAAGCTTGAACTCCTGCTTGGCCTGCATGCGGAAGAGAATTCCCAGTGTTCAGCTTAACTTTTAAATCATTAAACATGATGAAGCCATCTCCGCAAAGTCAGGGCTTTATGTACGAAAATCAAACGCCAACTGCCATCTCTGATCAGAGGCAACAGCCATCAGAGCGAGGTTACGAAGGCAGAACAGGAAAAGCCATTAACTGCCAATCACTGCATCGATCGACAAGCCAGTGCACCACTACCATCACCACTAACCCACACACACACACACACACACTCCTTACCCACTCACACATTGCCTCTTTTGACCGTGATGATGTCAGGGAGGGATGGCCCTAATTTCGGACGGATCTTTTTAACAGAACTGCTCTTCTTCAGTGTAGTTCTATTATTATTATTATCTGACTAAAGCACAAACAAATCCAGTCATACACTGCTTGCTGGTGGCTTTTAAAACGTCTAGATTAGTTAGGTTTTCCTCTCTTTTTGACACCATTTACATCCATTGAAAAAGCCCAGATTCACATTATCTATGACCACCATTCTTTACTTTAATCTTAAATCAGACAGCTGTTAAATCCAAGATATAATACGTTATCCACTCGCTCATAAAGACTGGGAAAGTGGCAACCCAGAGGTTTCCAAACCTAGAGTTCAAGGAAAGCTTTAGAGAGATTGGGACTCCTAACAACCACACAAGACCAAATACATGAACTGTGCTTGTCTACCCCTAATCATTAGTGTGTGTGTGTGTGTGTGTGTGTGTGTGTGTGTGTGTGTGTGTGTGTGTTCATTGCAACAGATGGGTTAAATGCAGAGGTTAAATGTGTCGTACAGAGAGTGTAAAGCATGATTTCACAGGACGTTGTAATGCAGGAAGAGTGGCTGTTTACAGAGGAAACTGTAATTAAAATGAGTTTAATTTCTGACTTTTGCAGAGCACTGTACATTAATTTTGCGTTCTCCTGACAGTGTATTTGAAACCTTTAGGAGGTTATGGTTATGACAGAGATGATATCCTCTCCTCCTGCACTCGAGAGGCTGCCCTTAAAGCATTGGAATTTATTTTTAATTACACAAGCACTCTTACACTTATCATAAGCCCAGGCCCGTGATACACAGCTCTTAAACCCACCACTGTTGTGTGCATTTCCCCTTTCCTCTCTCTCTCTCTCTCTCTCTGTGTTTTTGGATCTCCACATCAGATAAAAAGGGAAACTAATAGAGTCGACGAAGGACAAAAGAAAAAGATGGCAATTGATTTTTTTCCCCCTCCTCCCCCTCTCTTATTTTCGGCTGCGTCATTAGGAGCGAGGGGTCATTAGAAGAATATTTACCTACTTCCCGGCTTAATAGAGACGCTGTATATCAGGAGGAGATCAGGAGCAGAGGTCAGGGCTAGGGGGAGCAATTAAAGAGGATAGATCTGCCCGAGGTGGGCTGTCCCATTGTGCAAACTGCAACAGGGAATGGTTAGGTGAGCCGAGAGGGAGCAGAAGGCGATGCGTATTGAACACAGCTTCTTATAAATCTATCGAACCTCAGTAGAGGATGAGTCCAGTGCTTAGAAGAATCTGAACATAATGGTTTTCATATCTAACCCTGTCCGACCAGCTGCAGGATTGTATCTGTTCTGAGAAACCAGTGATAAAGCAAAGTTGTTGCCAAGTTTGTGTCTCGGAGTAGACAAAAAAAATTGATTTGTGATTTTCAGAGCATTGGAGGCTAAATCTGAAAATAGGAAATTGTGTGAAAAGCTTAGTTATGTCGTTTTTCATTTGATATAATACAAATGTAATGGGATTTACTTTGTTTTCCAATTTTTTTTCCAATTGTTTTCCTACTCCTCACAATCTGAGTTAAAAGAAAAATGAAAAAATGAAAACGCTTCATAATAAAAGTTGTAGGACTATACCATTAGATCGGCATCTTCCTACACATCAAGCACCAACATTAGACAAACAGAGCAGCGGTGTCAACACCTACACAACCACCGCAGCCACACATCTACACTAAGATTACTATATGTGTGTCTGCATGGCAGTTTACTGTAAAACTTGTGTGAGGGTGCGGGGAAACCTGCTTTTCACAGAAAACAGCAGGTATGATCTATGCAAAACAACTGACCTCTAACATGTAATTACACATACTTTACTGGGTTTTAATCACAGGGGGAAAGCTGACTGGTCAGAAGACGGTGTCGTAACCCTTAATCAGGACAGCGAGGTCCATAACATGAAGGAAATTTACATCTGTCCTGTTATTAAAAATTAAAACCGCACTGTACCCTGTCAGAAATGGAAGCTGTTGTTATAACAACGAGGAAGGCTTTCAGAACATCTTCCACAACAGGTTGCGGTACCACTCTCGGAATTACTTTATCTTCCTTATTCGCTTTCTGGATCCATCTCTCTCCCCTGTGTAGAATCATGGAGTAGCCTGTGTGGCCTGTTCCCAGTGACCGCACAATAAAAGCAGCCGACAGAAGTGTGATATAACGTGGCCCCAGGGCCTTTACTGCCTTACCCCACTCCTGCGGTGGCCTTATCGATGCATGCTAGCGGCAGGAGGATAGAGATCCATAGAGGGGACGAGGGAGGGGAAATGAAGACCAATGATACAATCCAGATCAGCCGTACGAACCCCCACCGTTCCCCCACCCCTTCATCCAACTCGTAAATATTTGTGTGGCTGATTTATAAACAGCCCCGGCCTAAGACGAGATCAAAGTGAGCCGTATCAGTTATAGAACAGCAGAGCTTCTCCCGACGCTGTTCTACATGCCATGCTTATGCCTATTAAAGACTAGGCCATACATCACCAGGCGTATCGGCGAGGTCTTAGAGTGACCCTCTCCTGCTGAAAAGTTAATGGTGGTCCTGTTGTGGCCGCGAGGGTCTCAGGGCACACAGGGAGAGCTCTGTGGATTAGTTAAAGATTGTGTACTCGCGCTAATGTAAGTACTCGGGCCGTGTGTGGTGAGTGGCAGAGTGCAGGTGGCTCTGGGCCTTGTGTTTGGTGAGGGTAATGTTAGTGTATGTCTGTGCTGAGGGCTGGTGGGAGCCAGAGTGTCGCAGCAAGGAACACAACAGACAACAGACAGCTGCGTTCGCGGCTTCAGTCAGCCAGCCGGTCAGCAAGCACAAAGGGCAGTCGGAGGGGTGAGGGAGGGGTTCAGGGTCAGGGCTGCCGTGGGACTGCTTCATATGGAACATTCATCATGTGCTTCATTTAAGACTGTTATTTTAAATGTTTAATGATATTGTAATATTTTGTATTACATACATCTTTTAGTATATATTTATTTATTTTTATAGATCTATAATGTAACTGAGGGGAAAAACCCTGTTTATAATGGATAATAAAATAATTGTGCACGTTTTTATATATTTGTGAGGACCAGATATCCCCAGAGTCCTCACAAGTATAGCAAAACCAGTGTGTGTGTGTTTATACATGTTCTGTGTTCAGAACATATTTTTCCTTTGGTCAGGACATTTCTTTTCTCCTAAAACCGGACAAAAACAAACACACACAACCTGTATTTCACTCCCACCAGCACTATATTTGTAAAGGGGTGGACAGTGGACCTCCCTCAGCCTGCCCTGTCCCGCTCTCACATTAATAAGAGCTGAAGCTGGCAGATGTGGGGAGGGGGGTGTGGGGGTTTGGGGGGTGGTCCAGGGAGGTTGGCTGTTTGCTGACCCCTGTGGGAGGCTTACCACTGTGGGGAAGGAGAGAAAAGAGAGGCATTCTCAGTGGAGATCCCCACTGCTTTTGTCCTAAAAATAGCTGAATAAACAGGGGATCCATCACTGGGACGTGGTTTGCTCAGGGAGAGGGCACGGGGAGGCTGTGCGTTAAACAGCCTGCGTGGACATCTGCCCCAGTGGAGCACAAGCAGAGGACCAGGGTGACACTCAGAGGGCAGACTATTCCACTCCCTGCCTTCTAGGATAGGACTGACAGGCTGGTAACTAAGAGAATTAAAGGCAGCGTTGACGATTCTAGGGAACTGCTATTGTCACAGCAAAACAACCACCCACCCCCATGTTTGTGTACATTTAGAAGCTCTGCATCTTTTAAGGTGGAACTGCATGTTTGAGTAAGTAACCAACTGTAGATTGTACGTGGCGGATGTTTACTTTTGAATTAGAACAGAAACTCCAGCTGTTTAGATTTGGAGCGTTTGCTGTGTCTGGGTTTACTTTCACGCAGTAAGAAATTTCCTGAATTTGGAGTTCGTTCCACCTTAAATGATCTGTAAGAGCAAAAATAAGTCCATTTTATCCACTGATGGAGCAGAAATAGTGCAGCAGCCTCATGTCTTTTCAGCCTTCTGAGGTCTCTCCACCGTCCAATTGCGTCCAGATGCCGTTCCTCGGCTGTGGCTCAGTGAGAGACACTTCGAACCGTGACCCTTAGTTTTTTCCCCATTTTCCAAGCTAGGGCTCTATACAAAAACAAGAGCGTTTTTCAGCATGCAAACAAACTGGAGAGCTGGCAGATGGTGAGGAACTCTCATTCTCTAAAGTTTATAAAAAGTGTTTTTTGATTATGATCACAAACACCTGCATTAATGTTTTAACAAATACAGGAACCCTACGTGGGACCTAAGAATTGCACACATGTTGTGTACATATTTAGCTGGGCCTTTACACCTACCCTCAGCAACATTTATGAACTCATTAACCCGGGCTTGTAGCTCTTCTGAAATACTTCAGCTCAATAACTACACACTGAAGCCCTTTTGTCTGCGAGAACAGAGAAAACACCTTGTGCTGTAGTCCTCCAGAGCATGGGTTTGATGCCCCCTGTTCTAAACCCACATGTACATAAAGCACAGCCCTCCTTTTAGCTGCTTACTTAAAGCTTGTGTTCACTCGCCCTGTTTCCGATTCTTGCGGCTTGTTTGCCTTTGGCACATAAAGCATAATGACAAAATGACAAATTAGCTCTGACCTTGGCCAACCAGTTTTCACTTCCAACGTGTTCGGAGCTGCAGTTGTTGAATGAGGAACCAACTGCAAGCTGTGGGAACGTTGTGTAATGTAAGAGAGACTCACTTCTGCCCATAGCCTCCACGGGTGAGTCTGACCGAGGTCAGCTGGTGAGCCGGAAAGCAGGAAAGCCTGCGCTAAGATTTTGGTTAAAAAAGCACAGCAGAGGAGTGTGTTATGCCGTTGCTTCAAAGCCACCCGTCGCATCAGTGATCCAGGGCGCAGCGAGGGAGACGCAGCTCTGGCCTGGCGAAGGGTACTGAATTATTACTGACGCTTTCGGGGTAACTGTCCGAGCGGCTGGTCTGGAGAATATTAATCATTTATTTGATTGTCCGCATGTGCTGATTAATCAATCTGAGGGAGATCTGCAGGATTAACTACCCTATTATTCCCTTGTAAGAACAGATAAGAGATAAGGCTTTAAAATATCATGTTCCATTTATCATTTATTTTTAGTCCCCTGCTGATGAGGGCGAAATAAAAACTGGAGGTGAGAATAGCACGGAACAGAAAGAGAGAGAGAGAGAGCCAGGGTAAAGTGGGAAGAGAGAGAGGCAGAGAGAGTGTTTGTGTGTGTGTGTGTGTGTGTGTGTGTGTGTAAGAGAGAGAGAGAGAAAGGGAGAGACTCAGGCTCTAGGTCCAGACTAAGACGGATCACGGCGTGTTTAACTACTGTACTTTCACAGAAGGTGTAGCACAGGGAGGGCGAGTGAGCTTACATAACCGTGAGAGAGAGAGAGAGAGAGAGAGAACACGGCGGCGTTTGATTTGCTGAAAAGATTAAGAGGGAGCAGGCAACAGAGAAAGAGAGGTTGAGCAAGTGGAGGCACAACAGGAAGTGGGGGGATGGTGGAGAGGTGTTTGGGGGCGGGCTCTACACACCTGGCTGAAGGAGAGAGAGGAGGGCCAGAGCCAGCTGGAGGTGGCAGCAGTGGATTCCCGGGTTTAGATCGGCTCTAGGTGAGTGAGTTCTACCTGCTCGCGGCAGTGCGGTACAGAGCAGTGGGGCTTGGCTGTGGTTCTCCAGAGCTCCACCCTCACCAGCTCCGCTCTGTAAATTCTCCGTCTGCCGTCTGGTTAATGTGTTATGTCATGTGGTAATTCCTTTGATTCCAACATACCTCCGTTTGTAAATACATGCCGCTCTCAAAGAGCTGTGGTTACTTTTACAAGCATGGCGCCCCTGGCACTTTGGTGGAGAATGCACGAGGAAGAGAGAGAGTGGAGAGGAGGAGGAGGGGGTGGAGTTGGTTATTAACCGTATGAACTCCTGTTTTGGCTCATGTGCCAAGTCTGTTTGTACTCCTAGCCTTTCACATACAGCTGCTCTAATTCTCTAATTCTCCCACCTTTATAGGAGAAGTGACAATCAGCTGTGACTTTAATGTGTGAGTTTTGAAGGTTTGATGAGACAGAGATGCGCTGCAGTAGGGAACAGAATGATGGAATGATAGTTTTGACTTCACCCCGTCTTGCAGAATGTCGTCTCAAACGCAGGGCATTTTATGTGAAAATGGAAATATCAAACGTGGCCGGGAAAGTACCTTTTAAAAAGCCCTTACAGTACTGTGCAAGTTTTAGGAATTAGAATTTTAGATTCACTTTATTGGCCACTGTGCAATTTGGTCTGCGCATTTAACCCAGTCCGTGCAGTGACACACATTTACACACACTAGTGAACACTAGGGGGCAGTGAGCACACATGCCCGGAGCGGTGGCACCCAGAGCTTGGGGGTTAGCTGCCTTCTCAAGGGCACTTCAGTCATGACCTGGGGATCGAACCAGCAACCTTCGGGTTACCCAGCCAGTTCCCTAACCTCCAGGCACCTGAAAAAGATATACATTGCTGTTTATATGAGCAGTAAGAATGTATTTGCTCATATAACCCTTAGTGATCCCTCAGAGAAGGCCCCCTGAATATTTGAATATTCACAGAATATTTCTACTGAAGTTCCAAAGCCCTAAAAATGCTGTTTGGTGTAGCCCTAGAAAGCAGTGATGTTCTGTAGCTTCTGTTAAAGTTTCGAAGTGTGTGATTTGCTTTAACCTTTTCCAAATCTCTCCTTGTGGTAGTACTGTGTTATTTAAGGTTTAACATCCAGTGTCTTATTGTACCTGACTAATATATACACAGTTACGTTTAATCAAGTGCGCTTTGGATGTCCTTCACACTTTCTCACAGCACATCTACTACTTTTTAGAAATTAAAGCAAAAAATTAGCATTTTTATTAGTACTGTATTCAACTTACAACACCAGGCTTCTTGAAAAGATCAATTCTTTTAAATAATAACACTAATAATCATAGGTGCCTATGACTTTTGTACAGTACTGTATTATACAGAAGTGCATGTCACCGTCCAGCGCGGGCGAAGGAAAGCCGCTCAGAAACCTGAGCTGGAGGAAGAGTGTGGGCTCTGCTACACACACACACACACACACAGAGCTTGGATGTGCTTTTTCAGCACTTTCCACCTATTAACACTTTCCTCTCTGAGCGGGAATCATCGCTGCTTTAGCGCAAGGCTGCAGGAAGTCGGACTGCGGCTGACGTGATGAAAGCTTGGCTCACACTGTTTGATGTCGCTCAGCTGTGGCTTGCGCCTCACACTTTTGCTGGCTTTTCTCTCTGCTATGACGGAGTGGGTGGGGGCACATCCTCATCACATCCTTTTTATCTACTCGTACTTTACCCGGGGAGGTCAGCCCACTGCAAACCGCTTAGGAGTGGCCCCCTTCCAAAGCATTAATAAATTAAAATCACAAGTTGTCCTATAAAAAGTGGCTTAATGCGATCTTATAAGCTACGTGCGCAATTTGCATTAAAAGGAGCACAAAGCTTCGCTGTGGAGTTGGGTATTAAATGTCCCCAAATGGGCAGCGCAGTGCTGTGACCTCTGTGATGACATGGCGACTAATGGTGTGAGAGGGTTATTTTAGGAGGCTCTTGTTGTACCCAGGCTGTGCAGTTCGTTTAGTGGGGCCTGGAAAGCCTTTGTTTATTATATATTATTTTTTTTTATTTCTCAGCATGACTAAAGCAGTGGAGCAGCTTCCAATTAGCCCGCACCGTGTTTGATTTTTGTGATGACGACCATATCTCAGCTGTAATTATCCTGCGCTTGGAATGATGAGGGTTTAGGTTATTGATCTGCCATCGATCCTGCTGATCAATGAGCACTTTGTTTCTTTTTTTATGGAAAAGCGAAGTTCTGTTTTTATTTATTTATTTTTGTGCCGGCTAATGAGTCGGCCCGGCTTAATCACTCTATAAAATGGCGTTTGTGGGTGTGTGTGTGTGTGTGTATGTGCGAGTCCCTAGTGGACTGGGCAGCTAGGGAGAAGGGTGTGTCATTAAAGGTGGCATGGGTGAACCTGTGTCCAGAGAGCTACGCTTCTCAACACATGCTCCGCTGGGCATAGGACTGAGGCCAGAGCATGAAAAAAGTCCATTTCAAATTCATGTCTTGCTGAAGGGCAAAACAGGCAAGCCTTCGGGGCAAGCTTTTTTTTTATCTTCTCCTTCTTACAAATAGTTATTTCACACTCCCTGTGAGACCCAAATCTCAGCTCCTCTAGTGTTACACAAAACTACACTCTTTATTGTTATTAGCGTGCAATTTCATGAATAATAACATACTCTGCTTTTATAATAGCATTTCATCAGCTAGTCCCTGCATCATTTAATACAACACTAGGTAAGATTTGGGAGTTTTGCTCCTCGGCTCCCCCTACAGTTGCAGAGTGGTTTCCTACCCTCCTCCAAAATGTACATAGTGCAGTTTCTGCAGTGCAGAGCCCAGAATAGCAATGACACAGACTTTATTCTCCCTGATACAGGTCAGCAAATGATCACAATGATTTTGAAGCCCTAATTTTAAGGTAAAAAAAACTATCTACTGTTGCTTTAAGGCCAGGGTTTGGGTTGGATGTGAAGAGGATCAGTCAGAGCACCTACGCTCTGCAGTGCGTGCTTGAAAAGCTGTTGAGTTAAGACGCGCGCTTCAGAGCGTACCGCGGTAGGACGGTGAAGAGGGCCGCAGTCAGGTAGGAGTCTAAAGTCACTTTGAGCACCAGCACCCTCCAAAACCCCCGAGCGCATAACGTGCGGACATGCAAATTCGCTCATTTGCCCACGGAGTGTCCGCCCCCGCCACGCCCCCACCTGCTCATTTGCATGTTAAGAAGTGGCGCACTCCAAGAGCCCTGTTGCTCTTCTGTTGGCACGGCGGAGCTAATAAAAGCTCGGGCCCTTTAAGCTCAGCTTAAATATTTACGCTGGCACACAACCCCGTGCTCCTGGCCCCTCGTTAAGCCGGGCTTCTGGGCGGAGGTGGAGGAGAGGGAGAAGGGGAGAGGGGGCCGAGCTTGGCAGCTCGAACGCTTCCTCATCTGAGACCAGTTCAAACACGGCGCACTCTCCCAACTTCAGCCTTGGCTTTGTGAATTTTATATAGAAAAGAAGAACAAGGAGGGGAAGAAAAAAAATCCCAACAACATTACTTTCTCGCCCGCCTTATTGCCTAGCCTGAAGCAGCAACCAATTATGTGCTAATGAAATATTTACGCAGGCAAACGGGGGAGCGCCAGAGGTGAAAGCTAGATAATACACGCCCGAGGAGCCAGTGTTGTGAGGCCTCTTCCTACGGTTTTACATAGGGGACTGACTGAGCATGAAGAATGGACTTACACTGCCTTCACATACCCACTGAATGTTCTTATTTCCCACCTGAGAATCATTATCGCACCGTCTTTGCATTCAAATGCACCTCTAACGTTAGCTGGCCTGATCTATTCTGGGAACGGTATACCCTAACCCAGCTTATAATAATGTATGTGGTGCAGCCATAAAATGTATACAGCGCTACCATAAAGTAGTAATGAAGACAGGGTCAAGGACCATGGCATATCCATGTGCCACATTTAAGCTTTAGATGAGGCCATAGCCTGGTCTGTGGGGTCTTCTTACTGAGCACTAACCCTCATGCATACGTTCTGGGCATCTCTGTTCATATCCCAGCCTCTCTGCTACTGCTCTGCTGACTCTGCAGTCTCAGGACACAGGCCGGGGAGCCGGGGGGCCTCAGACCCGAGTCTTCTTGAGCAGATGTCATCTGTTCCGTCACAAAAGCGGCTCCCGTGAGGAGCGCAGGGGGAGAGTGGGATGTTTGTTGTCAGAGACTAATGACATTTTTGGTAATGCTCCCTTGCTGAATTTAATTTTCTTCAGCCGTATTAATCATCACAAGTGCAGTTTGTCTTGGAAGCTTCCCTCCCAACTACAGCATGCTCCCGTTCGTCCCCTCTCCCTGTGGCATTCCCAGCCCCCTTCAGCTGTGCAAGCTGGAGCTCGCTGCACCATCCCACCAGACCGCGCTACAGTTGTCACACTGGCAAACGCTAAACGGCAGTCAACGGTGGGAGTTGGTGTAAAACAGAACTGTTTCAGACTGCTCGGCCGTAGTTAAGACCCTGTAGGAAGTGTGGGTTTGGGAGTGCTGCTTTTTTATTAGCGTAATTCAACTGGAAATATGTGCAAGGGTTAGAGAGTGATGGGTTTATGGGAGTGCCGTAGGTTGTTTTAGTCACTGAGTTCTCTGTTTGTGAAGAAAACAGAGTTTTAGACCACATTTCCTCCATTTGCTTTAAAGCCACACTAGGTAAGATTCTGCTCCTGGACTCCACCTACGGTTGCCGAGTGGTTTCCTACAATCCTCTAGAAGTTACATAATGCACTTTCTGCAGTGCTGGGCTCTGAGTAGCAACAACTCCCTATTCTCCCTGTCACAGGACAAGGAAGCATCACAATGATGTTAAACACTGCCTAGAGTTGCTTCAAAAAGAGATGTGGAATACATTGTCTTCCAAGTTATTTGAACTTTCAGCAACAGCTAGGACACAACGCCAAGAGCTGACACCGCTTGCCGTTTCTTCAAGGTGGCTCCCTAATGCCCAGCTTTTACTCAGACCAAGATAAGACATCATTAAACGCTCCAGGGGCATCCGAACGTCTCTGCATTGATCGCATCTGTCTCCTGTCTGCTCGGCATGAGACGTACAGCGCATTCCTCTGCCGTCCTGTCCCAATAATTACTCCGCCGCCCTGGCCTGAAATGGAAGGGTTTGCCACTGGAGGCAGGCAGGAGGACCGGAGCAGGTTCTGAATTGCCCTCTTAAACTTCCAGATGGCACAGGACAGCTGCAGATGTCTGGGGGACGGTTGGAACAGCTGCCTGGCGTGCCCCCGCAGCGCCACACGGCTGTCGCCTCCTGCAGGCAGGAGTAATGTACTGCGGGGCTCAGCCACCACAGGGCCCGCATTCATAAAACCACCAGGAGGCTAAGCTGTTAATTAGCTGCTCAGAGTGGAGGGCGACTTCTAGCGATTAATATGTTTTCCTTCCCTCCTCTCTCTCTCTCTCTCTCTCTCTCTCTCTCTCTCTCTCTTTTCCCTCATCCTGGGCTTGACATCATTTCCTGCCTGCTTTCAGAGTCATTTGCCGTACACTGTGAGCAGAGGCCCAGCTCATTAAAAGAGGGGAAATGTGTTTATCTGGCTACGATTAGTGGCTCGCATTATGCATGTATGGCCATGCTTAGTCAAATACAGCTAATGAGTGGGGGTGTGTAAGAGGGAGGGAGCCGAGAGGGCCCTACTAAAACTGTAGCGGGCACAGGGACTACTTTGTTACAAACCACACTTGGAATTGATCTCCACCTTGCTTGTATGCTCTCGCGCTCTCTCTCTCTCTCTCTCTCTCTCTCTCTCTCTCTTTTGCTCTCGGTCTCTTGCCACATGAATTATGTGGAAGCATTGATCAGCTGATCGAGGGCTGTTGTTTGAAAGCGCCGGGGCATTATCGGAGGAGGGATTACCCGGCCCTTGTTTTGCTGTGCTGTACGTAAAAAGGTATTATTTACCTCCTTGTCACTACACCCTCCCCATTGCCGCAAACCCCTGTTACTTCAGCACCCAAAGAAACATACACAAACGACTGCGTACATAATCAACAAGGGCCAAATGACTGCCGGCATTGATTGCCTTCTCTCTGCAATTATGTTCCTATTGTTTACTTTCTAGCAGCTTATTTATTCCAAAGGAATTCAATAATTATTGCTTTATTTAGTGCTAAAGTGAGGTGGAGTGCTATAGGCTGCAACAGGGGATGGGGGTTGTCTTCAGGGTCTCGGCATCTTTCTTTATTTCTTCACCTCTCTCTGCTTTCCTCCTCTCTCCCCCACTCTAGTTCTTAGGCCTTTACTGCTTTGACCTGCGGGGCCTGCCGATGGGCATAATGCTGGATTAAAGATCACGTCCATGTTTATGGATTACAGCATGTCATACAGAATCAGAATTACATTGTTGGGGTATAAAGCTACATTCACGTGGTTTTTGGTAATTTATCAGAATACCAAAACAAGTTTCCCACTAGGACCATTTAGATTCAGCACAAATTGTCATAGTTATGACAGTCGGGTTACAAAAAAAGCCAACATTAATTGAAAATGATCAGGTAAACTATAAAATAAAACATTATAATAAATGTGGTTATGTTTTTAACGCTTATCAATATCTGCATCATTGGAGTTTAAATATGTACAAGCCCTGGTTGATACCAGTTAGCTAAAAACCATTTTACAACCTCAGATTGCTGTTCATCTCTCTCGTAAACCACATAACTACTGCAGCAATTGCTCTTGAAAGCAGTGTAAGCCTGTGATATGTGTTAGCGGCATTAGCGCGTAACTACAATCAAATATTTGACTATTGCAACATCAAATCTGTGACCACGAATACTGTCTCGCGGGTGTACTGAGTTAGGGGGTATTTTTTGGGGGGTGGGGGTTAAAGGCAGGAAATGTTAGGTATAGGGTATTAAGGTATGCAGCTGGGGGGTGGGTATATGGCGTTTCTCCAGCCACAGCGCTGCGTCTGGGCATGTCGCCGCTCGCAGTGGCTAATTTGAAGCAGCCGCTGTACTTGGCATCCAGCACTGCTTCTGTGGTCGCGGCTTCTGGGCCTACCACTGCTTCTGCTGTTAGAGAGAGAGAGAGAGAGAGAGAGAGAGAGAACAAAAAGAAAGAGCAAAAAACAGATAAGGGGTAAAAGAGAGGCCATAATGTAAACTCGCTCTTTCACTGCTAGCAGCTAACCCACATTCCCAAATGCTTTATCCGCCCTCAGGGGGGAAATGTACACACCCTGTACCCTGTATCTCTGCTCTCTCTCTCGCTCTCTCTCCAAAAAAACAAAACATATACCCTCACACACACACACACACACACATATGGTGAGATATGAGACAAGGCTTCAGTTCTCTCCTCACTCTCCAGCCACACATTTTCTGCCCATTAGGCGAATCCCTTTGTCTCTTTTCAGGATGCTAAGCAGTGACCTCATTGGCTATAATTTCAGCCATGACATCACCAGAGCCTGTGTAACAAAGGTGCTACACTTGACATTATCCATCAAAACGATGAACTAGATCGGCGTGTTGCTCTTTAGACACCGCCGGGGCTTCAAGCTCTATGATATCAGAGGATATATGGCCCTGGTTTTCGCCCGAGGCAGAAAGCTAGTAATTGTTAGTGAGCTGTGGGCTGGGAGCTATACTTGCTCAAGTTTTGGGTTTTTCAGTCTCCTGTTCTGGGCTCTTGACATTCCCCTCTTACTGTTTGGCGCTGCGTGTGAGGGTGCTTGTGTAAGCGTGTGTGTGTGTGTGTGTGTGTGTGTGTGGAAAGCACCCGGCTTCACCACTTAGTGCCGAGAATCATCGGGATAATTACAAAGCAATACACATCCAGACACTCTCTGGCTCCCCCTCAGTGGGAATTGGCCAGCTCTGGGAGAAATTGATAGCTATTTAGCCACTGGATAGTCATCTGTTTTCATGCATTAATTGTGTATTAACAGCACTGCCAGATTTAATCGTGGAAATTGGGGTAGAACCGAAAAGGCTCATGTGCCACCACACGGTTTATGAACATGGGCGCCAGCGCCTGGGCGTTCTCTCGCTTGCTCGTCCTTGCTGTTAGTGCAGCGAGCCTCCACTCTGTATTCGGAGCGCTCTCTTACTGTTGAAGCACTGGCCGGTGTGAAAGGTGCATTTTTACAGCCCATTAAAGTGGATGCTAATGCAGATCTGTGCACAGGAGCAGGTAGGTGTGGAAAGTGATACCTGCGGATAATGTGCGTAGAGCCATGCCCGGGGGGTCAGGGTTGAGTTGCAGCCGAGTGGATGAGGTGGCGCCCACACCTCTCTCCTCACCTACACCAGAGCGGGACATTCATGAGAGTATGTGTGTGTGTGTGTGTGAGAGAGAGAGCGCTCTCTTTAGGATTGTAATCACAGTGTATATAACATTCCGGGAGGGATATAGGATACATATGCACTACTTCAATAACTTTAGTAGGTATCTCAGGTAAAATAACAATTTCCTCATATATATATATATATATATATACATATATTTTTTTTATTTAATCTTTTTGACACATAAACATAGCTTGATAACTTTATTCTAATCTAAAAAATAAGCTAAAACACACAGAATATTAATGTAATTGATAGTAATATCTGTGTTGTTGTTGATCACACCTCCTCCACATGGTCCATCTCCTTCATGGCTGCCCTTAGATCCTGCTTATGCAGTGAAGCTGAGGAGAAACGGAGGTCCTGTGGGCTCTAGGGGCCTGGGTGCGGCTGCTCAGGGGCCCCGATGGAGGGGAGACTCCTCCTGGTCAGACCACCACCCCCCCATCCCCCTTCACACACTCTCCAAACATGACTTTTTCATTAAGCCGCTGAATTCCTGCGCTCCAGTTGGAGGTGATTTATCAGCACTGAGCTTCATTTCAGGATCATATGAAACAGACACAGCACACACACACACACACAGACCGTCTCTCTCATGCATTATTGTGTTTCACATCTAGGCCCAAGGGTGTGCGTGTATCTGTCTGTGTGTGTGTGTGTGTGTGTGTGTGTGTGTGTGTGTGTGTGTGTGTGTGTGTGTGTTTAGGGTTGGGTAGGAGATTAAGAGAAGATAGCATCTCCAGGGGTCCCTCATGTGGATAGCTTTAGATGAAATGCTGTGTGAAATGTGTGTGTGTGTGTGTATGTGTGTGTGTGTGTGTGTGTGTGTGTGTGTGTGTGTAGGTGAAAGAAGGGAGCCTCCCCACTCATGGGACATGTCTAATGAACCCTATTAAGGCCTCTAGTGTCATGTTGGATTCCCTTATGTGGACTTGTGCTTGATTCTTCTCACCCTGGTGTATCTCTCTCTCTCTCTCTCTCTCTCTCTCTCTCTCTCTCTCTCTCTGTTTATGTGTGTGTGTGTGTGTGTGCACAAGTATGTCTGTGTGTGTGTGCGCTACATGGATCCTTATAAACAGTGTAAGAATTATCATTATTCTTCACCTGGACTTGATTATTTAAGGGCACTGTGTGTATGTATGAAGTATATTAAATGGGGCTCATTATGGGGGCGTTCCCTGGCAATTTATGATGAGAATTTAAACTCGTGAGAACCTTTAAACTCGTCTAAACCTGTTGCCAGAGTAGTTAGGACACACGTATGCCTACAACTAATCAGAATCTGTGTTTTCCATATTTCCTCTCCCTATACAAAAGAATCCAAAGGCTTTCTTTATTGTTGGATGCACTTTGACTCTTCGTATTCCAGTGATTTGTTCACTCCTTGCATGTCGCATTAGCTCCAGGTCAGTGACACAGTGCTTCTATACGGGTAGTTGAAGCCAGTGCTGGGCCCTGTCTGGAGTCTGCTCCGGGTTGCTGTGATATACGGCTCTTCTCTGAGCCAGGCCAGCTCAGGTTCACCCCTTAGTAAATCCTGCCCTTTTTATAGGAGCTATAAAGCTCGTAACTTTTCTTCAACCTCCTCAACCAGGCTTTGAAGTTTCATTTGGTTTCGTCCGACTTTGTTTTGATTTTTTTTGTTTTATTTTTCGTATTTTTGCTTTCTCTCGCAGCGATGAAGCTGCGCTGATGTTTGTCGTTGACTATCATTAAGAATCATTGATCCTTTCGCAGTCTTTTTTTATTTCTTCACTTGTGCTTGGGACATCTGTTCTGACTAAAACCAGTGTGCTGCTTCCCAGGATCAATCTGGCTGTTTTATGCGAGTGAACCTGCCGTGCCGTTCGCCGCCCGAGCGCCTGTGTTTAAAGGAGGGAGAGGAGCAGAAACCGAAGCCCAAACGTCCCGCAGCACCTACTCAATGACCTCACTGCTCCGCTTCCAACAGGAAGAAGAGAGAGAGAGAGAGAGCATGCAAGGAGAGAGGCGAAGCTTTTTACAATCACCTAATAACTCCATTACACGGAGCTGTGGGGCAGGCAGAAAAAAGCAAAAGCCCATTCCTGAAAGCCATGGCCCTAATGTACAGCTGAGGTGTACGGCTGAGACATACGATACCCCTGCCAATGGAGCACAAGTGCCCAGAAAAACCCCTTATAGCGATATTAGGATATTACTGCGAAAATTAAATATTACCAGAGGTGGGGGAGAGCGTTTTAAGGAACGTAATATTTTTCCCCCAGCGCTCTCTTCTGTCGACACGTGATGTGTCATTAATTAGGTTAAAAATCTTATGTTTCTCTGGCTTGCAGAAACACGGCTTCTCTCTTTGCTGCCGGACAAAGTGGACCTGGCCTTGTCTTAATAAATTTCCCCCCGACCTTTGTCAGTGTTTGGAGATTAAGAGCCTGCCCTCCCCCACCCTCTTCCAAGAATCATAACCGTGTATCAAAACATTTTGCGTGTGTCTCCTTCATAAAATCAAGCAAAGGAATAGCAAATCTAGGGTAATCAGATACAAAAACAAATACAGATGGTAATTGCTCAGTCTGTCATGGCCCATTTCTGTTTACTTAGGAGCGAGGCTCTCAATGACCCTCCAAATACAACCCCCCCCCCACACACACACACACCAAACATTCAAAGAAAATTTCATTTTTAATAGTTTGTCTGGAGGACGATAATGACGCATTAACGACAGGCAGTGAGTGTTATTTCTTTGGCGTTGGGTATATGATTGGATCCTGATTCCCCAGCTGTGGAGAGACGTTTGTTGCTCTTCATCTAATTCGCTCTACGAACATTAAATCTCACCAGAGAGACGGTGGCCATGAAGATTAAGAGAAGAGAGAGAATTACCTGTGATTGGCATTGATTTGCAGCCACAGAAATCCATCGATAGGCCTTCAAGTGGCATATGAAACACCCATGGCAGGACCGGAGGAGAGAGCAGTAATAGTATGCATGAGCAAAGAGCTCTCAGGCAACATGCAGAGATGCTGATGAGGTAGTGGTCAGGCACGTGTAGCGGCAGGCAGGCCGGCTCTCCAGCGCTGGCCTCGTCTCATTGATTGAGGCCGCCGTGCTCGATGATGGGCGTGTGGGAGTATGTCGTGTCACTATAGGGTGTGTGATGTGGTCAGGCCTTGTTGCGGCTTTGTGGATTGTCGGACATGCCCCCCCCCCTCCTCACCCCACCTCCTAGGATCTTTTCCCCTGTTGAGGAATGTTCTGGATGCTTTCAGAGTGTGGTTTTGTATCTCTCTCTCTCTCTCTCTCTCTCACTCTGTCTGAGGGAGGGTTTGAGTCACTAGAGATCAATATTTAGCATCCCATGCGTGAAACGGGCAGATGTTTGGAGTTTCCTTTTCAGAGACGAGGAGGGCTTCTGCTGAGTGAAGGAGATCAATGCTTCCTTTTCTCAGTGTCTCCATTCTCCTGCTCGTCTTCTGGTGTCCACCCATGTCCAGCCCTGATAGGGTATAGGAACAGTTTACTCAATTTATTTTTTTTTTTTTAGAAAAACACTAGGTAAGATTTTCGCTCAAGGGCTCCTCCTACAGTTCCATGGTGGTCAGTTCCTACCTAATATGACATAGTG
The DNA here is from genome assembly GCF_029633855.1 of Hoplias malabaricus. Taxonomy (NCBI): domain Eukaryota; kingdom Metazoa; phylum Chordata; class Actinopteri; order Characiformes; family Erythrinidae; genus Hoplias; species Hoplias malabaricus. The sequence goes on along the minus strand of NC_089815.1, from coordinate 8,802,698 downwards.
CAGTTTCTGCAGGGCCGAGCTCAGAGTAGCAACAACAAAAACTGCAAAACAGCAGCTTTCTGCAAGAATCCGTTGAGTTGATGTGGTTAAACCGGATGATCCACTTCATGCACAGACGCTAAACAAACATGACTACGATTTCTCATTAAGGCTAGTGGGATTTTTGCCAGCGTTCTCTGACGCTTGTTTAAAATTGCAACAGTTTCTATGAAAGAACATCTGGGGGAGGAGCGTGAACAGGTCAGTTGCTATAGTGTGGCACATTCTCCTGCTCTTAGATAAGCCTGCTGCTGTGGAGGCTGTGCTCGTGGAATAAGATCGGTGTTAAACAACCAGACTCTGATTCGTAATTGATTTGTTCATTTGCAAGCAGTGTGATTGAAAGTGAGGAGGCAATGTCAGTCTAAGGCTTAGTGCTAACATCTTTTTTCTCCCTGTCTTTTCTCTCTCTCTCTCTCCAGCACCTACAGCAGCACGAGAGTGCAGTGGAGGGTGAGGCGTGCTACTATCACTGCGTGCTGTGCAACTACTCCACCAAGGCGAAGCTGAACCTGATCCAGCACGTGCGCTCCATGAAGCACCAGCGCAGCGAGAGCCTGCGCAAACTGCAGCGTCTGCAGAAGGGCCTGCCTGAGGAGGAGGAGGACCTGAGCACCATCTTCACCATCCGCAAGTGTCCCTCCGGTGACACAGGTAGGACCAGAGGGCATGCATTCTCTCTCATACACACACACAGGCACACACACTCACATACATAGGTTCACTGTCCATCTTAGCATCTTCTAAATACTCTTAGTTCTTGGTGTAGAACTATGGACACCACTTTACAATAATACTCTTAAGACTCTTAAAGCCTTTATGAAAGACTTACTGGTTTATTAGGTCATAAACATCTTAAAAATCATCAATACACCGTCCTAGCTTGTAAATAAAAGGGCAGCAGTAACATGATCTGATCAAATCAGTTCACACCCGGTGGATAAAACTGAAATGTGATGAATCTGAGAGGAATAATACACTGTGGTGGTACTGTCAAGGGCACATACTCTGTACCTTTAGTAAGGGAACATAATTGTGCCTTATTCTATTATGATTGGAGATTATAGAATTGTGTTGATTTCATACACCTCTCCTTCTGGAGAACAGAAAGTAATGTACCTTAAAGGAACACAAGTGGACTCTAAAACCTGGACTCCAGTGACCAGTAATGTACCTAAACTGTAATGCTGATCTAACATCAGTAACCCTCTGAGTTTTAACAGTACACATGACTATAGGCTGTGTGTTTGGAGAGTAGCCAGTTACTGTTGCCCTTTTAAATTTGTGATAACTGCTTTTAAGTCATTTGAAAGTGTTTATGACCAATAATATCCATTATTTAATTAGATTGTGTATACTATGTTACTCTTTAATGAGGGAGGATTTATTGTAAAGTGATATCACACCATTCTACAAAGAGCTGTATATACATTTTCATGCTGATTTTTATGTTCACGTTCTCTATTCAACTCAGTTGAAACGATAAATGGCAAGAGAGTTGCTGTGGTTATCGTTTCTACACTCAGCGAAGCATTGTTTGATTGCTGTGCCTATTTAACGCTCACCAGTCATCTTTTAAAGTTTGGCTGTGGGCTGAGCGATCTTTTTTGGTGAAGAAACAAAATGGCCGAAGCGATTATGCCCTCACGTTTGCAGCAGTCGGTTGAAGTTGGGACCTCTTATCCACAAATCTAGGAGCTGTTATGAAAGCTAACATTGTAGTAAATAATTAAGACCTGCTAATACGCTCTTAACAGTGGGACACACTGCTTTGGTGTGTGTTCTAACACTGCAACGTCTCATTCCCATAGCACAAGCATCTGTCCTCGTTTCCTGAAGCCAGGTCTTTGCCGTCACAAATGAGGCAACATGCCGCCTGGCGCTGAGGCAGAGGAGCCTTTTCCCGCTCCCAGCACGTTCTCCGAATAGGCTTTGAACCCTGTTCAAGAAAATGTGCCCAATATCCTTAATAAGAGCTCTGACTCTTCATTCAGCTTCTCTTTATGCTCAAAGCACATTAACCGCTTTCAGAGCTGAAAGTTTCTCTGTGACTTATTTTTTTTTCACTTTCCTCCTTTCTTTCGCCACACTATCATGTGCTGATATTCAAAGAGTTCCAGCAGACAGACGTTAGCTCCTGGGCTGCGTCTTTGACATGAAAGGGACGGGAGAAGAGCGGGGCAGTGTGGTTTATAGATCACTGATCAGCTGGGAGGATGAGGTCCTGAAGAGTGGGTTAAGCCACTAACTGCCTGCTTATTAAACCCTGCGCTTCTTTTTCAACCCGCTCCTGGATAAACCGCACATTTTACGCACGTTTTAGTGTTTTCCCTAAACACCCACTTTCCCCCGCTCCACTACTTCAAGTGAAGGGCTTGTTAATTGGCTGATTAGCTGGATCAGGTGTTATTAGAGTGTGGGGGGGCACCACACATACAAGAGTGCACCGGGACTGAGGGTGGGACCCACTGTGATAGGCACATGTTGGCAGGCAATGTTCCTTCTCAACAGCCTCGGTAACAAAACAAAAAGGCGTAGGTTTTGAGAGCGGGGTTCCTCCCGTTAGTCAGCGATTAAGGGAACGGAGCTGTGGTCAATTAACACTCTGTCTCGGCGCGGATTTGGTTTTCTAATCACTTTCACTCCCTCACACTGACAAAGGGACTTTATTGTGAGTCCCGCCTCCCCTCCTCTTCCGCCAGTCAGGCAGCCCATCCAGCGCAGAGCCGCCCTCTGAGAGAGAGAGAGAGAGAGAGAGAGAGAGAGAGAGAGAGAGAGAGAGAGAGAGGAAAAGGGTTAGAGGAAAAAAAAAGCAGAAAAAAAAGCGAGTCAGCCTCTGAAGACGCTTTGTTCCGAGGAGGCAGGGATAATGAAGCCAGCGGCCGGGAAATTGCGCAAAAGGCAGTCACAGATCTGAGGCAAATCATTAGAGAACATATTTAGCCGAGCAATTAAGGACAATTAAGCTTTCTGCTCGCTGCACTCCAAATATGTTAATGACTACAGTACAGTGGACAAGTGAACATGCAAAGGCAAGAGGAAGGCCCACTTAGGTTAAAAGGGTGGGGGGTTGGGGATTTTAGTGAGTGTGTTTGTGTGTGTGTGTGTGTTGTTGGGGAGGGAGATGCAGAGGTGTAGGGGTGGGGGGAGTAGGGAGGTTATGGTGGAGTTCACAAACAAGTCTGTTTTTTTTCCCTAACTCTCCCTCTCCTCTTTCCCTCGCGTTTTTTTGGTTGATGTATTTATTTATATATTTTCTCAGCTAACCTTTGATGTGCGTTAATGGATTCCCTTGTTTGTGAGGCTGGCTGGAGGTTAGGTAATGGCTCCTGCAGTGGGGTTGTGTGGGCAGAGCACCGCAGACACACACACACATACACACACACGCTGACATCTTCTTTCTACCATCTTTTCTCAAAGTTGCACCAAAGCCAAGGACTTCTGCGTGGGAAACGTGCGAGCGTATAAACGGCAAACACTTCGGCTGCAGTGTCATGATTGTCCTTGCATTAGCAAAATGAGATTTTTCAGAGGTGGTGGTGGGGTGGTGGTCTTGAGGGTGGAGTTGGGGCGGGGGGGTGTGTTGCACAAGAAATGCCCACATGCTTTGATGAAGGCTGCTTTGCTCTGTAGCCTCGTACGCGTTTGATGTCTTTAATTACGACCCTTCTTTTACCAGACTCTGGTGTTATTGAATTTTGGTACTTTTCTGTCAAGAAAATGTAGGTGATTAAGACTTACGCCTAGGCTGGTGTTGATTGGGAAATCCTGATGAAGGACAAGGTGAGTGCAAATCGAAGTGCAGCCGCTCCGGGGGAGGCCCACTAGGTCTTATTATCAACTATTGTTTCATGCATATATGAAACCGAAAGAAAGAGAGGGACGGCAAGGGAGCTCATAGCTACCAAGTGACGTCACGGTGGTGAGTAGCAGTCAGTCAGGGCCCTTTCCAGAGGAACTGCTCTGTTAATAGCCTGTGACGTGCTGTTTACCGAGCCGGGCCGGCTGCAGTGCGAGCGCTGAAGGCCTGATTGATTGCCCTCCAGATGCCGGATCAGGCTCGGACTCCCGCCATAGAGGCCAGCTCTCTCTCTCTCTCGCTCTCTCTCTCTCTCGCTCGTTCGTTTGTTTAGTGCCAGGAACTGCCTGTGCCAGGGCCCCCTGATCCTCTGCAGCCAGGCACATCCCTTTAAAGAGCATAGGGTGAGCATTTCGCTCCCCTCGGCCTGGCTCAAACTCACCCAGCCTCTCTGTCTTATATATATATATATATATTTTAGAGGTCCGTTAAATGAAATGAACTGTGTAATAAAGTATGTCTGCCTTCTCTGCTTGCCTCAACCACCCCTTCCCTCTCATTTTTTGAGCATCTTGATCAAATTACCCTGATAATGAACATCGTCATCAGCCAACGCAAAAACGCTGCAGATTCCTCACTCTCCGTCTGCCATCGCCTCCCAACTCTTAGCCTTCTTTCACTCTTTCCCCTAAACCCCACCATTCCACTTTGTAAAGTCTTGTTCCACCCTTCGTCCATGAACCCCCGCCCCCCCAAACCACCATTACACCCACCTCTCCCTCCCTCGCTCCTTGGAACTGAACCATTCCCTCTTGGTGTAACATTTAATTTCCTCCTCGCTAGCTCTTCTGAGGCTCTGCACTCTTTCTTGTGGTCTAGGCACAGTCGCTAAAGTGGTCGAAGGTTCCCCCCGCTTGTTAAAACAAAGCTGGCCCTAGATTTCTGGGTCAACTAGGCTGGAACTCCCCTGGCTGCTGCTGGGGCAGTGTGCACAGCTTGGTTGGAGTAAGGTGCTGTGCAGGCCATGAGGCTCCCCCCTTTCCCAGGCACCTCCTGCTAGTTTGAATTAAACAACACTGAGCTACACAACCTCAGGACATGGTGCTACCCCAGCAAAGAGGCAGAAATGAGGTATGTCGTGTGCCATTGTTGCCCTTGTTTAGAATAGCCAGCCCCTCTACTCCCTCAAGTGCCTTTACTAGGTCTAATGCGTTCCGAGCTTTGTGAGGTGACACCTAGAAACCGGGGTGTGTGGTGGCACCTCTCAACCCCTACATTCTTTACAAAACAATTAGTACGGAAGGAGTTGAAAATCCCGGCAGTGCACATTAATGCACATTAACCACCAGCTCCAGCACTGTAAAAGCCCTGCATTAAGGCTGGCCGGGCCACCCCTCAGGGAGGGCTAGCGTGGCTCTTTCTGAACGGCCTCTGCAACTGTCAGATCCCATTTTCTGGTCATTTGTTAGCACCACCGATGAGGATCATTTATTTATTTATTTTATTTTTTTTAAAAAAGATCCATACCTCTAATTCGGAGAAAGTGTGTCATAGCAGACGCTGCTGATGAAAACAATCGATTGTGGAAATATTGATTGCTTTGTTTTCAGTTTGATCCATATTTTCGGCCTTGCTTTGTTATTCTTTTCTCTCAGTAATAACCAAGTCCCTGCTCTGATTAATGTAACAGTCATTAAGGGGTACTCAGTGTAGACACAGCTACAACGTCCGGAGCACTGTGGGTGAACCTGCTGAAGAAGGACACGTAGAGGCAGAAGAGTGTGGACTTCTGAGGTCAGAGAGAAGGCAATGAGGGTGGAGATTAGATGCCATGTGTCTTTGCCCCACTCCGTTGCCCTCAGAGTGCTAGGGTGGCAGCTATAAATCTCCTGTCGAATTAGAGGCATGTGGATAAAAGGCGCCCTTTGTTTCTAATTCATTCCCCCGCTCAGAAATGTGCTACTTAAGCGTGCTGCCCTCTAGCTTAAACTATGCCTATTGTCCTTAAACCATTCATTGGTCAACAGAGCGGGAGATAGCACTAAACGGCACAGACACAACTCTTATACTTGGATATGTGTGTGAAAAGTGGATGAGGACACGGCATGACGTTCACCAGGGCATACAGCCGTTGACACATTGAGGTCTCTCACGTCACAAGAGTTAATAGATTTAAGGTTGTACGATTTGTGGCACAAGAAAAAGGCTTAAAGCTGCTGTTAGGAGGAAGGAAGCCAGTTAGGCTCTTTGTATATTGACGAGTATGTGTGAGTAATTGTAGCTACTTTTGTAAACTGCTCCAGCTCCAGACTCTTGATCACTGAGCTGTGACCTGGAGCAAATGCCTTTCTTAGGCTCCAGCACTGGACCTTGCCTGGCTATCCGTACACCCCCCTCCCCCCACCCCTCCCCCGCAACTCCCACTTTCTCTAGGCCCAGAGAAGGCTGAGTATGTTGGTTCCAAACTACCAATGTGGAAATTTCAACTCCAGATCTCAACTTATAGATCATAGTCGTTTGGATTAGGACAAGAAGCAGACCAAAGAATCCAATGTGTTGCCAATTTGGATCCAGACTTGGATGTAAACAGATCTAACATTCACAGTCCCTTCCCTCCTTTCCTCACATAATTCTACTTAAGCCAAAATATTGGAAATGGATTTTTAATGTTCAGAGGAAGAGATTGCTTAGGCAAATAGAAGATGTATGCCCATTTCTGGAGTCTAACCAAGTGCTTGGACAGAAGGCAGGATGTGTCAACACAAGGAGAAAGGAGTCGTTTTAAACAACCTTCGGTTTTCTCCGTGGGTTGGAATGGAACGTGTCACAGCTGAGCAGAAAACAGCAAATGCTCCAACTATGCTTCTGAGCAGAGTATTTACCGCATGTGTGCTGTAAGGAGTCCATAGGAACGGCAGGATGAGCCAGGCCAGGTCAGCATCCCCTCTACCCCCAGACACCTTTGGGGCATGTAGACAGAAGCCATGCCTGGAATGTACTCTCCTCTTTACACGCTTGTTAACATGCAGAGTAAACCTTCCCAGAAACAGGATATTATAGCTGCTGCCCACTGGCCCCTCTGCTCCCGTCTGCTCCAGCTCCCCACGCCACGCTAGGCCCGGGAAGAGGCATGGCACCAACAGCCTTAGAAAGTACCAAAGCTTCTTTTTAATAAAGTCTGGAATTGGCATGCTACATGTTGAGATGGGGCGACATTAGAAGCAGAAGAAGGCCCCGGGGCCCCGGGCCGGCTCCTGTCAGGCCTTTCCCTTAATCTCCAGCCGAAGCGTGCGGCCAAGCAAAGGAAATTGTTTGCAGTCCACGGAACGTGGCACGAATTTCATAAATACATTACCTTTCATTCTGAAAGATATTAAAAAGAAACCAGGCCTTTTATTAAAAAGCCCGAGCGATGGCTTTATAGATTTTCCACTCAGCACATGTTAAGGCAGGGCCTCGCACTGCCGGCTCGTCCAAGCGCACACAAGGAAGTCTTTTCTTTGCCTCTTGGTTTATGGACGGGCCGCTGTTTAAATTCCTCCGCTGGCTCATCCTGCTGCTGCAAATTGAGCGAGGAGGCCGGCTGCTATTCCTGGATTGTCTGTGAATCTGTGTGGTTTGTGTCTAGATTTCTTCATCCTTTTTTATGGGCCAGTCCTGGATGCCTTTGACCACTGTCTGCCCCGGCAGGAAGGTGAGGAAAGGCCAGGGTCATGCACAGGGCTTCACAGGAAGGTGTGTGTATATGTGTATGTGTGATTTTTTTTTTTTTGATGGAGACCCAGGTGCAAACGTTCAGAAAGGGCTGTGTTTGGATCTGAATGCAGGAATTCAGGAATAACAGTGAGGATAAAACTACATAGGGCTTACTTTATTGTCTACACCCTTTCACGTATAAATAACACACACGTGGGTGTTCGCTCTCGCACTAAATGTTCATGGCTCTGGGTGAGGGAGGCCTTTCCCTAAGCTCTCCATTTCAAGCCCTCATGAGGTGTTCAGTCCAGACAGGAGCGGAGAGATGAGGGCATTATAATATTAGTTTCTTCCTCCTCCTCCTCCTCCTCCTCAATCCACCTCCCATCATTACAAGACACTCTCCTTGAAAGCTGATCCAAAAGATAGACAGGCCATCAGGAGGCAGTCAGCTCATTTGTTCTTACCAAACGTGCTAATGAGTTCTATTCCGGGGTGCGGCAGGCTGTGGTGGGGAATTTTAGAGCATGAGTGGGGCGCCAGGGTTTCAGGTGGCAGTATGCTGCCTCGCAAGCCTCCTCTAGCTTCTGTGTATAGCAGCTATACAGGACAGGAGCTGTCAGTCATCCCTGCCAAGATGAATGATACTCAGCAGAAACATGCAGAGTCAGGGTAAATTAGAAGATGCGGTGTGTATGTGTGGCCTGTGTTGCTTTTGTGAAATCTACCCGTAAATTCATTATTTTTTAGTGTGAAGTGATTTGTATATTTGTGTATTTTTACCTTAAAATCACAGCTTCTCAATCTTTGTAATGCTTCATAGAGCTGTAATAGAGGAATAGAACCACTGTCGATGTTAGTCCAGGCTCAGCACTGCAGAAACTGCTCTAAGTAACTTTAAGACGATGAAACCAGCTCCCTCCCTCACTCTCCCTTTGATTTCATGCAACATCATGCAACTGTAGGGGGTGCTCATGAGCAAATACGTATTGTTCCTGTAAGTTTGTTATATTAATTGCTTATTTTTATTTATACTTCTGTATGAAAATGAATTGAAAAATACAAAGCAATGATATGGTTTCTAGGCAAAATGTATGTACTGTGTATTAAGCAGGACCTGGCTGACCACCTTGTGCCTTATATTCCACCAACATGCCTAAATCGCACTGTTTTGTCTTACATAAGCAAGTAGTAGCACTTCCCACAGCTGATTTGGAGCCTCCCCAAGTGCCGCATTATGATCTCACCGTGCATACAGTACGTTCTGATAGATTTGCTATTGATTGGATGTTTGTGAATGTGTTCTGGCAACAAAAGCCAGCAAATTCCCAGGCACTCTCGGAACGCTTCGCTTGATGCTGCGCTGCCTCTGAAGGCGAGACATGCCTCTTTCACTAGCTTTCAGAATCAAGGCATCGCCGTTTGACCAAAGGCAAAAATCCAGATTAAGGGATAGAGCAATCGAGAAGTTTTTTTTTCCCCCAACTTCGATCGGAGGCAAAGTTTTGATTTTGTCTTTTTCTTTTTCTAATAAGATGAGTTCTTTCCCCGCAGAGAGAAAGCAAAGAGATCAAAGGCCGTGATCTCTGCTCTGGAAGAGTTGAGCGTGTGCGCAGCGGCTTTGACAGGCACGTTGAACTCGAGTAAAGAATGCCCTCTCTCCTGCAGCACACACACGCCTGCCTGCCCCCTCACTCACACTCTGAAGGCTCCATTCAAACGCTGGCACATGAAACAAACCCACTTTGAAAGGCGAGCTACGCCTTTCATTATAGTCCGCGCACTGATTTGACTGACTGGCATTGAGAAACGCTGTCTGTCATTTTGCAGTTTCAGTGTGCAAGATGAACCCGGGCACACACACACACACTCGGGCACACAAACAGCAACGAACCCTCGCTTGTCCCTCTACTCTGTCAATTAGAAGCAGCCAGGCAGATGGCCCTGATGAGGAGAGCAGGAATAATTCAATAGTCAACCCGGCTAACCTTTACCTGTGGACCCGCTCGGCTGCCATTGATTCGTCCCGCGCTTGCTTATGCACACGCAGCCCAGAGGAGAGACAGAGCGAAAAGGCGCAAAGAAAGAGGCTGAGATGGAAGGACGCAGAGAGAGCTGCTGGCTCCTGATCAATGTGACATTAGTGTATTCTCTCAGGACTCTCTGAAGGGGGTAAATGAAGGGGTCCCACATGCGGATGCCAGCATGTTGCTCTCTCATCATGTGCTGGACAAGAATGCAAGCTCGGCTCGGCTCTACTCTGCATTTCCGTTTCGTACCTGGCGCCTGGATACAGGGTACTTTTTGTAGCACCTGCTTGCTTGTCGTTCTAGGTGAGCAGAGTAGGGACTGAATGTGGCATGTAAACTTTAAAGAGCTTTGATTGGCCAGAGACATCCAGCCAATGCAGACATCCAGCACAAACTATGCATTTGCAAGATCATGTTTGTTATATCTGACTTAGAATGACAGCTCATAATATTACGCCATGGCCTTTTAATGACTTTTAATGGCCTTTTAAAAAACAAAAAACAACAACAAAAACACATAAATCCATGTGTTAAACAACGGGTAAATAATGCTTAACATTAGCACCTACTTTCTTGAGGTTTCCAAAGCCAGCTGCTAGTGGAAAAGCTACCAGGGACCAAGGACCAGAAAGCGAGTAGAGCATAGTTGAGTAGAGTAGGTACCATGCAGTGGAAAAGCAATTAGCCACACAGCCAGAGGTTGTTTTTCTACTGTTGTACTGGGCTATAACTACTCACCTTGTATCATTACACCGTTTTATATTGTAGCTACAATTTCTTAGTAATACACTCCATCATTAGTCATCATCAGAGCACCAGCTTTACTGGAGCGTAGTGATATTTTGTACAGTGAACAAAGACATGAAATTGTTACATCTGGGGATGCTGCTAATATCCAATGGTCCAGTGTCTCAGCTTTGCTGCAGTACACCTCAGTGGCCTGTGGCGGCAGCGGTGGAGCCCAGTCTGGTTTAGACCCTGTTTGTCCAGACTGAGCTTCCTGACAGAGGGCAAGCTCTGTTTAACCAGATGTGGGGGTTCCTCTGGGCAGTGACGGTCAGAGACAAGCTGCTGTTTGTTTTTGACAAACCGGGACATTCCTGCCGTTTGAGCGGGGCCAGATTTATGACGTCTCTCCGGCTCGGGTGGACAGCCCGAGCCTTGACACTGTGTCTATTGTCCGCCCGGACCCTGCCTCTGTGTCATTGCTATTTTATTAGCCGCTAGCAGACACATTCTCCCCTCAGCCTGTTTAGATGGGGCTGAGTGATATGGCGCGGCGCGGCTGATTGATGTGCTTTAAAGTACAGTCTCGGCGAAGGAGTGACTGTTGCATATTTATACAAGGACTTGAACACGTCGTATTCAGGCAGGAATATTAAACGTGCTGCGCGATGCTCCGCTCATTATAGCTGAAGTGCTACATCAAAGACGCCAGCTCTCATCAGATGGATTAGACCTGCATTCGCACATGTTGTATTATGTTGTATGTGTCTTGGCAATTGCTCACCGTGGTGTCTGTTTACGCTCCTGTTTGCCAGCGAGCCACTGACTTCAACAAAGGAGCCATTCTGAAGGAGGCCGACTCCTCCAGAAGGATGCTGTTCTCTTTGTGCTGAACATACTGTAGGTCTCTCAGTAGCACTTACTACCCACAATGGGTGGGGGTGGGTGTGGGGGGGTGGGTTGGAGTCATATTTTAACATGAGCAAATTCATAGAAATGAGAAATGACAAAGGCACAAGCCAAGCCTGAATGTGCTGTTGTCTTTGTTTCTCACATTGCCTATTAAATGCGAACTGCATAGGCAATCATTGCCTGTCAATTTCCAATCCCTGCTGCGGTTTATGAGCTTTTCTCTCTTTTTTTTGCCGTTATTATTGTCCTGGGATTCTAGCCGTGGTTGTTTGCTGAATCCGTGGAGCTGTGTAAAGCATATTTTTTCACTTAGAAATGAACTTTTAAAGACACTGGGAGCGAAAGAGGAGGGCAGTCGTGCTGGAAGGTTCCAGATAAACCCAGCCTGACCAATTGAAAGCATTAAGATGAATAATCCACTGTTTAGAAAGCAGGCAAAGGTCGATTTTCACACTAACCGGCTCGGTAAGCGTACAGGAGAGGCCTGCGTATCCAGTCAATTCGGCCGCGCTGTACAGTCAAGAGGAAAGGACACGCGATTCTGGCCCCACTTTACAGCCATGTACTGCTACATTAGAGCAATTGCTGCTATAAAAAGCCTCCCTCTCCCCTTTCACTTTCAGCAAGGGCTTCGTGCACTTGTTTTAAGTTTTAGCGAGCCTTCTTCATTATGATGCATGCAGAAAAGAACCATCACCTATCGCTTATTTTAACAGGATAGGGATCTGGGCTCTTGAAAAACACTCGTTTTGAGTAATACACATTATTGGTTTCGTAATGTCTACATAAATTGATCTCATAATTCTCATTCAGTGCCAAAAACACCCTAGAAGTCTCTCTCTCTCTCTCTCTCTCTCTCTCTCTCTCTCTCGTGTACCCAGCAGCATGTAAGGGCTGCAGATGAAGCCCTGCTAGAGATCTAAAGCCGAATAAAAGGGTTTCGGTCCCTCGTCTCTAGTTGCTGGTCATCTGAATATTCAAACAGACACTAATAGTATCTCCAAAGGGTGGGCGAACAGTGGGGTAGGTGTGTGTAGGGGGCGGAGGAGCAGAAATTAGCATGGAGTTCCAGTGTCACTTAACTGTACCATCTTAATGAGCCAGCACTAGGGAGCTGAGGAGGAGACGACAAGCCTCCCCATGCCTGTTAGAGTACACACTGAGAGAGAGAGAGGCCCCACAGTGCCCGGGTGGTCATATACCTGTCCTCATAATGTCACACACCCACACGACGAGCACATCTGGGCCCCTATTTATCTTCTCAGATGCTGGTTTGGGATCAGCTTATGCCATTTACGTAACACCTGGTAAAAACGAAGCCATGGGTCTGATCTAAGGTCAGTGCTATTCCTCTGCGGTTCCTGATAAATATCTGTCTTGATTATCACCTTACAGAGATTACACTGGATTAGGAACAACTACCTTGTGTCTGCACTCAGTGTCCATTTTATCAGCTCCACTGACCATACAGGAGCACCACAGAGCAGGTATGATCGTTCTCAGCGCTGCAAGGACTTGGAGGTGTGTTGCACTGGTACGAATCAGACGTAGATCAGACACAGTAGGGCTGCTCGAGTTGTCAAAGCCCACAGGAGAATAGCCCACCGACCAAAAACATCCAGCCAACAGCGTCCTGTGGGTGACGTCCTGTGTCCACCGATGAAGGACTAGAGGACAACACCACAAACTGTTCAGCGACAGACGAGCTACGGTCTCCTACAAGGTGGACCAAAGAGGTGTGTGTGTTTAACAAAGTGAACATTGAGTGGGCACAGTGTTTAAAAACTCCACTCGTACCAGTATCAATGGCACTGCAGCGCTGAGAATGATCCACCACACAAGTCATACCTGGTCCTATGGGGGTCCGGATCATTGAAGAGCAGGCTGAAACTGCGATGATAAAGTATGGAGTGCTGCTGTATGGTCAGTGGAGCTGATAAAACGGACAGTGAGTGTAGATACAAGGTAGATGTTTCTAATCCAGTGAAAGATTCATTCAAAATGATACACAAATTCAAACCAAAACAAAGAAAGCACTGTCTCGCTTTCTTCACACGCCTTACGAAGCCTGATTAATACCTTCCTGCTAGATATTATTAATACTCTTCATTTCACAAGAGCCAGCAAAAGACAGAGTCCAACAGTCATGAGAATTTTTTAAATGTGTCTTTCTCATGTATTTGCTGAATATCTCAGGCGCTTGTAAAGGAGGGGGTGGGCCGGGGAAGGGGAGGGATGTCAGAGGTAGAATGGAGTTACATCAGAGGTGTCCAAACCGTGTGTGCAGGTCGTTGTCAATCAGGCCTGGCCCACCGCTAATCTGCCACTTGTTTAGTTCCCGAGGCGCCTGTGTCAGGGGGGCGTAATACGGCAGGGTGGAATTAGGTAGAAAAAAAAAGAAAAATGGGCTTTTTAAAAAATTTTTGTCATGTAAAATGCGGTGAGAAAATCTAATTGGGAGGGGGAAGAGAGCGAGCAATGTCCCTTTTGTTTAAGGGTCTTCCGCAGTCACTTTGCAGGCCCCATTGTGCATGGAGCCACAATAGCATTAATTTGTGCCCCGGTCCGGGCTCTTCCTTTCTCGGCCTCTCGGCGCAGTCAGCTCCTGTCCGTTCCACTCTGTCTCCACGCTTCACCTCCACGCTCCAGCAGAGCCCAGGGGGAGGGGGAGGCCCAAAGAGAAGCCCTCTTTCTGCCAAAGCTATATAGCCCCCCACCCCTGCACGTCCATTTCTTATTCCACCCTATTAAAAAAAAGAAAGAAAAAAGGCAAATTCTTTCGTGCTTTTGTCTGCCTTGCATTTCCCACCTCAGGAAAAGTATCTTTTCTCTTTCTCTCTCTCTCTCTCTCTCTCTCTCTCTCTCATATCCCGAAATCCATTTCTCTTACCGAGTTTCTACTTATTATCGCCGCGTGCTATCTGATTTCAGCATTTTGGTATTTTAACGGGAAATGGGAAGTTTTTGCTGAGAAAGTTGAGCACCCTCCTTGCCTTTTGACGCCAAGCGAATCCTGGGTATGAATCTATAGAAAACAAAAGCTGCTTGCGTCACATTTAAGGGACATGAGGGAGCAGAACTAGAACCAGTAATTGGGAGATAACTGAATGTAGTCCACAGCTGATTTTATGAGGCTAAGAAGAAGTGGAGCAAGGAAAAGAAATGAATCATTTAAATAAATATATAAATAAATAAAACCAAAAAAAAAGGAAACAAAATACACTTCTCATAAGCACCTTCGGGAGGACCTTTCCAGGGCACTAGCAGATCCTCAGAAGCCTAGTGCATCTTGTTTGTGCTAACAGCTGAGCTGAGAGAAGACCTAACTGTATTGCCGTAATCAGCTAGAAAGGTGCTACATTGTGCCGGATTTTTTAACAGACGGGCTCTGGTGGTGAACGCGTGCTCTCGAGTGTGCCAGCTGCTCGGGCTTTCTTTCATCTCCGCACCGACGCCATCTTTAAATTAGCACCACTACAAAAGGAGTGCACTCTAAGCCTGTGAGATCCACTCTTGACTGGATGCAGATCCACTGTGTTTGGCAGCAGCGTGGCGTATGCTCGTACATGGCACTCGAGAGACCATGCTGTTCACGTAATAGGAAAACAATGGCTGTGAGTGGCGACACAATGAGCGCAATACTCCAGCTCTTGCGTGCGCTGAAATACGTGTGGAAAGGGATTCAGCAAAAGTGAATGGATTGGCTTGGTTATTTGCGAATAAAGAGCAGCTATTGTTGAGTCTATGACAGCCGGACATCCACACTGTGTGAGAGTGGCACCCCCACCCCCCACCCCCAAACCCCCACTCCCTGTCTTCGACAGCCCCCTGGTCCCCTCCCCACGTGCCAACTGAATAACGACTAACCTCGTCATATTTAGAGCTCTATTAATGGCCCCCGTGCCTTGTGCGAGTGTAATAGTGCGTGATGAAAACCGGGCCAAAGTTACTAAGCTATGCACAGTCTTCTGCACATTAAAGTGTCCTTTTCTTTTTTGCTCGAAAGGTCATTCATAACTTGGTTGCGCCCGTTGATGTACAGTGAGAGATATTGATTGATTAATGCATAAAGTGCTCGGAATCCATTTGGCTCCGGCGAGAGGGAATGGAGAGAAGGCCTGCGCTCGACATAACCCCCCCACAAACGCACACACACACACCCACACACAGAGACACACACTCACACTCTCTCACTCTCTATATTTTCACCTCTTCTCCATTGTTCGACGGGCATCATTTTTCGCCGGCTGGGTTTAAGGGACAAAAGCCCTGTTTCTGCCAAGTAATGCATTCAAAGGAACATTGATTCTCATCAGTGTCAGTTGAATTACTCTCAAAGCCTTGACAAGGAGCTGCTCTTATATTAACCTCCTGCTTTTTCCTTGCCTTGAAACGAGTTTGGAGCCTACTTCTAGAAGGAGGTGGAAGGAAGGCTCCTTTCTTAACCCCTTAAAACAAGGCCTCCATATTCAGCCATGGCACAAAGGTGTACGTTTTTCCTCCCCCCGCCCCACACTATGCAGTTTTTAGACATTTTGAATATTTCATCTTGCATTAGCGGTGAATATTTCATCTTGCATTAGCTTTAGAATTTGCAATGAAGGCTTTAGGACCGGCGGTGGGGCTCGTGCGTGCACGCACATATTAGGACCCTCCTGCCACGGCAGTGCTGCGTGCTCGTTTGTGATGCAGTGGTGCAATCATTGCTCATGTGTTGTTAATATAGATTGTGTCATGGGGTGCTGTGTGTATGTGGAGGGGGGTTAAGCTCTGCCACCGCTGTGCCTCCATTGTGAGCGGGCAGATTGATTTGAGGAGGACATGGATCTGCACTCCTTCAAGCACAGTGTGTCTCCCAGGCTGGAGCGGGAGGGCTTTTAGGCCAGGGTCAGGGGTCAGTACCTTGGCGCTCCGTGACAGGGCTGAAGAGAGCTCCATAGGCCCGGTCCGCAGCAGGGGGCTACGTGAAGCGGGCCGCTGAAAAGCTGAGACAAACGCTGGCCTTGGGAACCAGCCCCAGCCCTTCATTTTCAACTCCATTCAGTCAGAATCCTGCGCTACATGTGCTCTATCTTTCTGCTTATTACCGCTTTTGATATTGCCCACACACGTGCACGCTCACGGGAAAGTGTGAAATCTCTAGGCGTCTTAATAGTTGTTGTTTCTTTGTAGACTGACATATCATAAGCTTTTTTTGGAGGATTTTCGAAACAAGTGTTAAATAATACACAGCAGTTGTCTTTTTTTTTCATAATAATTTCATGACAAATTATCTTCAAATATGAGACGTTCTAAATGTTAATTTAATCAAACTTTCTACTCCATCATCCGCTGTCTTTCTAATGGCTTTCTCACTCATTATACAGCTCTGTTCATCATTCTAGACACATCTAAATGTTCTCGTTTTTCTTCAAATGACTTGTCAATGAGTTCTTTGCACTTCTAGCATTTTGCACAATGTTTGTGCAATTATTTCAATTCTTTAAATAACTTTATATACTCTGCTTCCCAAGAACAGGAGAACCAATGAACGTTCGTATATGTTTATATGTATATTTAGTTATTTATTTATTTATTTATTTATTTATATAACCACTGTCTTAACAGTAGAGCAACACCTGGAGAACCAACTATAGCTAACTATACCCTTGCATATACCTGTTACATTTACTTTATATTCTTCCTTATAGATGTTTGGGTACAATACACTTTAAAAGAGATCAGATCAGCTTTTTCCAAAGCATCTAGAAGCTTTTAAAACTAATTATTACACAGATCACTTTTACTATGTCCTAACAATGACAGTACCACTGTTACTAATAGGGACAGCCTCGCTGTTGTAGGGCTTATACACACACTTCTGTTTATGTAGAGCCTATAGAGCTGTCACAAATAATGTAGCAATGCAGGCCATTTGTGTGTCCAGTTAAATGCAGTGAGAAACAACATATTAATGTCCAGGCAGGGGAAACAATATCTGAATTAGCTCGCTTATGCTCTGAGTAAAATTACATTAATGCTCCTTGGAACTGTCACTTCCCCCCACCACCCCCACAAAAGCCCATCTTCAAGAACTTAGCTTTGGGGGAAGAAAACAAAATGGCATAATGGTATAGTAATTCACGCCGGCCAGTGTTTTTCAAATGTTATAGTAATTATGAGGAATACTCTTACTTTCCCCCCGCACGGGCACAGCGAGGCAAATCTCATTTCCGAGGCAAAAGCGGGGGAAAGGAACACACTGAATAATCATTGTGTTTAATGCTCTAGTCATAATCCCAGGTTTTATGATGGTTTTCTAATGATTTTCTAATGATGTTAAATATTAGTAGAGAGTGCAGCCATAATTTGAACGCAGCGGTCGTTTTTTGCGACGCTCTATCAGTGCGCCCAATTGCAACAGCAATGAATATTGCGGCAGGGGAATGAGATTTAAGGGCCATCCCTTTTGGAGTTTTATTTTGCCATCTCCCCTTCTGCCATAAATCCTCATCAGCTTTTTCTCTCTCTCTCTCTCTCTCTGCTAGCCTCTACCCTCACCCCCACTCCCCAGGTGGGAATACGATTAGGTGCAGGGGCCATTTTGTTCACCACTGCCACTCGGCCACTAGCAGTTCCACTGGGCTGCAGCAACCCCAGAGGAACAAACACCTTAGCAGCCTCCTGGGAAATCATAAAAAAAATAATAATAAATAATGCCCAGAAAAAGAAAGAGGTGGAGTGTGTGTGTGTGTGTGTGTGTGTGTGTGTGTGTGTGTGTGTGTGTGAGAGAGAGAGAGAGAGAGAAGGCCCTGAACGGCTATCAAAAGAGCAGCAGCAAGGCCTAGTCCCTGATGAGTGACAACGTAGAGCAAAATATGTATTGGAGACAAAGGCTTTGTCTCCTTCCTTGGTCTCTTCAATGAATTACACTGCACCCCCCCACTACCACCACACCAACCCCCCCACCACCACCACCACCTCTTCCCCCCACAACCCACCCCCCTCCCCAGCTTTTTAATTAAATGGCTGCTGCTCCATCTCTCTATCCGTAGCTCCCCATTACAGAGGCTAGATAAGGGATTGCTATCTGTAGCATGTTAAGAAAGGCTGCTGGGCAGTCAAGCCTCATGAAATTTGTCACAAGATCTCATTTTCCTCATTGCCAGACGTGATGCTTATAATTGATGTGGAGGCAGCAGTAATTTATTGGCCTTCCGCAATTATCATCCCCTACAAGCTGGGGGATGTGACTGCAATTTAGATGGTGGACTAGGTTGGGTGGGGGGTGACCAGTGCAGGGAGCTATCGAGTGTTAGTGTGTGCATGTGGGGTGGGGTAGTTGATAACGTACATTAATGCAAGATTTTGATTCTCCGCCATGACCACGTCATGCATATTAAAGGCAGCGATCATAAACAATATGCGGGGAGTCGGAAAGGCAAAGTGCAGCTGGACGTTCACATACTCGGCAGGGGGCAGAGGGTTTGTCCACTACCACAAGGCTCTACACCCTCCTCTGACCATCTGACCGGTTCCCCAAGCCCTTTTAACGAGGGACTGCGCCTCGCAACCAGTTGTCATTATGTTTTAATCACATTTTACATGAATTTACCTCATTACCTTTAGCTGGCAATAAAAAGCAGAAACACAGTGTGTACGAACTCTCTCAGCACATAAGAAACCGCTGTGAAATCTTTTCCCGACTTTAATGTCCGCCGGTCTGGTTTTCTCCTGCGTCTCAAGTCCGCTAATTCCCCTCTTCTGGTCATAACATTAAACACAAGCTAAATAAATCCTCAGATTGCTAGTGTGAGCCAGGCGGCTGTTGCATTAAAACAGGCAGTCATTAACACAAAAATATCATTAGCGAAACGGAGACGGCACTTTAGAGCACAATGAGGGGATATATGGGCCACATGAACTGTCTGGTGTGGGGACGGCTTTTCTGAGCCGCTCTGTTCATTAGCGTACTCTGTTGTGTGTGTGCGTCTATATTTTCTTCTTTTTCTTTGTCCTTTCAGTCTCCCCTTCATTTGTATCGACACACAGAACATAGCGTGCATTTACAGCAACTCAATACGTGCTATTCAAGCCGTTAGCAACTGAATCACTCCTCTGCAGAAATGCACTCATTTTAATGACTGCTTAGCAGCTACTTTCACTTAATCGAGACACATGGAGATTAAGAGCGGGTTTTGGATACCCCTGAGTTTGTGTGTACAAACTGAGGCTTGTTTTTGCTTCTTCTGAGCAGCCATTTTATTATTGTCAGTTTGGAGCACGGTGCTATCATGGGAAAACAGTGAGCTGCCTGCCTCTAGCCTTTTTCTGCGTTTGATGTACACCACTTATGTGGAATATTAGAGCGAGGGTGATCAATGCTCGAACGTATCGCGGTGGTTAGCCACGTAGCCGGCGCTGAAAGCTGTCACGCAGCCGTCCTTGGCAGCAAAGGATGACGGGACTGTCACCACCTCCTGCATGGAGCATGCTCAGTGTGTCAGGGGAACAGAAGCTGTTTGTTTAGTTCGACCCGTGCTCCTGTTGTGTTGTCACCGAATTAGACTTTCAAATCACCAAAACCAGTGGGAGACAAAGTCTCATCATGTTTTATGTTTTTTTTCCCCGCCTCTACCTTCTGTAATAATCATACCTGTTTACTCTTCAGGGAGCCTTTCCTCTATCTCTCTTAAATGCACCCTGTAAGCGGAGAGGGCCGGTAATGAAGGCAGCGCAGAGAGCACCATGTATTGAGAATGTGAGCCACACAGGAGAAGGCTTGAGGAATTGAGCCAATAGGGAATACCGAGGAGAGGGAAGGTAGGGGGAGAGTGGGGGGATGCGGCGCCTTTCATGCTATTATCTTTATGGCATAGCAAAACATGCTTCAGGCAATCAGCATGAAATTGTTAATTGCTCAGCCCACTTGTGCGTCGCCCAGGGGACGGAGCCTTCGAGAGCGGCCTGTAGGACCCAGAGCGAGGAACTGGGTGCCCGCCAAGATGCCTGCCAGTCTGAGTGGCTGGTTTCACAGCCGGGCCAGTTGCAATCCACTAAACCAGAAGTGGCCAAGAGATCAGACACAAAGAGCCAGAATAAAAACACATTAGTACCAGGAGCCACAAGCTACGTAATCGCACAAGTACCATATTATAGCAACATCCGGAATTCATGACAATCACAAGTCGACTCCAGGAATTTAAACTACAGATGCTCAAAGAATAAAACCTTTGGGAGTCGACTCCTCTTCACTGTTTACTCTCTGTTTATTTTTGACTGTATTACGTCACTCTCACTCTGAATAGAGACAATGCTTAGCAGGACCAGGCTTTAAAAAAATAACAGTGGATAGTTCAGAGCCATATCTGCCCCTTCTAGCAGAACTGTGAGGAAGAAAAGGGTTTTTAAGACAGAGACAGAATGTTGACGCATGCCACATAAAACCAAAATCTCCTCACGCTCCTGAAGGACAACCCTCACCCTTCCCCAGAATCCTGCAACGCAGCGGCAGGTACTGCGGGATCCTCTATCTTTCTAAGGCCGTCCTGCTGAGAAACACAACAGAGAGAACAGCCAGAGCTGTGGGAAAAGCTGAAAGCGAACACGGGTCGAGTCGCCCTGACTGCAGCCCCAGAAACAGATGCAGTTTTTTCTTTTTTTTGTGATTCTCTGTTTATGAATTTCCCACTTCAAAAATGAACATTGAGTAGCCCATAGGTTGGCGTGGTTTTGCCACCACTGCACTACACTTTCTCTAAACTGTTCACATTCCTGACCTTGGTCTCTAATAACATCTTGATACTTGCTCTACCAGTGTCACTACAGAGCAGAGGCTACCTACTAGCATCTGTAACAGTGTAACAGTTCACAAATTGATAAGAAAGCAGGCTGTCCAAGGCTGTAGTTGAGAAACTTGGCATTATGTTTATATTTGTCTGAATGACAGTTCATACTAGAGGCTGTATTCATTGTGTTTCTGGGTGCTGTTGACCCTTTCGTCTGGGCTGTAGTCCTTTGGCTGTAGAAATAAAGGGGAGGCCTCCTCATCCAAAAGCACATCAAGAAACCCCTGTAAATAACTATAGTATTGAATTTCCCTACGTTTTTTGGATGGGCATTTACCGTCACATCATTCATTACACTTCTTTAAAATGTTTTAGTTTTTCTCTAGTGGTTTTTCTGTTCATTCCAAAGTAGTCTTTTTTGGTACCTTTATTTTTAATAGTGTACTGTCATGCCCTTACTTCCCCTCCAGACTAAAGCACTTTTGTGCCTATTTTGGGGTCGAGCGCAGGCAAAACACGAAGTTTACACACGGCATCAAGCTAATATAGGCCGTCACCCACGCTTATCGTCTTAGACGTGGCGGCGGATGAGCTTGCGCAAGGTGTTGTCTTCAAATGGGATTGCTGTGCACAAGCCGTCTTCCGAGGCTGATATCCCCGTCGTCACGGCCCCTGCTCTTCACCAAATGATCTGTTATTAAGCAAATGAAGTGCTCCGGGCCCGACGTTAAATCCCTCCACTTTGTCATGGTACGCTTTGACTTATCACGGCCCCGTGGTAGTCTTGGTTCTGGGGCCCAAACACTCACACGCCTCCGCTGCCATTTAGTGGGACTTTTTTTGTGTGTGTGCATGTGTAAGGTTTAATTCAGCCTTCCGTGCGTAACACACTGTGGCAAAGAGAGGATTTCTAAGTGCTAATCAATGCGTCTTAAAATGCGGCATTGATCTCAATTAGAAAACCAGGAGGGCGAACTTTGAAAAGTGTGGGACGGACTTGGCTGTGTGTGGCTGCAAGCCGTGTGGTGTGGCTAAGGGATGTGCCATTTGGTACGGTATAGCATGGACTTAATCCTGTTGAAGTTTGTGAAGAGTCTCGTTCAAATCTGGAATTGGTGTGTAGAATTTCCTCCAGCAGAAACTGATTTGAGTGCCTTGTCTGTCTGTCAGACATACTTCTGTGCACTGTTTCTGCTCTCTCTCTCTTTCTCTCTCTCTCTCAGCCATCTGTTTCTTAAGCAAAGTTAAAGCTGACACTAGTTCTTGACTTTTGGAGACTAACACCGGAGCGTGACATAGCCAAGACTTCAATACAAACCAGAGTCTCTTATTCGTTCTCCCTCTGTCTCGTCCACTCTCTCCCTCCCTCTGCCTCTCTCTCTCTTGATTAAATCTTTTAGGCGTATGAGCCTGGACCTCCGTTTAAAGCAGGAATTAGAAGGCCTCTCATTAAAGTGTTGGATGACATCAGTCTGTTGTCTGGTGTGTCCGGAGGAATGATGGGGGCAGCGTGGGGAAGAGCAGTGGGCCAGCGAGGGGGGACTGGCAGCTGCTAGGCAGGAATTGATTGCATTAATTGATATGCCAATATGTAAGCTTGTTACATCCACCATTGCTTAGGATGATGGCTAACAAGTCCTGCTGATCAATGGAACCAATAAAGGCTTCATCCATTAATGAGCAATGTGGTAATTAATGTTATCCCTAAACCAATTAGAGTGGGTACTGCATCGGCTGGCGAGCACAGCGAGCGGCCCTGACCATTTTATCTCCCTTCCTATCCCCTCCCTGTTCCGAACAAGGCCGAGCTCTTTGATTAGAGCAGGCTGCGTGGCGGGGGCCGTGGATCACTGTGTTGACTTAAATGTAAATTTTTTTTTGCATGGGGACGAAAGCGGTGATGGTCATTGTAGGACATTCTACAGCTTAAAGCTGAGGCTGGGTTCGCATTAGTGAATGGTTTTAGTCGGAAAGTGAACATTTTAAATGCATAATCTCTCTTATTTATTCACTGTGTGTTAAAGGTGATGTTCACGACTTTCATCAAAAACACTTAATACATTTCTGAGGATATTTCCTCACCATTTGCTAGCTCTCTGATCAGTTTGGGTGCTGGAAATTCTTCATATCCCTAACTCTGTAAATGGGAAAATAAAGAATGTGGCCCTGTGCGTCGCTCATTAAATTACGAGAAGCAGTATTTGGAGGTATTTGGACCTCTGAGAAAACTCTGTAGTTTAAAACATGTAAGGAGATTGTGGACTTATTTTTGCTGTAGTTATTACTTATGGTGGAACTCACTCCATATTGGGGAGGACGCTAACTTCATGAAAGTATACACAAACCGAAAGTGCTACAAAAAAACAGTTTGAGTAACACATGAGTTTCTGTCATAATTTATTCGGTGAATACAAACTTAGACTAGATAAACTTCAGCTAAAACTTCAGTTTAGTTTTTTCCTAGGCAGCTCTACACTCTCGTCCTTCCTTATTTCTCCACTGAAGAGCGTAACCAGTCCTCAGTGACTGTTGTGGCTTCCTCTCCGTGCCGTGATGTTGGCCCATGAACAGGGTATGTCTATACCCTCCCAGGGATTCGGTTTCAGTGCTTAATGCGTTTTGCGTTCCACTGTTATGACATCACCTCTCACCTGCCCAGCATGTTGGGTGATGGGTATGATTTGGATAACGTCGCCTATCTTTTTTCACTCCTTCTCGCTCTTCCTCCCCCTCTCTTTTCCCCTCTCGGTGTCTCCTGGGCCACAGCTGTGTAGACTCAGCTCTTTATAAAGCTGGAGTGGAGGCCGAGAACAGAGTGACAAGCCCAAGCACTCCATCAAATGGCCTCTGATAGACACCCAGACTGTACAGGAAATACAACACGCTTATAAATCAATACTATTGTTTTCACATTGAAGAGCAGGACCAGGCCTGCCTGGAATCCATTACCTCGCTTATCAGACAACACCATTTGAACAGAGGACATTTTTTTTTCTCTTAAACCCCCACCTCCACCACCACCACCCTCTTCCCTTCTTGACAGATGTGGAGAAAGAAGTAAGTGAACAGTCTTTTCTCAGAGAGAAGGGGTTTGAGCCCTAAAAATGGTACGTTTTGGTAAATCACTGGAGTAAATGACTGTTTGGGTAAATCAGGATTGAGAGGGGCTTGTAAACAGGAGACACAGAGGAAAAAGCGCTTTTCCGAATTGGCTGTAACCCTGGTTTATTTGCCGTTCTGGTGCAAGCTCCCTTTTACTCGTAATGAATTTGTGCGCTTTAAGCGAATGTGCGAACAGGCAGGATGATGGGGCAGGCTGTGTAATTGTGTTTCATAAATTATGGAGGTCATCCTTAATTATGTATTTGTTTTGCTGTTGTGAGGCCTGCGCACGATTACGAGAGGGGTGTAAAATGCCTGAATTCTTGCATATTTATGGGCTACCAGGGGACAGAAAGTGAGCGCCTGACTCTCTTGCACATGTCAAATGACAGATAAATGAAGTCCTCCATGAATAGATCCCGTATCGGATGACAGCCTCGTACACCTCGGAAACTCTTTACCCCTGGACCCGAACGAGAGGAGAAATTAGGGCAAGCAAAGAAACGGCCTGGAAAGGCATGGAAATCGTTGCGAAAGACCATCAGAGACGAGCCAGGAAAGGGAGCAGGAAAGACGGAGGAAGAGAGAAAAGAGCTCCATCCATCTCTCTGGCTGAAACCCATAGTCCTAATGAGTGCTTACAGCGGGGCCAAGCTAAATAAACAGTAAGTAAGTTGTCTTGGTGGTAGAGGAACGTCAATGCCTGCAACTTGCTCCAGCCTGCGCTCTGAATGGTAGCGTATTGACCCCGGCAGGACCCCAGAGGGTTCCCTAATTGAAAATTAATATTGAATCGATGCCGCGGGCCATTTGCATATTGATTATAAACATCCAGGAAGGCACCAAGTATGCGGGATCAATAGGGCCCTTCTGCAGCAGGCCGGGCGCTCCTCGTCACGTGGCAGCTGCCTGCTCCGGAGGTTAATGACTGCCGCTCGTTAAGGAGCTCTTGTCAGGTGGAATCCAGCCGCAGGGGCTTCAGCGGCCTAACCCCGAGCTGGCAGCTGGAGGAGGGAGGTAGGGAGGCAGGGGCAGCGGAGGGAAGAGAAGTGAGTGCCCAGTTTTCAGTGACAGGACGTGGACTCGGGCTGGAATTGATCCATCTACGTTTCATCCACCAATATTGTCTTTTGCAGACGCTCTCTCCAGATTGAGCACGCCTTGCAGGCTTTAATACAGACTCTGTAGGGAATCTCGAGCCGGGGTGTCACCCAAACAGTTCACAGCTTTCGCGTACTGTGCCACGTTTGCAGTAGTGACAAACCAGCTGAGAGATCATTGTTTGTTCAAAAAACACTTTTCCATCACTTCTTTTCGTATTTCAGCGTTAGCCATGTTCTGTCTTTTTGCGATATTTGGGTGTTTTTGCAAATTTTGGGCCTTTTCCATTCAGTTTGCATTCACACTCATTTTTATAATTTGCTAATGGACAAAATGGTGGATGGAAAACCCACTCAGTTTTGATCCGACGTGAACGTCCACGTTTATTAATTCCTGTGCATGTGAAAGTTTGTGATACACTTTATTATTAGGTTGAATTCATTTTTATATATTTATTTATCTTTTAAACTGTTTGGATTCGTGCTGTGTGGATTCAGACCTTAGGCATGTTCTCTGTTAAACATTATTTTGATGGGATGTTGAAGTCTATAGTGCTGGCTAGCTTTTTGAATTCTGTTGTGGCAGTAAATATATAGATATTGTCTTTTTTCTTGCCCTTCTCTTATTTTTTCAGGAACCTTGCCTTGCAAGTAAGACCTGCAGCTCCACGATATTGTAGCGTCGTAGCCGTAGAGAGTTTACGAATTAGTGCAGTATTATTATCGTTGTATATTGTATTTGCCACAGGAAAAGATTATTGGCGAATAGCACTATTTAAATAATGCAGGAAAATGGAGCGCATGTTCAGCACAGCCTTGAACCTTGAACTTAATGAAAACAAACTAATGGCGCGAGTGTCTCAGTGTGTGCCTCTTTTTTGTGTGTGTCTGTGTGTGTGTGTGCTTTCTGAAACAGGCAGCACAGCACAATAACCTTGACTCGCTTCATCTCGTGAGAAGAAGAGCGCAATATTAGACTGATCAGACGGGCCCTTTTTTAATTTAGGTGGAACATTCACGGCATTACTAGACAAAAGCGGAGCTGATTCCGGCACTTTAAGGCCCGGATTAGGATTCAACACATGCATTCCTCTCCCAGACTCCCTGTAATGCCTTCCACATGTTGGACAGGGACATAAGCGGTGGAGGTGGAAAAGGGATGGGATGCAACAAATGAAACTGAGGGAAGGGAAAAGGGAAAAAACAAGAAGCCAAGGAATAAAGATGGGTAAAACGTTCTTGCGGCCTTAAACTTCTCCAATAGTCTCGTCGCCACAGGTGGGAGAGTTAGAGAGACCCCTCGGTACGGTTTAGCAGCAGATCCACCTCGGTATTCCAACCATAGGGCATCCTCCAACTTCTCACAGCACTCCAGAGACACTGGATCTAGGGTCGAAGCCTATAGGAGAGCAGCTTATCCTTGGGTCTATAAGAGCAAAGCCATGAATTAATGCCACTGTTCAGCTGCTCTCAGACCAAACCCCTCCTTCCCTTTACAAAACACACACACACACACACACACACACACACACACACACACACACACACACATACCCCATCAGCAGTGCCCGTGCGGGGAGCCTTGCTCAGGGAGTGGGGAGCCGAGTGCAGGGCCCCGGGAGCCAGGCTGCATCTGATTGCTTCATTACAGAGCCTTTCATTGACTTGGCTGCACTGAACTGATGAACTGAGGCAGTGGACAAGAGCCCATAATTGGGAGAAATGAATTCTTATCACAGCCTCCTCATGAGGCTGCCGCTCCAGGCCTGACTGCCAGAGCTGGGGCTACTGGAGAAAGAGAGAGGAGAGAGCGAAGCAGACAGACAGACAGACAGAAGAGAGGTTCAGTCTTCAAGTCAAGTCCTGATTCAGATACAGCAGGGGGCACCAAAATCCAAGCATGTTTTGGACTTTAGTGGATGGTGGGGTGTGTTGAATCCTGTTTCACCCCTTAGCCCTACCACTTAGCCCTACCCCTCCGTTTGGCCTCTGGGTAGGGTGTTTCAATTTTTGTTGGGAAAGTCGGGTAGGACCAAGGGGGAGGGCTTTACACTGCTTGAAAATTTTTCAGAGGGACACTTCAAAGGAAAGGCTATGAATGTCTTGTGAATCACCGGCATGATGGAGGCGCAAGCGACCAAAGAAATAGAAAACCACAAATATCAGTATTTTCTTATTAAAACTAGGATAACCGGTGTAGTTTCAAAACATTATATCCTTTTACTTTATAACAAGCATAAAACATCACTAGTATTTTGCCTATGTCTTGGAATTTCCAGTTCCACCTTAAACGGCAAGGCAGTTACATTCTAATTTAAGGTGGAACTGGGAATTTTGAGCAGAACGATAGTAAATAATCAGTTTCATATCACAAAGAGGTAGGAGTAGATGATAATACATGGTTGTGGAATGCTTTTGAAGGCAAAATGCCCTAAATGTAACTACGCTAAAGTCCAGAAGCTCTGCAGAATGCCACTGAAGTGCACTGGAGGGTTATCTCTGGAAGATTTTAAGCACTACACTTCTAGGTAGCTTCTAAGATAACACTTGAAAACAAGGGGTAGGTGTAAAATTAAGAAATGGGATTCCCCCTAAGAAAGCCATGCTTAGTTTATACCCCTCTTTCCTAGAGGAGCTGTTGTTGTTTTGTTTAAGGTGAGCTTGGCGAGGATTCTTGGGTGTCTAAGCCCCTTCTGTTTGTTTTCCTCGCAGCGCCCCCCCTTGGGGAGAGGCCCGCGTTAGTTAGTGTCTTCACCCGGCTCATTTTTTTTCAGTCCCCTCATCAGGCACGGCCGCCCCCAATGTTTACCTGGGGGATGAATAATTAATGCGCGCTACCTGCATCGGCCGTCTCGCTGAGACGGACCTCTGGCTAATTAGAGAGAAGCCTTTCTCCTCTCCCGGCCTCCGCAGCCGACGACTACAGCAGCAGCAACAACAATAACAACAACAGCGGCGGTGGAAACCAAAAAGCTCGGCAAATAAAGCTGCGCGCAGGCCCACCGCATGCCCACTGGTGCAGCGGCCTGTTTGTTGCTGGTAGAGAAACTGTGGAGCCAATTTGGGCCCAGCAGTGGTCTCAAAGGGGCCGTACGATTATTAATCCTAGGCCTCCCCAAGAGAGGCCAATGACTAAAAAGCACTCTCTGCTTCTCTCTCTTTCGCTCACTCTCTCACCCTCTCATTTCCATGCATGCTTCTGCACAGTCAGCACAACAGAACATGCTCACACGCATATACACAAATGCACAAGCGCACACACACATACACATGCATACTCTGCCTAACCTTTCATTCCACAAAATGCTGCTGATGTGCTCCTGAGCCCATTAGCCTAACAGTTTCCTCTGAAACTCGGAGAGTAATATTAAATTATGTGATAGTGCATTCCCCTCACACTGCATAAATTAATAAGGCTATTTAGCGGCCTTCGCTGATTGGCTGACGGGCCTCCGCCTTTGATCTTCTTTCCCAAACTCTGTCCTGACACAGTGCGGAAAGGTACAGGCTACAGTTCCACCTCCCAAAGCCCCCCGCCAGTTTACCCCTCGCCAAATCTGGACCATGACATCAGAGTTTTGTTTTGGTTTTTGTTAAGGCTTGGCGTATTTGGTCAGCCTTTTAAAGAACAAGTTTAGCCTGCTTTACTCCTGGTGTATTTAACCTAAAGCTTTGGCTCACAGTTGAAGTGTTTTTTAAGTATGTGCTGATGGAATGGGCTCTGTGACCTATTGATGGACAGCGGAGCAGCGGGCGGCTCTAGGCTTTTATGTGGTGGGGTAAATCCAGCACGAGCAGGGCTGGTGAGGGGGGGTATTTTCACTCCCCGTTATTTTAAGGCAGCTGCTGCATGTCCTGGCAGCGGTGGTGCGATCGCTCACGCCTCTCTCTTTCTCTCCCTCTCTTTCTCCCCTCGCGCCAAGCCAAAGTCAACTAGCCGAGAGAGAGTCAAGAGCTGGAACTCGACTACGGTTTCCCCTCAGTGGGAGCACGTCACAGTGTGTCGCTCAAACCCTGCCCCACACCATGCACTTGTCTTTTCAGGACTGACTTATGGAACACGAGCAGGGAGTCTAGAGTTAACTCAGCTGAGTGGAGACGTATGTGAGCTTTCTTGGGTTTGATATTTTTGAGCAGAATCCAAATATAGCCCAAGAATAAAGTAAAATGTGTCCAATTCTTAGACCATTACCAAGAACAAAAACATCATGACAGATGAAATCATTGCCGTGATGAAATGCCTAATTATCAGCTATTCAAATTAGGTTCAGTGAATTCAGCTTTAATAACAGCACACTTTTGTTACACACTTTCAATCAACAAAGGTGCGACAAGAAGGATCTTAGGGGGTTGCCAAAATAGAAACAGGTTTGTTCTTTGTATTATTCCTAGTGTTTAGATATGAGTATTAAGGACATTTTTAAGATGTTAAGTATTGAAGATTCCTTCTGGAGCTTTACATTAAATGGAGGGTCTTTAAAAGATCGTGTACACCTTCACACACCTCTTTTACCAAAATGACCATTTATTTTCAGGTCCTGTCTAATTCAGACAGTTATTTAAAGCTGCAGTGTGACTGTTTAGGACCCAAGTACCAGAATCACTCAAAGACTGAAGCCAAACAAAGACTAATGGTGTTTTTCCACTTTGAGATGCCTACTCTACTCGGCTCTACTCGCTTTTTGTGACCTGGTGCCTGGTTCATTTCACACTACCACAGCACCCTTTTACGAAATGATGTCACAAGAAACTTTGAAAGTCACTGGAGGCAGTGGCAGTGGTAACATTAAGCCTTTTTTACTTGCGGTGTAATCAGGTGTTGTTATTGTTGTTCTTTGAGACTGAACACAGCATCAGTTCAGACAGATCAGTGTTGTGTTTTGTTGCACCGTCCAGCTCTCCGGTTTACACGTCACGTTTTAGCCCCTCCTTGGCTCACTCGGAACCACAATCGAGCAGGTACTAAAAAGCCCCCAGTTCCAAATACCACATTTTCCTAATGGAAAAGGAAGAAATAAAATGAGCAGAGTCAAGTAGAGTAGAGTAGGTACCATGCAGTGGAAAGTGCCCTAAGAGATAATTACATCTGCAAGTGTTTGCAGAAGCGCTGGTGTTTTATGCTAACTCGGCTCCAAATGAAGTCTCTTACATGGCACTGTAGTTAAAAGCGTGTGAAATGAAAAGGATTGAAGTGTGCTTACTTGACACTGATTGCTCCCACTGCTGGATGGGAGGGAATGCAGTAGCCACACTGGTCAATGAAGTGCAGTCTGACTTGTAGCAGGTGAAAAGGGAGGAAGAGAAGAAGGAAAAGATGGAGTGAAGGCCCGAGAAAGAGCCTCAGGGAAAATCAAGGCCAAATTCTGCCTCCACTGACAGGATTATCTTCTTCGAAGAGCATTTTTCAGTCTCTTCCCCTCCAATGAGCTGGCCTCCATACAGCAAATTGGTAAACTGATTAGATTGAGATTAGTGCACGCTGATAAGAGATTGGATGGATATACTATTGAGATTAAATGGATAACTAGATCGACTGATAGATGAGTTGGAGCGTTGCATCTCTTCCTCCGGCTCCCCAGTCCCTATTGTAATTAAGGCTTTAAGGTGTGTGCATAATCAAATAAATAAATAATGGTGGAATTATGCGATAATGAATTAATACATTACAAGGAGAGAATAAATAAGCTCCAGCTAATTGCACGAGATGACTCTTTTTCATTAGCTTTTTTTGAGAGGAAATCTCATTATATGCATCACAAACTATAATCCTCCTTTAGAAATATGTAAATTTGCAAAGCGTAGAAAAATATAGCACACGTAGAAGTGGAGATGCTTCTGAATGGCGTTTTGTCGCGTTCGCATTTTGCTTTTTGCTTTTTTTTTCTAACCACCTCATTTGTTTGAGACGTGACAAACATAATTCAAGACTGGAGAAATCGTAGGGCTGTCAGGGCAGTTTAAGCCCTAAACAACCTCACAACACAACACAAAACAAGCTTTTACCCTTCGCAACTTCATTTGTGTGTGTCTATTTCTGTTCAAATGTTCTGGAGTGGGAATCTTACGGCGGCCTCTTCCTATGGAGGGCTTGAATGCTAGATTATCTAAAGCCTTTAAAATTGCCCTTGCTGTGTTTGTACATTTTACCACATCATTTCCTCGATTAAATGTGCTCTGCAAGCCTGTAATGGAAATGAGGGAGAGCAGCGATGAAGATTTTAATTATGAAAAAATTGGCTTGTCTGTTCATTTGGCATGAGCTCTGGAGTGCAGCGTTTTCAGGATGGCTGTCAGAGCGCATATAGATACTGGGACATATTCTTGTGCAAATAAACAAATATTAATTGTTAGCCAGATAAACACATCTATAGTAATTACATCAGAAAACAGAGATAGGCCTTGATCATGTTGTGCATAATTACTGCGGAGAAACAACGCATGTCTATTAAGCCTCATTATGGACCTTCCACGGCTAGCAATCCAATTACTACTAGTTTGTATATCTCTGTAGATAGGCAGCAGATCTGTAGCCGGGAGCTTTTCCAGAGGCCGGGATCCTCGGAAAGACGGGAGCAGTGCGTGTTTAGACAAAGATTTCTGAATGTCTCTTGGCTTGGACACATGATTCTCTAAAAAGCCCCTACACATATTCGTTGTTCCTCAGCTGTTCTGAGTAGTGTGGTAATTCCATTGGAGATGCTCTAAGAATGGGATTCTGGGGTGTTTCGGGGGCGATTGCCATGTACCTAGGGCATCTGATGGCCTCTGAATTATTTATCAGCACTGCCGGACGGTAGCCACGGAGACTACAGTCCCAGTGTGATGGAGGACATTAACAGAAGAGCATGAAGATGCTTCCTCTTGGTAAAGAGTATGTGTAATCATGTGAGAGGAGGGGGTTTAGAGTGACCCCTACTCCCTGCCACCCCCCACCCGCCCCTAAACCCACTTAATTACTACTCTCCGTCATCCCAAGCAAGCCCCTGCCACAACAGAGGAAGTGAGAGGGCAGGTTTATCCAGATCAAATTGCAGAACTTTCTTTCTTTTTTTTTAATTAACAATGAGAGAGGGTTTTTTGAAAAGAAAAAGATAGAAACAACCACCGTTTTTTTTTTTTTTTCCTATTAAGGAGAAATGTCAAGCGCAGTGTTGGTGCGATAGTCTAAGCGTGTCCCTTTGTTGTTCCCCCTGACATTGCAGGCTAATTTTTCATGGTTATTTGAACTGGAAAATGAAAGAGAGGTTTGCGATTATTTCCTATAAATGACAACACAATCGCATTACGCTTCAATACAAACAGGGCGAGGATATTGCCTTTTCATATTTCATGTGAAAGTAATGGATGGGTTATGCAAAGAGGGCCAGAAAGAAAAGACAAATGGGGAAAGAGAGCAGCGAGGGTTTTGATTTGTATTAGAAAGTTCCCTGAGAGCGAGCCACCCCACTTTTTTTTCTTTTCTTTTTTTTTTTTTTTTTCAATAACTGGTGGCGCTGGCGAGGACGCTTTAGAGTGCCTGCACAATGTAATCATTGGATTTCCGTAGTGGATTGCTATTAGCGGCAGCCAGGGGTGGAACTGTAATGATGGGCTGCGTGTGCAGGAGGAAGCTTTTCACTGAGGCCACTTTGCCACGCTGCGTATCGTGGTCAGATTGCTGCTTGTGGACGCAAGGTGCTGCTGTGATTTGTGGCTCCGGTTTGAGAGCTCTGAGCGGCTCTTGTTGTTTCTTGTTTGTGTGTTTGTTTTGCATTTTACATTTGTACGAAACCTGCAGTGTTGGGATCAAGAAAGCGATACTCGGGTTGTAAGTGCTTTTCATAAAATCTAAGTTTGATATTTCTCCAAACTTCAAATCCTTTGTGATTGGAGGTGAAGGTTCAGACTTTTTAAACATACACTGATCAGCCAGGACTTTAAAATGACAGCCTTGTTTCTACATTCAGCTCCACCCACCATCACAGACTATAGTCCATCCTGTTGCTGCACCCATTCTCTCTGTTCTTCACTGGTCAGGACCCTCGCTCGGCCACAGCAGAGCAGGTATGATTTAGGTTGTGTATAATTCTGCGGCGCTGCAGTGACACTGACGTGATGGTGGCGTGTTAGTGTTGCGCTGGTACGATTGGTTCCGACACAGCAGTGATGCTGGAGTTTTAAACAACGGTGTCCACTCACAGACACACCTTCCTCATTGGTCCACGTTGTAGATGTAAAGTCGGAGACCATAGCTCATCTGTCGCTGCACAGTTTGTGTTGATCATCCCCTGGTTGATGGACAATTCTCAGTCCAGCAGTTACACTGAGGGCTTTAAAAACTCGAGCAGCCCTGCTGTGTCTGATCCATTCATACCATTCATACCACACTGAGGATGGTCTACCAGCCAATTCAAACGGCTTTTGTAGGGTTCCTGAGTGTAGCAGACCAGGGTGATAAGGGCCTAGCAAAGTATGCAGAGCAACAACCAGACTAATGAGACGATGAGATATCATCGCTGTCCAATCAAAACTTTACAAGAGAAGGAATAAACTTTCTGAACTTTCAGTGGAAGTGAGTGTAAAAAGATTTCATCCCAAGTCATTTTGGAGCATCATGAAACTTTCACACAAGGTGAAGGACAGCTGCTGCGTTCAAATGATGTAGTAAACTAAAAATGGACGAAGATGAAGATGCTTGTTTTTAATTGGACAGTGGCGATATTTAACACTAGCGATACGCAAAATATAAATCATTTTAAAGTACATAATCGTACAGGACGTATATAAACATTATATCGTTTCAAAGTAAACTGCATTTTTTATGTATGGTGAGTTGTGATAGGTTGGAGATATGTGTTTATAACCATCCGCCTCTAAAGCGCTTACAAGGAGGGATGCTGTGCACTTGCAGGTTTGAGTGAACATCGGCTCGCAAACACATCAATACCAGCTCCTGTCTTAGATTCCTTAAAATGAAATTGATTAACCAATCTGATATTCATAACCCCTGGAAATTCTGTTTTATCTGCCAGCGCGCTCTCATAAACAAGCAGGCAGCAGGGCGGGAGCATAACTGACCGCACCAATGCCGGGCACAGCGAGGGTCAGCGCCATGGGGAGTGTGTGTATGTGTGTGTGAGTGTGTGTTTATTTCACAGAACAGGGACTCGGTTTGGGTTTGCCTCATGGGACCAATGGGCAGAACACACACACACAGAGACTAACCCACTCGTACACACTACATACATTCAGCCATGGCCACATTGATTTTCTGAGCTAACACCTCCAGTGAGCGCTCCACAGCCAGATGGATGCACTACAAAGATATGCAAATACCTGCACTCGATAAATCGACAGACGGGGGGATCTTTTTCAGACGGCCCACTGTACGGCCTGAAATGTAAACAGATAAGGAGCCATTAATGGACAGCCTCGGCCTTATACGTGCACACCTGCCCGCTCCACGAGTCTTAACTTTTCTACTCGTACTTATCAATCAGAAGCCGTGATGCCTGCAGATCAATGGAGGTCACTAAAGCTAGAGATGCAGAGTGTTTTCACCGCAGTATGGATTCTCAGCTTAAATACGATTGTGTCTCAACTGACCCGTTCATGCCCTGCCCACTGATGTGCTCTTTAGTAGTTACTAATGCCAGGCTGAACAAGCTTTCTACAACACTGGCACCAGTTCTGTTGAATCGAATGAGAGATTTAAGAAGCAAATGTTCATGTTACTCATTCTAAATCATATTTGTGTGGCAGGGTATGAAAGATAAAGCGGTACCACTTTTGAAGTAAGACTACATTTATAAAGATTTGGAAATTATTTTTTAAAAATTAGGTTGTAAACACATTAAATGTTAATAATAATAATCATTTTTATCATTTGTCTAATGGTGTACACGTCTGATAACACACTGAAAGTGACATGGGAAAGAATAAGCTAAGAGAATGTGAATTAAGTTCAGGTACAAACCACATAATCATCAGACTTTCTATCAGTGATTAAGTGATTAAACTCGGTGGTTAAATGGTTAAAGTAATTCACAAATATGTGCTAAAGCTGACAGGCTTAATGTCGACTGACGGAAAACACAAAGTAAGGTCGGTATTCTGCAAGATCTGAGGTTTAAGTGTTGGATGTGGGCTCACTATTTGGCAAATAACACGTCACTTGCCTTTTCTCTCTGTGCGTTATAAATGATTATTAGTGATTTTAATGTGATTACAACGTAATGAATGACCGTTAATAAACAGATTATAAGCCATTATTCCACACAGATTAAGTCTAATTCTTTAGACATGTATTTGCAATAGTACATTAGCCAACTCCAGTCGGTCTAGTTTAGCTACAGTTATGTAATTCTAACTCAGTAACGGAACATTTTAACAGGGAAACTCAACATTACAGCGTGCTGTTGTTGATTATGTGTTGAGGACCTTGTTTTATATATTCTACATAAGCACCTGGGTGTGCTGTCTATTTCGGCTTGTTTGTGTGTTTGTGTGAAGCCTGACTAGACATGCTCTACCTGCTGATTAAAGGCAGTTGTGTGTCCGAAGCTAAACGCAGGGAGAAATGAGCTATGAACAAAAGAGCTGTGACAGTTTCAGGTTATATGTTTTTTATGTCATTTTTTTTTTCAAATGAGAAATCAATACACACTCTTTCCGGATTCTACATATTTAGAGCTCTAGCATGCTTCCACCTCTCAGGGGGGGTTGGGGTGTGGGGGGGTGGCTGTGAAGAAGGGGGATGGAGCTCATTCGGCTGTCACAACTGTACCATCGTATTTTCCAAGCCACTGGTGAATATTTCAGACTTGATGTGATTGCCCTTCATGACAACGTTGATGCTCCCCCACCACCCCCCAACCCCTCCTTCTGTTCCCCTTTTATCCTTCCCTTCCTTCCCCCATTTACTTAATATCTAGAAAGAGGCGAAGTCAGTGATGTGTATGAGAGAGAGAGAGAGAGAGAGAGAGAGAGAGAGAGAGAGAGAGAGAGAGAGAGAGAGAGGCAGGAAAACCTAATAGACAAAAAATGACACAAAAAAGCTAACAAGAGCGCTATGTGATATTTCTCAGGTAACTTTTGCAGTGCATTGGTTCTGAAATGGAGGATGACCATGTGAGGGCAATGCATGGTGGGTAATAGTAGCAGGGTCCATCTGGTCCATCCCTTTGTCCAGAGATATGTCCTCCAGGCATGAGAGCACAGAGCAGGACAGTGAAAAGCACAGCCGCACAAAATGCTGCTAATGTGTGTGTTGTGTTTGGAAGGCTTCTGGCAAACATAACCTAATGGCCCTCTTGTGTTTGTGTGCATGTGTGTGCCGGCGTGTGTGTGTGTGTGTGTGTATACTCATATGGTAGCTGGGCCAAAGGGAGGAGTCTAGTGTTCTGTCGCTAACCCATTTCTCCATAGTTAGCAACCTCTCCACTTATAACTTTGGTAATGACAGTAATTTGTTATGATTTATTAATTAGAAGTTGGAGGGGGTGGTCTTTTGAGCGATGTCTCGGGACAGGGCCTGTTATCAGGGCAGCAGATATTAGTCATGAAGCAGCTGTGAAAGAGCGTGAGACTGAACGTAAGCCGTAATTTCATGATTCCAGACTTAATACACTTAATTAGCTTAATGTTTCCTGTAATAGAGTTCACTCTGTTAAATCTGTGCTATTATAACCCGTCCCTTTGTTGTAGGAAACATATATTTTCAGAATATAATAGTCTTGCGTTAGTGCTACGATTCTGTTCTTGCGGTTGAAGCAGAAGCTGATGAGCACACTGGACTTGAACAGCCCTGGAGATGCTGTATTCACGAGGCAGGGTCCAAAGACGTAGCTAGCACTGAAGAAATAGAGGAGAGTGTCTCTGCCGGAGCATAATTTTATGTTTCAGAAACTTGGTAACTTAACAGCGGAAGGAATGTGCGAAGCTGTATTGTTTTAATTCCAGTTAATTCAGAGGAATTTTGGATGTTTTCCAACCATCCGTTTATTTCTACAATATATAAAATAGTAATAAATAATCATATAAATAAAAAAGGAAAAGCATAATAGAACAGAGAAGATATTAGTGTTTATGATCAAACCACATCAAAACACCAACCTTTACCTACCCTTATACACAACATTATGACAAATGTCCCTAAATAAATATTAACAGATGGTACAGACATTTTATTTTTGTTCTCTGTAAAGTTACCATCTCTGAGATGCATTGCTTGGTTACGGCGATATGCAAATGAGCTTAATAGGAACGGCTAGAACAAATTGCGTGTGCGCGTGATCCGAGCTGGCTGCTGAAATGGCCAGTGACTTTGAAAGGCTTGAGGGATCAAATTAAGTGTTGCACTGGGCTGAGGGGGGTTAAGGGGGGTTTGAGATTTTTTTTCCTCCGCTCCTAGGGCTAGGGTTGGTGAATATGGCAGCAGGGGGAGGGGCCAGATTGTTCTAGGGCAGCGTGAGCTTTCCCTGCTGTTTGTGATTAACTTGCTGTTTAAAGTTTTTTACTTATTAGCCTCCTACCCCTTCCTCCTCCTGACCCCCCCCCTCCCCCTCCACCTCCGCAACCCCTTCCCCACTCATCCACCCTGCTGTCTTTTGGCTCTCCCTCCTCCTGCTTCTGTCTCTCCTCCTCTATGCGCCTCCTGCCTCCTCCTCCTCCTCCCCTCCTCCTGCCTGCAGCCCTGCAGAGACACAAAGTATTCATTCACATTTAGATGCAGGGGTCACGCTAGGGCCAGTTGGGAGAGAGCCGCATGGCTTCTTCGAGCCGGCTCAGAAATCCAGCACACAACGCAGCTCTCAGGACCAGGAAGGTAGTCTTATTTCCTTGCTCTTTGTGTGTGTGTGTGTGTGTTTGTGTGTGTAGAGGAAAGATTAGGTGCTGGAGAGGAGAGAGAGAGAGAGAGAGAGAGAGAGAGAGAGAGAGAGAGAGAGAGAGAGAGAGAGAGAGAGAGAGCACATGGGAAGTCGTAATGGTTGTAGGGGAGTGTATATGTGTAAGAGATGAAGTGGGAGGGGTGTGTGTGTGTGTGTGTGTGTGTTGTTAGACAGTATGGTCAGCATGTGGACTGTGTTGTTGCTCTGTGACGTTGAAGTCTCTGCGCGTGACTCATGCGCTGTGTTTATGGTGGCAGAGGGCTTTACCCAATGTGCACCACACACTGTTCTGCGCATGAACCCCCTTTCGCTTCCATTTACAATCAGCACCGGAGCACAGCGTAAATATTTTTGCGGGTAAATGATTTACATATGTTTTTTGCAGTTGTGATTATGGACTATTTTTTTCGAAGCAGCGATAAACTGACTTTCTCTTGTTTTATCACGACTGCAGCCTTCTAAGGAAAGGTCTAAGTTTTATTCACATCCACGCTGTAAAAGAAACAGTTCCTTAAAGTAACTCTCAGTCATTTTAAAAATCTTTTTTGTGAATCACATGCTGTTGCATTTATTTATTGTGTGAAGAGTGTGTTCCAACACTGAATGTAAACCACGCTCGAGTCGGGCCCTTTGTCAAAGTGATGTGACGGTGTGAGGAGCGGTTTAAAACATAAAGATCCACCGTATAAGTGTGTATTGCGTGGTAATGTATTTGAAGTGGTGGCGCTGTCCACTCTGCTCATAGTTGTAGGCTGTGGTTTGCTTTGCCTGGTTCCTGGACGGCCCCTGGACATCGGACAGGAACTTGACTACACTACGCTCAGACGAGTGTTATTCTGTGTGTTATGGTTTCAAGAGGGTCCTGTGCAAGGTCTGTGTTTGTGTGTATTCGTGTCAGTGTGTTTGTGTGTGTATGGAGGGAGGGGGGCGGGGGGGCGGTCATGCGGATGGGCCACAGAGGTGCTGATATGAGGAGCGGCCAAATGCATGAAATCCCCCAGCATGGGGCCCTGTGCTCCATTGTCCCACGGACCCCTTCTGTCACTTTCATTTTCCAGCGGCCGGTCCGGAGTCAGGCCAGCTTTGATACGGGGGAAAGGGGTGCAGAAGCGGATAGGGGTTTGAAGGGGGGGGGTTGTGAAAGGGTTGGGGGGGGATAAAGATCCCTCCCCTTTCAACCCCCCCCCCCCCCCCACCCAAAAAAAAGAAGAAAAAAAGAAGGTAGAAATAGGCGAGAGAGATAGAGTCTGTGAGGTGTGAAATACGATTGCTTTTTTATCCGACAGCACGGCCTTAAAGAAAAAGGAAGCTGTCCGGAGCAGGACACTGAATAAAAGAGAGGGAGAAGTAGAAGAGGGGTTAAATTAAAAAAAAAAAAAACAGAGAGAGGGAGTGGGAGGTGGTCAAGCTCCACAGAATTACAGTGAAGTGCATGGTGACACCTGGTTCAAATGATAACTAGCGCCACGATAATCCTAATGAGAGGAACGAGAGGCACCACTCAGACTCCAGACTCCCAGAGCTTCTTCACGCTGGCCCAGGAGGCGAGACAGAGGCAGAAAGAAGGGATGAGGTGAGGGGGAAAGAAGGGTTGAGGTGAGAGGGAAAACATGGCCAGGCCAAGATGGAGACAGCCTCAGAGAGCTGGTGGAAGACTGGTGCACGTTTCAGGTACGGATCCTTTTTTAGCACACACTCATTTCACCAGCTTTTCTGAAGTTCTGAGAGTCTCCAATAGAAGCAGATGATGTGTTCTTGCCTGAGAACACGCGCCTGGTTGCTGAGTCGAGCCACCGATGGTTGGGAAGAGCAGAGCAGTGGGTAGCATGTATTATTTATTTGGCGGTTTGTGCCTGTCAGTGTGATTAGTATGTGTGTAATCACCGTTCTTCTGGGGAAAAGGCTGAAGGCTGCTGGGCCTCATCTGAAGGTAATCGCACTGTCTTCTGAGCCTCATCTCCAGCAGCTCACTTCCTGCCCAGCATCTGCTTTTGTCATCTTCACATATTTCTCCTGCTTTTTTTTTTCTTCTCCCCAGCCATGTACTGTATCTGTCTGTGCCTTTCTAACCCTCCCTTCATCCATTAAGTGTGTGTGTGTGTGTGCAAGCCTTGCTTCTTCCCAGCTTGTATAGGGTGACACCTATAGGTCTGTCTAAGCCCCTACACCCTGAGAAGGGACTGGATAGAGGTACAGTGGGAGTGTGTGGGTGCGCAGGCTCTCGTGTGAGTGTGTGTGTGTGTTTGGGGGTTTTACTGAGGATATATCTGCTGTCTTTCCCTCATACTGACCCGTCCAGCACAGGTTTAAGTCTATCGGGGCTTATACAGAGGATATATTCTCCTGTCCTGTTAATATGTAAAATCAAGTGTGTGTGTGTGTGTGTATTTTTTTTTTTTATTCCCCCCCATCACCCCACCTCCTCCCACCCCTGAAACAGAAAACATTGCTGTTTCTTCCTCTGCTCTGGGTTTATTCAGCTTGCATGATTAGATTAAAGCTAGAAGTTTAATATCATTCCATGAGGAGGGTTAATGAGGATGATTAATTAGAAAAGCTAACCTTCAGGCTATTGTCCTTTATGTTTCTCATTTTTCTTTCTCTAGGATTTGGGCTAGAGAATGACCCGCTTGCCATAGCTCTGAGTGTTTCCTCCCAATCTATTTCCAGTCCTAATCTGTGACTGCATGCGGG
Organism: Hoplias malabaricus; assembly: GCF_029633855.1. Taxonomy (NCBI): domain Eukaryota; kingdom Metazoa; phylum Chordata; class Actinopteri; order Characiformes; family Erythrinidae; genus Hoplias; species Hoplias malabaricus. The sequence continues at coordinate 8,761,964 of NC_089815.1, read as the reverse complement.
TGCGTCCCTCCGTCTCTCGGCCTTACTCTAAGGCCACTTGTGACCTTTCATTAATTATGGCTGGCCCGAGTTTAATCATTGTGTAGTACGGTGGCAGATGAGATGAGGGATAGGCACAGCCATTTGCCACTTAAAGATGTAGTGCGCGGCTGGAATTAAATGTCTACATTTCTGCATATATTATGGGGCTTTAGCGGGCGAGGTGCGGCAGCCGAGTGTCATATATCTTGATTAAAAAACTAAATGAAGAAGTGGTGTGGCGTGTGGGGGAGGGAGGGGGAGGGGAGAAAAGAGAGAGACAGAGAGAGAACTGAGGGCCTTAGTAGGGACTGGTTTGGGGAAGGTTAAGGTGACAGCTGCTGTTTGGTGAGATCTATAATGGACTTGAATATTTTCAGAATGGTAACTTTATAGGAGCATGTACCTCATTATAACAAGGTTTAAAGTCACTGGGTCATTCTTGTTGGTCCGATGTATATGTAAACAGACTAAAATGATGAGGTTTTCCCAGAACAGTGAGAGAGAGAAAGAGAGAGAGAGCATTTGTCTGTGTGAAAAGTTAGGAATTAGACTCACAGGCAGCTCGTCCAGAGGTGTAAATCGTACTGTAGGATTATTGTGTAATCTGGGTGCTTCTTTTTCTGTAGCGTATGCTAATGCTGCACCCAGCTGAGGTGGATTTCTGCAGGCGCTAGTTAGCGAGGGCTTGTGCTGGAGCTGGCTCGCTGCTTCCCCATGGCTTAGACCCACCTCACCAGCCGAGGACAGCCAGTGTGCGGCGAAATCAGCGGTTGCCTTGGAAACATAACAGAAACATGCACATTTATGAAAGAATAAAGGCCATATATATAGCATAAGCTATTGGGATCTGGGGAACGCTTAAATGGTGCGCTTTTACTGGAGAGCCAGTCATTCCACTTAAATACCTTCGTTTAAACACAGGATCAGACCGCCCCGAGCAATAAGGCCTAACAACGTAATCCATACCGGCATCGTTTACTGAGCTGGAGAAGCTTCCTCCACGCAGACCGCGAGAGGATCAGGAGGACCTGAGTATCGAACCCGAGTTTGCCACCATTGCCTAGCTGTTAGCTATTGAACCACTTTGTTTTAGAACAACACAAATCGACTGCGAAATAACAGCGTTTATAGAACATCGCGGATCTGTTTAGCGACCTCCATCCGGTAATGCAGTGCCGTGTAGGCCGTCACGCTCAGGAGCGAGTCGGTTTCACACTTCTGCTGCGAGAAGAAGGATGGTCTCGTTAACGTCGAGGAAGGGATGCGGTATTGGAAGCAAAGCGCAGGCAATCTCACAACCTTGTAGCCTGAGGATGGCTGGCTCTTTGTTGCAGCATTAGTCTTATCATCTTTAATTACACTTTCGCCTAGAAGAAACGCTCCAGTTTAAAAAGCACACACTGATTGTGGGCTTTGGGAAACGATTGCCCCGGCCATGCTCACACACTGCATCAGTAATTTAAAGAGCCGAACAAAACGCAGATTAACACCTTTTTATGACCAGGATGCTAAAGCCTTTACTTGAACACAGCACAATGGATGGTCCTTGATTGGAAAAGCTTCTTCAGCGAATCAGAAACCAGTCTTCTGTACCTTTTTTTTTGGCACTTTATACCCTACTGTAGCACATCTGAAGGAGATGGAAATATTGGGTTATGTTTTGATGTAATAGCCAGCCGCAGCGAGAGAACTGTGCCCAGAACATTTGCGAAATACAGCATTCCTTGTTCACGCAAAGGAGAAAAAGGTGTGTTTGATTCTTAACATTTTTAACAGTTGCAGAAGCCATATCCAGATGAAGCACTGGAGCATAAAGTTTAATGGCTTTATATGGTGGCTTTTTGAGCTGAGGCTTGGGATTCAGGTTGTGCGCTTGGTCTTTAAGTGGCTGGAACATTATTGGATGGTAAAAACTGTTTTAAGTTTTGGGGTTTGAGTGCAGCCGTGGAGCAGTGATCTCACACAGCCTTTGTGCCGGCTGCGCTAACCGCAGGGGATGAATATTTGAACAGGAGATTTCAGTAGCCGTTGTTGCCTTGTCGATACATCAATAGCCCACCTGATAGACTGGAGAGAGCTGGGGGGGGCATTTTCAAAAGAACATTTTAAGTACATTTGCTGAGAATTAGCTGACTTGTGTAATAACTGATAAGGTGTATTGACTGGCCCAGACTTTAGTGTTGTCGAATCAATGGGGCGAGTGCGCTCGCCACACTACTTTTAAACAAACACGGCCCGGGAAAGGGGGCTCTGGGGGGCACGGGGGAGGAATAAAAAAAGATTGATGCCCATTTTATTATCTGTTTTTCAGCATCTTCTCTCTTACTTACACATGGCATTATCGGAGATCCATTGTTGGGAGTTCGCCGCTTTTAAATGGCCTGATATATTGAACAGAGGGCTTTTAAGATGGTTACAGGGGATTTCTGCATTTGACTTGGCAAAATAGAATGAATTGTGGGCTCGGTTTTAAATATTTATGATTTTTATATATATATTGCATTACCCTGGGTTTTCGAAATGAACCGAGTCCGATATTGGTGAGGAGTCTGGTAGACAGCAGCTTGGGACTGCAATTATGACTGTGGTGAGAGGTACTAGAGAGAGAGAGTGGGGTGGGGGGGAGAGAGAGAGAGAGAGAGAGAGAAACCCTTCTTTGTTGAAACATACTCTCACTCAGTTACTTTTCCCGTCTGCATATGGAAAATGTGTGTATGTCTCTACCACATGTGTGCGGTTTTTCTCCAGTTTTATGTACATATTAAACAGAGGAAGCCATAAAGATATTTGTGTCATGGTCCTGCATAAATGAAGAATTATAACCCTGGAGTTGAGGGTCATTTAAAAAAAAAAAAGCCATAAAAACTATAGCAGTATGACTATAATCTAGTTATGCTTTAATTAGTAAAAGAAAACAAATACAAAAATTGAAAATAAACCTGCAAATGATTAAATGCAATTAAAAGCCTGCAGGTTAATTATGCAGCGTGGGTGGGGACAGAGTAGATAGAGCCCACCCTCTTTGTCTCAGAGCCCTGTGAGCGGCGAGTGTAATTGTTGTGCGCTCCTATAGTAAAAAAACGGCTCCGTCCCTTTAAGTGCTTCCACCAATTCTGATAGAGGGCTGATTTACATATCCCCCTCTTCTCCTCCCCCTTCAGGAGAGCTGAGTGAGGATGTGGAGGCTGCCAGTGAGACCACCACAGACCAGGAGGACCAAACCAAAGACAGAGAGAGTGGGGGGGAGAAGGAGCTCACCAAAGGCACAGGTAAGGCCTATCGTTCCAGCTCTCTCTGAAGGGGGGGGTGGTGTTTGGGGGGTGTTGAGGGGAGATAGAGTATTGGGGGTGGGAGGATTGAGGGATGGGGGGGGTCATGTAAGAGAGGGATGGGAGGGAGGAGGGTTTTAGGCTTTTTTTTTTTGGCCTCTCTCTCTCTCTCTCTCTCTCTCTCTCTCTCTCTCTCTTTCACTCTCTCTCTAGAGTACTGTAGAAGCAATTTTATTCCCTGCTTCCATTTATGTGTGTGTTGCTGCTCATTAACTAATTACACCTTTTTTACCAGCAAGTATTTCAGAGCTCTTTAAGTAAAAGTGGCTCTGAAGTTCCAGGAGCCAGACTTTTAATTTAATAGCTTTTTCACTTTCTCACTCTGGAGGATTTTAGCTGGCTGGAATTCCCTGATAAATTAGCCCTGATTTTGGCTAATCTGGTCAAGTGACAAAAACACAAGCCGGGGCTGTGCAGGGCCTGTGGGCAGAGTTACAGCACTGCCATGTGTCTTAGCACATGTGACCACACACACACACACACTGAAGAATGCTATCAGATAGGGCTATTTTTCAGGCAGAGGAGGAGGGCAGTGGTGGGGGTGGCAGGTGCAGGTGTCAGGTTACGCGGAGAGGTGTGGTTATGGGGTAAAGGGGTAAGTCAGGCAGTAAATCTGTTTTTTTCTTTGCCCTGTTTGCGGTGGTTGAGCTGGAGGGAGGTCTCGGGTTTGAGTGGAGCTCTGTACGGTGGCTACGCTAGGGGCTTGCAGCTGGGGGCCTAGGCCTGCGCTTCAGGAAAAGGCCTGTGAAGGTGTGAAGTCAGCTCTGTGGTGCTTGGCCCTCAAGCTGCTGATGTGCACTGATGGCAGTGTGGGCCTGGAGCGCCTTTGCTTCTTTGCTCATGTGGCCTACTGTAGGAGACTGTCATAGAAACCTACTCTTTGAATATAAACCATTGTATCAGAGGCTATTTCTGCAACATATTTCTAGTATATTGAGCATTAAATCAATTACTTTAATATAATACACTGTGTAATTAATATTAACACATTTTTCAGCCCTATGGCTCACTCTGGAAGTTTACCTGGAATGCCACTATAAATATTGTATGGTCTATTATTAATAATGCACTTATGGTTGTAATTGTATGATCAATCGTTATATTACATTAACAGCCATAAATCGAAGGTTCTGTTTCTTTTCCACATCCTAAGCCTGTACCTTGATCGTAAGCAGATTATTTTTATGAGATGTGCCCTTTTTGATCATTGCATTTCTGCTGCCTGTGTAAACGCTAAGTGTCTTCCTCGGGAGATGTTCCAGAAGATTCTGGCGTAGGGCAGTGAGTCAAGAGTAAACTCTTATTCAATATAAGAACAGACCACAATACCGGCCTCTTCTATTTCACCATGACGTCTAAGTATCATTTTCATGTTTTTGATGTTGTTGCATCAGTCATGTTTCCACATAGGTACAGTATACGCTGGCTGTTGAAGCCTCTATAAGTAAGATGCGGCGGTGTAAGTAGGATAGTTAACTCCCAGGACAGCAAGCAGAACAGCGAGGAAACGCTCCACATGTGCGCAGAGTTGTTTGATTTTCCAAGCCCCACTAAAGCGCAGACACTGAGGACATGTATCGTGCAGAAAAGGCGGAAAGCTGCTGTTTTAACTGCTCTCCACCCAACAAGCTCCAGAGGACGCCTCCATTCCCTATAATCTCTGCCTTCACCAAAGCTGTTGGAAAGAAATTTAGAAAAGAAACAATCCAGACCTTTTGCATGGGCTTCGTTTTTTATTCAGAAAGTACAGCGTGCAAAAGAAGAAGAGGGAGAAGTAGTAGAAGAAGAAGAAGAAGAAGAGAAAAGTTCATTGCCATGTTTGAAGCCAAATCTTTGTAAAATGTCTTTGATATCCCAACTTTTATTTTAAATGAGGCTGAGTTGTTTGTGCGCTTTGAACGGGTGGCACTGCTCCTTTGATGGGGGGAGATAATGATATGCATGCCTGCTCGAAAATGGCTAAAAGTATATTTTAACACATCAAAATAAAGCACTTTAAAAAGCATTAAAATGAGCTGCACGATTAATAATTCAATCATACCTGTGGTGCCGGGGAAGACGACTCTTCACATTAGGATCCCTGCGTCGGTTTCTGAAAGGCATGCAATTTGATACAAGAATATTCAATTCCTTTTTCCTCCCCCCTGTCAGTCGCTAATCACCAAATAAGTGTGTTTCTGTGTTTCCACAAAAGAAAGATGTGCTTGCGTATGAAAAATTCACAGGCTTCCCAGCAGCTTATTAGAAACACTTAGTTAAAAATAGCATGTGCATTAGGGAGCCAGGTCTAGGGTGCTGTTTGATGTCTGAAGAAAGGTGGAAGGGGGTAGGAAGAAGAAGAAGGTGGGGTGGGGGTGTGTGGGAGGGATGGGGAGGTGCGAAACCTCACTGCGTTTTAATCTCACATACTCGTACTCTTTAATGGAGGTCTATTTTCTTTCCACCTTGGTTTCTCTATTTATAGGCTGTTTTTTTTTTTCTTTTTTTCCTGACTGAGGGGCAGTGCGGTCTGTGAGAAGCGGAGAGGAAGGGCTCCTCCAGCCGCCGGTAGGTGAGAGGAGAGCAGGAAGCGCAGGGAATGCATCCAGTAAACAGAAGCGCCGTTGTTTTGCTGGAGCCTCGTCTGAGAATGTGCCGGGACAGAAGAGTGTGTTCTCGGACCGTGGCGTGCTCAGGGCCGGGGCTAACCTGTTATTTAAGGCTGATTTTTGAGCCGCTGTGTCTGAGGCGCACTGTCATTAAGATTATTGAAGTTTTTTTTATTCCCCTCCTCTCCTTCTTTGTGAAGCACTAAAAAATGTGCCGCAACCTGGCTGTTGAAACACGGGGCTGCGTCACAAATGACAGTTGCTGTCAGGTAGAGAGCATTAGCATTAGGCGGCCGGGCGGGGTGGAGGCAGTAGGTAAAAAAAAAAAAACCCTAACTAAATAAATAAATAAATAATAAAAAGAGAGAAAGAGAAAAAAGAAAAGAGACGTCTTCCTATTTAAAGCTACTGTCAATCTGATAGCTCTCTTTTCATCTGACAGTGCTCCTCACAATTCATTAAAGGTATTTAGAAAGACATGAGAGAGCCTGTGTAGAATGTGCATGTGTTAAGCGTGTCATCTGCTAAGAGACTGCGTTTGTTTGTCTTCAAACACGCCAGACACTTTCGAACACACGCGTACAGAGGGAGGGAAGGAGGGGAAAAAAAAAAGCTTTGTAATTATTTGCTGTTAGGGAAGCAAGACAGACAGAGAGAGACAGACAGACAGACAGAAGGAAAGACGCTAGATTAGCCCCTGCATAGAAATCATGACTTATTTAAGCAATAAATATAGTGTTGGCAGTTGTTGCAATTTAGTCACCTTCACAATAAGCATTCCAGGGATAGTGTCTAGTGCTGGGTATGAAATATTTATTTAAAAAAAAAAAAGGCCAAGCCCCTGAGCCTGCCCCCCCATACACACACACACACACTCACCAAGCAGACACAGCATTAGGAAAATGGAGGGGTGCTAACAATACGGCTAAACCTGGGGAAGGCAGAGGGAAGCGCGAGGTGTGGCAGGATAAAGACGAGTGTGATTGTTAATACACTTAAAGGCTAGGAGGATCCGCCAACAATATGATTTGACATGTTTAACATAAATGTATAGACAGGGTTGCTTTCGAGGTGCTGCTATATAGGGGAAAAAATAATGGAGGGGAGGGGGGGCTGGGTGGGGGGGTGTTGCCGTCCTCAGCAATTGAGGTTTATGAATAATTCCTCTCGTTTCTAACCCCCCCTCCTCCTTCTTTCGTCCCTGACTTTCAAATTGCTGGAGCTGGGGAGGAAAAATAATATTAGAGCGCAGGTCATCCGCATTCTGACACCCTCCGCAGCAGCCAGCCAAATTGGTCCCATCTCTTTTCTCTTATATATTTACTTAAATGTATGAATCCCTGTGATTGGATACACAGGGGACAGTGTGTGTGCAGGGAGGGAGGGAGAGAGAGCATAGGACAGGAGAAAGAAAAGGCATAAGGGAAGGGCAAATCCATTGGCTGCTTCACTGATCCCTCTCGTGTACATTATCACCCCCTGGATGTGAAGGGCTGGTACTGCACTCTGTGCTTTATCAAATTCATTTCACAGCTCGGATGCCCATCACTACATTTTATAGGAGCCATTGTAAGGCTGTGTGAGATCAAGTAGTGGTGAGTTATAATCACAGTAAATGTGCTTGCTGTCAAAGTAGTCACTTGACTGTATCACAATGGCTTTGCAAATTGCACCTATAAACGGAGGCCTGTCTATTCAGATGTGCTCTTTTTTTATTGTGTCATTCTGGAAGTGTGTGAGCTTTAATTTATAAATACATAGTAAAAAAAGAAGGTGTACTATCCTTTATTAACCTTCTGTTACTCTACATTTCAGTGAGACTTGAGAAAATATGTTTGCGCATGTGCACACATCAAGTCGTCTTCAGGCCTGTCGTCCATCACATTGGAATTATATTTGTCTTTGAGTCTAATAAAGCATTGCTTGTCAGCCCAGATGCTGAGCCCACATTCTAATGATGGGTGGGGTGTGGGGGGGGGCACGGTCGGTGAGAGTGTCCTCCAAAGGTGAAGTCACCGTAGCCTTTGCCTAGACATCAGCAGATTAATAACATATCCTCTAATTAATATCACCTTTTAATTCCTTCGTTTTAAATTTGACTTTGTGGCGCTTGTGCCTGTAGGCCTACACGAGCTGTGATTTCACCGAGCCGTGGAGGTGCTGCTTTCATTTAATGGAGGCTTATACACCAAGGATGGGGCGCCATGATGAGCCTCTGTACGGAGTTGCTTTGGCATGAGGCTTTGGTTGTAATTTTCTTTATTTGAAATTAATTGATGCAGAGTAATTACCTGAGAAATATGAGGTGAAATGGAATATAGCCCTCCGTCGCTCAGGGCACTGGAGCGGCCTGTAGATTAAAAAGACGAGGCAGAGAAAGGAGAGGGAGGGTCGGTGGAGAGTGAGATAATTTTTTTTTTTTTTTGTGTCAGCATGTGTATTAAAAGTGAATGACTGTTGGCCGTGGGGAGTTAAACCTGCTCCTCCATATTAATGGTTAAATTGCCAGGGGACCAAAGGCTGGTCGACCCTTTGTTGTAAAGAACAGCGGGGACGGAGAGGGGGAGCCGTTTTGCCCCCAGTGAGTAGTGGAGGGCAGAAACAGAGGAAGAGTTCCAGGGGGTTTGGGTTCTATTCTCTGAATCCTGCTTGGACTAACAGCAGCAGCAGTGTAGGCCCCTGTATCCAGCCCGGACCTTGTGTTTAATAGCAGCTGCCCACCTTTCTTCTTAAGTTTTGAACCTGGAAATGTCCATGAGAAGCAAAGAGAGCACAGTTTTGTTCAGTTCAAGTTTATTGTCATGTTAAAAGACGTCTTGTAGTAAAATGTCTTGGCAGGAAGCTAACAGGCCTGTGCATCATGACATATAATCAATGCTGTTTAAGTAAGAGAGGCATATACAGAGGTATATCTACAGACTGTGATATGACTTCTGATAAGATATCTGCTCACATTTCAGTGTAATAATAACAATAATAAAAACCCAAATATAAAGTAAATTGAAGTGGCAGTGTGTTTCTGTGCTAAAAGGTCTGTGTTTTATACCTTTTACATTTGTAGTCCTATACACATCATGACTACATTTCCCAATATTGCTAATCCTGGTAAATACACTCCTAATTTCTTTATTCCCTGGCCTCCTTGTCCCTGAAAGTAGGAAAACAGAGAAACGAGAATATGTCCTACCCTCTTCTTCCTTCACCTACTCTATGTTTATTGCAGCACCCACTTAGCCCCAGTTCTCAAAATACGGTTTCCCAAGGACGTGTGGGTTAGTGACACTTGGGCAGCTGTGCATTCCTGGATGATCTCCAGTAGCACAGACTGTGTTGTGTTAACGCTGTGTCGGTCACTCTTATATGCCACAATTCCTCGCTTCACCCTGCTGTGCTCTCCCTCAAAGCACAACACACTTTTCTTAATTGCTACCGAGAATCAAGACCCTGTGCTGACACAATCGACACCCCACCACACCATCCTTCTTTGCCTTGGCTGAGAAATACAGCCCAGCTTCAGGAGGTGAGAGAAGGTGCCAAAGTCCAATTCACTTACGGGACTCGCCAGCACAAAGGCCTCCCGTTTACGGAAAAGGCCCATGAATTAATAATCACCTAATTGACTCTTAAGACTTTCTTTCTTCTCTCTCTCTCACTCTCCCTCGCTCTCTCTCTCTCTCTCTCTCCTTTTTTTTTTGGCTCTGCTTTTGCGCTGTCAGAGGAAAGTCCGGGCCTTGTTGTTGTTCTCTGAGTAAGTGGAGGTGTGAGGACAGGCTGGTGTTTAGTGGTGGAGCGAGGATCTGAGGAGAGCGTCATTGAACCGTGAAGGATTTTGGAAGGGCTCTGTAGGACAAGGCCGGAATGCATAGGTGAAGCTCTGAGGAGCTTGTCATGTGATGCACTTAGCCACAACTTCAAACATGTACTTGAACTTGAACTGAAAGTCTGTTGTTGAACAGAGAAAAAAAAAGTCTTATTGTTTCTGTTTGGATATTTTTAAGAGTCTTTTAAATGCTTAAAAATAAATGTTCCTTGAGGGATTCATTGTTCCGAAGAAATTAAAAAAGGCGTAGAACCGTCATATCACTCCTACACAGTGGTGGGACAAAGTACACAAACATAGTACTCAAGTGAAAGCAGAGAGACCCTTGATAAGCACTATTTTTATGTGTTTACCTCAGTTACACTACAAAAGTACCTGCTTTTATGCTTCTGAGAAATGGCGAATCTGATATAAATAATAACTGAAAGCTTGAATCCCATGCACACTTACAGTCGCTATGGAATATGATTGGACATGTGGTATTTATGGGAGTTTTAGTGAAAGTTGTGCTGTGATTGGTTAAATTTACTGTGTATGAGAAAGTGCATCATATTCTATTATACTCTGTCGCCAAAGTCTTAAAATTCGGATTTGATCCATGTTCCAGGCCGGGATTTCACAATGGCCGGTCAATACCAGTCTGTTACATCATCAGTTGCTGCTATAGTGTCATACGAGACGGCCACCTTAAAATCCCGGCCTGGAACCTGGATCCAAGGTCAGGATTTGAAGACCTGTGGTATATTACATAAAGCAGGTGTGAGCAAAGTAGATTATTTTTATGTGAAATAAGACTTCATAATAGAACAGTGCATAAGTGTAGAAATGACTACATGTATTTATTTACTGTCAACCACTGCACACAATATTTTTGTATTTTTAAAGAAGCCTAGAATAAAAGAATGAATAAATCCACACCTTTACTCTGTGTATTAAGGCATAGTTTTGTGTGCACTCTTTGAGTCTTCCACTGCTTCTGTTTAGCCATGTCCCTGAACCCAGCACACATTCGCACCCTCACTCCTATGGGAGGGAGTGATAGAAGTCCTTCTGTTAAAAGCTTATCTCCTGGTCATGGTCTTAGTTAATGGATCTGACCTGCTCGACCATGTTGTTGTGCCAGTTCGGCCGTGCTGCACACCGCATCATCCAACAATCACTTCTTTCTCTGTTTATCCGTGGACCTTTTGTTCCAGTGGACTACATATAATAGTATTTTTTTTATCATTTCTCTTCTCTGGACAACTGAAGAACAGGACACGCTAGCTACACTTTAGTCACAGTACAGTGGCTTGGGTGGCTGTAGTTTATTTTATATATATTTTTTATTTTGGAGTGTGAGATTTATCAGATTTGTAGAGTCCTAAGAGGGCTTTACAAGAAGGGGCAGCTTCCAAAGCTCCCCAGTCCACAACGTGTCTTCAGGCAGGTCAGGCAGCTTCACTAAAAGTCCCTCTGACCTACAGAAGCAAAGTTTCTATTGGCAAAATTGATACATAAATAATCAAAGAAACTATTTTTGTTTCCTTCATTCTCTTAAAGGGGAATACCACAAAATATTCTAAATTTCTGCATGTTGTGTTGGTTGATGTGGGAACCAGGGTCAGCAAGTCTCTTTTGTTGCCTCTGATGCCTTATAATCTTTACATGTAACTTCCTGCAGCATATTCTCTTCTGTGATGGAGCTTTAATAGGTGCTTCATCGTACCTGCTGTTACTTTAATGATTGAGGAAGAACTGGTGTACATGTCCTTGACATAGACTTGCTTACCATGACTTTTTCGAGGGATGAACTGGTGCAGGTCCATTACGTGCTGTTTTATGAGCGTCGCTGCATGCGTGAGGATTTCCGCCCATCCGGAGAGGGACCAAGAGGGGTAAAGGGTTGGATTTTACCCAGCGGCGATCACCTGAAAGAGGATCTCCTGTGAACATGGCCTCTCTAACAGAGGGATGAGAGGCAGAGGAGGGGCGTAGAAAGAAGCAGACGGTGCAGTTTATCGGTTTAGGAGAGAGGTGTGTGTGTGGGGGGGGGGGGGTGGCAGAGAGAGAGAGACAGAGAGGCCGCACAAGCTGAAGTGGATGGGGAAGTGGACAAGGACAGTGCGGCGAGAGAGCGTGGAGGTTAATGGCGGCGAATGGGAGGTTCCTTTGTTTAACATTTCCTTTGTGTATTGGTGGACGTGTCTAATGGGATTGGCAGTGACTGGACGCTAATAAGGCCACGCTGGCTGGTGTGGCCACACTGTGGGAGCTGCAGCAGGCCGCTCTGCCCAAAGCAGAGGGCCCCCACTGTGTCCGGCGCTCAGCTGCCCCTGCCCTGATTGGACCTGACACTTTAATGTCTGCAGAAGGAGCGTGGTCAGCCCTGCTTAACCTGACCACCCCCCCCCCCCTTCCAACCACACACACACACACAGACACACTCTTCTTCCCCTGCTCTCAATTTGCCCTTCCAGGACTGGACAAATCAGGCCAAATTTAACTCTTTATGACCTCGTTAAGGGCCAGGGAGAGAGAGAGAAGCCGTCTTAAGTTTCACAGTGGATTCTTTCCATTGGAGGCTACTCCATGCGGTTCCTCTCTGGCTCTGTGTGGATTTAGCTCCTTTACGAGCCCTTAGCTTAACCGAGTATTTTTAATCAGCTCTCTCATGCCTCTTTGCTGTGTAATACCTAGCTCACTCACTCACGTTCTCTCTCTCTCTCGTTCTCTCTCGCTCTGTACTTGGGTATAGCTCACTGGTTAGCTGAGCTACGAGGCTCTTGTTATTTGGCCTTGCTCTGTGGAGATGGAGAGGAGGGACAAGGGGTGCAGTGCATTGTTAATGGCTGCGCAGGTTGCATTAAAAGGATTAGCCGCTTGTAATGTTCTGCCAAGCTAGGAGAGCACATTAGAGACTTCGGTGACAGTCCGTGGCTAGCACAATGAGGGATTTCTCTTTAAGATGAGCAAGCACCTGCCAATTACCGCCCTTTCTACTCTCCCCCGTTCTTTGTTCAACAATGCATGCCGTAGGCTCGTGCTGCCATGGCCAGGCTTCCTCGTGCTGACGGTAATGGGTTATATCTGGCCTTTTAGCATAGTAGCTTTTCTCTGCTCTCTATCTTGCTTAGATTGCAGGCCTGACCTTTCTGCCTGCACCGAGCCAATGGAAACGCACTGGTAACACTCATGCTCTGTAAATGAAGGTCCAAGATGGGTTTTTGGACAGGTTCGGTCCTTTAAAGAACGTATTGAACCGTTCCAGTTGTTCTGTGAAGGATGTTTTTAACATTGGAATGCTTATCATGCAGTCAATCCACTTCCAACTAAATCTAGAACCAATCAGAATTTGTGTTCGTTCAGAAACTCTCTTTTAGATGAAGCTGTTTAAGTTTGGAACACATTCAGTATGCGTTTACTTCCAGCTTTTCAACATTCTGCCGAACACCCCCAGAAGCCGTTTCTTGGCCGTGGCTGAGACAGAGAACACACCTGAGCCAGTTTGGACCGAGACACTGTTTGTTTCCCATTTACGGAGCCAGGGCTGCTTCAAGACATTGGAGCTTTTTTGAAATGATGAGGAAACATTCTCTGAATTTTATAAAATATGTATTAGATTAAAATCGCCTTTTAAGTCCCATATATTTATTTCTCCGCTCATTTTCTCCTTCTTAATGTGTCGTTCTCTTTGAAAGTTACTTCTGTAAAGTTGCAAAAGGGAATTTGTGAAATTTAGATTAAGGAGAACGCGTCTTATTTTTGCCAGGAAGTGGAAATAACCAAATCAAAAGTGTTAGGGGGTCTTAATATGTGAATTGATAAAAGAACTAAGATTGATGCATCTTTCTTACCTTAAAACCTGACGAGGTTTGCGTGCGAATGTTTTCTCGAGTGGGGCGAATCCATCACTTGAAGCTGCACTTCAAACACCCGTGTCAGAGAGAGCATAGAAGCCAAAGCTGCTCGCCGTGGCAAACTAATGTTTTGATTAGACGTCTGCGCCTCTGTCTGATGTCCTAACGATCCAAGATCGGAGGAGACGGGCCGTCAGACCGCCCGCCTCGCATCTCTGTTCGGTGGCACGGGCGGAGCAGTGGAAACGGCACTGGCTCGAAGGGGGGAGCTGATTGTTGCATTATCCATCTCTGGCCTACTCAGCTACTAATAAACATGGTTCCATCATGCTCGAAAAAAAGCCTGATATTGACTGCCAACTGCCTCCTGGCTTGCCTTGACTCACGTGTGGTTTCTCTTTTCTTTTCTGTGTTTTTGTGTATGTGTATGTACAGCGGCAACTGCCAGCCAGTCGGAGAGGGATCAGACGGAGTCGCCGGTCCCCTCAAAGCGGCCTCCCTCAAGGTCCGGGGCTTCTGAGAGCCCCCTCTCTTCCAAGCGTCCCAGGACGGCTGAGAAGAGCACTGGAGAGCAGGTGAGAAACTTGCCCGCTAATATATTTATATAGTAATAAAGGATGAAATGCACAGTTTGGACTAGTTCCCAAGCTTTTTTTAACTCATTTGTCATGTGACATCTCAAGGCACACAACAGCTCATTATTCTTCCCTGTTAATTAAGGAAATATGGGAAAATGTAGCTCTTGGGATTTTTTATTTTATTTTTTTTTTGCCATTTCAGAATAAAACTGGCCTTTTTGCATTATGCATGCTTTTTTTCTGAAGATTATATTTCTCCCTCTTGCTCCCCCCCTGCTCTTGCATTGCTAATTGTGCAAAAGGTGGAAAATCAATATGATATTTGACAGATGAGAGGCCTTTGAAGTGTGTGCCAGGCCTCTCTGGCTAGCCCTCTGCTCCCTGCACAGGAGGGGCAAGTTTTACTCTAGTTTAGCTGCTCAGTTTGAGAGGCTAATAATTCTCTCTCTCTCTCTCTCTCTCTCTCTCTCTCTCTCTCTCTCTCTCTCTCTCTCTCTCTCACTCTCACTCTCTTTCTCTCTCTTTTTCTCTCGTTTCACTCTTCTGCTCTCTCCATCTGGCCTCACACTCTCTCTCTCTCTCTGGCAGATGTACCAGTGTCCCTACTGTAAGTTCACGAACACAGATCTGAACCGGCTGAGGATGCACGTGATGACGCAGCACTCTGTGCAGCCCATGCTGCGGTGCCCACTGTGCCAGGACATGCTCAACAACAAGATCCACCTGCAGTTCCACCTCACACACCTGCACAGCGTGGCCCCGGACTGCGTCGACAAGCTGATAGCAACCGTGAGTGCCCACCTCCCTGCTGGGAGAGTTTACTTGGCACCCTGTTTGTGAGTGTGTGTGTGTGTTCAATGGGTTATTGTAGTGGAGCATGTGATTCCAGAAAGAAACTATGGTATATATTTGATGTGTATGCATTATATATAAAAATAATGTTTGAAATCAGATCCGATCATACCCTATGTACAGATTATCATTAGGAATAGGGTTGAAATACCCAGCCAAGTAGCAACAAACAACCAAGTAAGTGTAGTACCGAATACTTAGCTGATTTAATAATATTCACATCATAAAATCAGAACTAAAATCAGAAATATATATATATTTATGTGACCCTGGCTGATTCTTATTTGCCTTTTCAGCTCAAAGCACTATGATCTGATGTTATTTTAACCTTGGTCTGTTGTTGTGCTCCAGCAATATAATTATCACTATGCCCCTCACTGAAGCAACACTGCGCTTATCTTTCTCTGAAGTGACCAAAGTATTCAAGCCAGGTTTTTCCAATACAGGAGACAATAGTCTTATATCCTTTTTGACCTCCTGCTCCAAATATAACCTCAAAATACATACAGACATGCTCATTCATAAGGTACACTAGCTTCATAGTGGCGGGGCAAAATGTCATGGCATTTCTAATAGCATCCATTCGAACTCTCCTCCCATTAACAGCAGGAATAGTTTTTAATTAAAAACCCTACAGTCCCTACAGACTCCTGGGTGGGCAAAGCATCAATAGATAAAGAAGAGCACAAGGCCTCCTTGGTCTGTTCTTTTGTTCACCTGTTTGTAAGAAAGCTGTGTGCTTGTACACAAAGGCCCACTGTGGCCTGGCCGCCCCCTGTGGCGATGGCATGAGGGGCTGACCCGGCTGTAGGAGGCAGGGTGACTCACTGCCTCTTGCTTGCCGCGCCTTAACGGAGAGGAGGTCTGGGCTGTCTTCCTCCCTCTAATTGATGACATTTGAGGCTTAATCAAAACACAAACGGAAACTGTTAATCGTGAAATGGCCCCCGGGCGTCCTGTTTGACTCACTGCGAGTCAGATATAATAGGGCGAAGAGGTTCAGGACAGCCGAGTGATGCTCTGCTCCAGCAGCTGTACTGACATGCCTATTGTGGATGAGCCTTTTTTTTTTTTCTTCTTCTGTTTCATTATGTTATCACGGTCAATTCAGACAGGGAGCGAGAGAGTGAGTGTAGGTCTGTGGGTGAAAGAAAGCAGGAGAAGGCAAGATATAGACACACTGTTGCTCCTGTCTGATAATTCTGTTGCTAGTTTGATAATTAGTCCCCCCCCCCGCCCCCCCCCACACTACCACCCACCCCAATTCTATTTCTCCCTAGGCTGCCTAGACAATCCTCCTGTTTCAGTGATCACTCTAGTGCAATCAAAAAAAAGGAAGAGAAAAAACATACACTCCAGTCATTAATATATTCAAGTAATTGGGACAGAGATGAATTGAAATGTAATGAATAGGATTTTCTCTCTCTTTTTCCCACCCTCTAATAAAATGCAAGTCCAGACAATGCAAATATTATTATCTAGATGCACTCACTGACTTGCCGGCTTTGTTCTCAGGTGAATATTGAAAGCAGCAATGCTACAGCCAGCTAATGAATGCAGCATGCATTCTTATGATATTGAACCCCCTACCTGCATCCCCTGCTGCTGGAGTGTGAACGTCAAAGCTGGCTGTATCAGAGATCATATGGTGTACACAGTTGCTGTAATTGTATGCTCAATTTGTGTACGCCTTTGCTACATGATGCACATCCTGCCTCAGGAATATACTGTGATATATGCACTAGGTTGGGCCAAAGAGGTTTTTATGTTGTTTTTTTTTTAAGGAAGATTTCAAAAAGAA
Source organism: Hoplias malabaricus (assembly GCF_029633855.1). Lineage (NCBI taxonomy): Eukaryota > Metazoa > Chordata > Actinopteri > Characiformes > Erythrinidae > Hoplias > Hoplias malabaricus. The sequence continues at coordinate 8,745,136 of NC_089815.1, read as the reverse complement.
CCATGTGGCCATCAGGGTTGTTCCTATCCTGGCCACTCTTTCATATGAAGCAGTAACACTTACATCATCCATTTTAGCTTATTTGCCACCAGCTCTGTAATCCCGGAGCACCAGGACCTCCATCAGCCGCCTTCTCTTAATTCCTTCGAGGCAACTCACCTTCTTCTATTGCATCCCCCATCAACACTACAGAGGAACTGCATTATTGCCTTTTTCCAAATTTGTGCTGGTGAAATAATTATGTTTATGTTTGCGCTCGGAGCCGAGCTGCTCTCTGGCCATTCCCTCGGTGAAACGCTGTTAAGCCGCCTCTCCGCTCCCAAGCCAGGACGCAATTGGCGAATGCATTATTAGGAGCAGGTAGCAATATTTTTTTCTTTTATAGAGATGATAATGCACTGGGCCCTCTACAAGAGTGGCACATGGTAGGAACACAGCTAATACAATGCACATTAAAACCAGCACCTTTTTACAAGTAGAAAGAGATACTCTATCCATTTACACACGTCAGGCAGGCGCTCTTAATGAATTCTGAAATGGGTGACTTTTATTTCCTGCAGAGGATGCATAAAGGTGGTGCACAAGCTCTTTTCTCTTGTTGTTATTTATTTATTTTTATTTATATATTTATTTTATTCGCCTCCTCTTCCTCACTCCCCCCCTCTCTTTCTCTATCCATCCCTCCCTCCCTCCCTCTCTCACTCTATGTCTCATTTTCTGTCTGTCTTAGATAGGGGTAATGAAAATAATTGTGCTTCATTAATTCTCAGTCTGGCTAGATGATAGCCATTTGGAACTATGTTTGCCAATTAGGCGGTCCAAATTAAAAGTGACCTTGGGATACTCTCTGTGCTTGGCTCTCGTCTCCTAATGAAGCACTTGTCTAGAAACAGTCCACTTTGTAATGTAAATCACTGGCGTGTTTTTGCTTTTGCAACTCTCCATACTGGTCACATTAATTTACTGCTTTCAGTGTGTGGAGGAGACAGTGGGAGAAATAAAAGTATGAAATCAAATGACTTGTTTTATTTTTTTTCGAATCCGAATGCGCTAATCAGATAGTGACGGACAAGGCTATCTTAACAGCTCCACTTAACCTCAAGCCTGACTAACTAGCTCTCGCTGGAGGTCGATGTCCTTCATGCGCTCTGGTTCAGGCTGACGAGCATGCTTTTATGTGGCAGTCGTTGTTTAGGAGCGTCCCTTTAATGCATTGTATTTGTACATTTTACTACCTCTGGCAGACTTGGAGTGTAATTACATTTAAGAGAAACACTGGAATAAAGCGGTCTTCCCTGTGTGATTTAATAGAATTACTGTAATTAGTATGTTTCACTAATGAATCCTTGTCTTTGACAGAAACATCTGCCTATTTAATGGGGGAAAAAACAAGTTACATTGAATACGATGTACAGAATACAGTATCCACTTTGAGTGATTTAAAGTACTCTTGTGAATGACATCTCTTTTTAATTTAATCAAGCATGCAGAGTCTCTACACACATTAAGTGCTGTAAGATGGAGATCATGGTGAGATGGAGGGGGGGATTTAGACGCAGGGACATAAACATAGAGTGAGAGTAGGAATTAGACATGGAAGACTGAGAAAGAGGAGGAGGAGGAGGGAGGTCGGAAGGATGGAAGAATTGAAATGCTGCATGGGTAGTGGGGCTGATTGTTCTGTTTGGGGAGTTAATTGAAGGAAGGTGAAGCAGACAGTGCCTCATCTCCCGACCTCTTCCAATCTCAATCACTGATTATTGTTAAATAGGAGCCGGTTAATGAGTGCATTTGATGAATTGTTATCTTTTTTTTTTTTTTTTTCCTGTGTGAGCTAGAGCAATGGGGGAAAGAGAGAGGCTATCGAGATTCAAGTACTGAGAAAGCTGCTGGAAAAGGCAGGCAAAGCTGCTGTCATTCACACATGATTGACTTCAACCTTTGGAGAGCGATGCAAACCTGGTTGCAACTGTGCACATTTTAATCAATATTCATTGCACCTTCAAATGTTCGAATTAAATCAGTTGGAAAAAAAAAAGAAAGGATTTAGCTGGTGTACACAACGTAAACTGCATTTAGTGCCTTTACATCTGTTTTTATCCATATTATTTCTAAATGGTTTGCACTCGATTTTTGAAATGATAATATTCTGGCTTGAAAAGGCTTTAATGAGCACTGCGAATTAAGCAGAATATGGTCATACAGCCTTAAATTGACAGTAGTCAAATTACTCAGAATCCCATTGCCAATAACGGTACTTCTGTACTTCAAGCTTACTGTGGAATGGGATACACTTTTTATGAGGAAGAGGAATTATTTAATTAGGCCCTTAATAAGATTTTCAGCTGGCCAAGGTAGGCTTCTCAGCCCCATCACACTAATTGGCTGCAGTAGAACTTTCCCAGCTTGTGACAAAACATCATCAGTGATCAAAGTGCAAATTCCTGGAATGGCAAATAAAGTGGAAAGAGAAATTGTGTGATTAGTTCGTATGTGAGAGTGAATTTGTGTTTGAGTGGGAGAATATATTTTAAAACCCTTAACTGACCAAACCTTCATTTATGTATCTACCAACTGTGCATATAGTATTTAATATAATATTTATTTTTTTCTCAAAATATTCCATTTTGTTGATCTATTTAGCAATAATAAGAGCACATTCTTGCATCTCAAAAGGAAGCTGTTATTAAAGGCCTTTAATTAACTTGTGGCACACCTTGTGTTTTATTTTCCAGGTGGCAACGTCAGAGGTGCTGCCAGCAAGCATGTTCATACCAGTCCCTGGACCTGAGAAAGAGGCACACAGTACTTCCTTGTCCAACTCAACCTCTGATGACTCAAAGAAACAAACAGGTTAGAATGTTTATATATATAAATAATAAACAGAATAAACAGCAATACATTTTCATTGATCGTGCAATTATTGAAATGAAAAAATTCCAAATAAAATAACATCATATGCAATTCCATACAACAACCTAGTTTCAGAATACTAACATGTTTTATCATTTCTAGTTGCAGAGACTCCAGATGTTGAGCCTGAGAAAGGAATTTCCATGGCCACAGATATAATTGAAGCTCGCAAGTCACCTCTTGAAGATCAACAGCCTGCAAGAGAAGACACTACTGGATTCCTCTGCTGGAAGAAAGGCTGTAACCAAGTATTTAAATCCTCCAATGCGCTCCAGATGCACTTCAACGAGGTCCACAACAAAAGGCCACAACTGCCAGTCTCCGATCGCCATGTCTACAAGTATCGCTGCAACCAGTGTAGCCTGGCTTTCAAGACGATAGAGAAGCTACAACTGCATTCTCAGTATCACGTTATCAGAGCGGCCACCATGTGTTGTCTCTGCCAGCGGAGTTTCAGGACCCTCCAGGCTTTGAAGAAGCACCTGGAGACTAGTCATCTTGAACTGAGTGAAGCTGACATTCAGCAACTCTATGGAGGCTTGCTAATGAATGGAGACCTGATGGTTATGGGAGACCCTGCACTTGGAGAAGACCAAGGAGGTCTGATTGAGGATGAGAAAGAAGGAGAAGAGAGCGATCCTGAGGAGAAACAGAGCCCGACAGGCAGTGACTCAGGATCCTTGCAAGAGGATTCTGGTTCGGAGCCCAAGCGAGCACTGCCGTTCAGAAAAGGCCCAAATTTCACCATGGAAAAGTTCTTAGATCCTTCTCGTCCTTTCAAGTGCACTGTGTGCAAGGAGTCTTTTACCCAAAAGAATATTCTTCTTGTGCATTACAATTCTGTGTCACATTTGCACAAAGTCAAACGGGCCTTGCAGGAATCCACAACAGGTCAGCCAGAGCCAACCAGCAGCCCAGATAATAAGCCCTTCAAGTGCAGCACTTGCAACGTGGCGTACAGCCAGAGCTCTACACTAGAGATTCACATGCGCTCTGTCCTCCACCAGACCAAAGCCAGGGCTGCTAAACTTGAAGCAGCTGGTGGCAGCTCCAGTTCTGCCAGTAGTGGCAGTTTAAGTGGAGGCACCTCTAACAGCACTTCCACCCCCAGCCCTATTCCAACAACTAACTCAACTACCAGCTCCAGCAACAACAGCTGCTCTCCAGCAAGTGTTCAGCCAGCACACAGCATTCTAGGAGGAAACCACCTGAGTCAGTCCCACAGCCTTGATAGCATGTCGAACTCAGCATGTCATTCCTCCCCATCTGAAACCCAAGAAGTAAAGAAAAAGAAATTTTCAGACATACTGTCCTCAAGAGGCCACCAGCAGCAGCTCCAACAACAGCAGCAGCAGTTGGCTCAGGCTCAAGCACAAGCCCAAGCCCAGCTCCAACAAGAGCTCCAGCAGCAAGCTGCCCTGCTTCAATCCCAGCTCTTTAACCCCCTACTACAGCACTTCCCGATGACAACGGATGCTCTTCTGCCACTTCAGCAACAGCAGCTGTTGTTTCCTTTTTATATCCCAGGAGCCGAATTCCAGTTGAATCCAGACATGAGCCTGAACAGTTCTTCTCTGAACCTAAGTAGCTCAGCTGCATCTCTATTAGAAGAACAGAAGAACCAGGCCCAGCAGGCACAGCAGAGCTGCCTACAACAGCAACTGATGCACCACCATCTTCAGCAACAGCATCAAGCTCATTCGCACTCCCAGGCCTCCAGCCAAATGGCTTTACTTCAGCAGAGTGCATCTCTCTCACACTCAGTAGACAAAAAACCAAAGCTTGCTCCTCATAGTGAGAAGGAAAGAGAGCTGCCAAAGGATAAAGAAATGAATGATAAAACCGAGGATCACGGTCCAAAGGATATGTCAGACAATTTAAAATCCAAAGACAAAAAAGATGTACCACAGGCTGTCGCTAATGTGAATCAAGACCCAGGTTTCCCTCCACCGCGAATTGCGTCAGATGCTCGTGGTAATGCCACCAAAGTGCTACTGGAAAATTTTGGATTTGAACTGGTGATTCAGTACAATGAGAACAAACAGAAAGCTCAGAGAAAGCACACAGGATCTATTTCTGCATCCACTGGGCCTGGTGGCATCACTAGAGTTGTAGACCCTGTTGAAGGACTGGAGAAACTAGAATGTGAGGCCTGTGGTAAACTCTTCTCCAATATTTTAATTCTGAAGAGTCACCAGGAACACATCCATCAGGCATTTTTCCCCTTTAGATCACTTGAGAGATTCGCCAAGGAGTACAGAGAACAGTACGACAAGCTTTACCCTCTTAGGCCACAGACTCCTGAGACTGCTCCTCCCCCGCCACCCCCTCCTCCCCCACCCCCACCACCACCGCCCCCTCCACAGAGGGCACCAACACCAAATATACCTGTCTCTGCACCGGCCCTCACTCCACCAACTGCCCCAGCACCACAGACACCAGGTCCACTTGCTCAGATTCCAATGCCTATGGATCTTCCTCTCTTCTCTCCACTCATGATGCAGCCTATGTCACTTCAGTCACTACCGTCTCAAATTCCTGCCCAGTTGCCATCTGTCGAATCTGGTCTGGCCACTGATCTAGCACAACTGTATCAGCAGCAGCTCACACCTGCAATGCTGCAGCAACAGAATAAGAGGCCTCGCACCCGTATTACAGATGACCAACTAAGGGTTCTGCGACAGTATTTTGACATTAACAATTCACCAAATGAGGAACAAATAAAGGAAATGGCAGACAAGTCAGGGCTCCCACAGAAGGTCATCAAGCACTGGTTTCGGAATACTCTTTTTAAAGAGCGACAACGCAACAAAGACTCACCCTATAATTTCAATAATCCACCCATTACGACTCTGGAGGATGTCAAGATTGACTCTAAGCCACCTTCCCCTGAACCCCAAAGACATGAATCATGTGGCAGTAAAAGGTCCTCAAGAACACGGTTCACAGACTACCAGCTTAGAGTACTGCAAGATTTCTTTGATGCCAATGCCTACCCAAAAGATGATGAATTTGAGCAGCTGTCTAATCTTCTGAGCCTACCAACTCGAGTCATTGTTGTGTGGTTCCAGAATGCTAGACAGAAAGCCCGTAAAAATTATGAGAACCAGGGAGAAGGTGCAAAAGACGGTGAGCGACGTGAGCTATCCAATGACCGATACATCCGTACCACCAACTTGAACTATCAGTGCAAGAAATGCAGCCTGGTCTTCCAGCGCATCTTCGACCTGATTAAACACCAAAAGAAGCTTTGTTACAAAGACGAAGATGAGGAAGGGCAATGTGATAGTCAAAATGAGGACTCTCTCGATCTCTCACATGAATACTACACACTTTCTGGGTCATCGGGTCACACGCCGATGCCGTCATCTTCAAGTCTCTGCCCTCTTCCACCTTCATCTTCATCTTTCTCTCACATTACATCATCTGAGAAGGTTGAAGCTGCCCCTGCTAGTGCATCAAACACTTTTGATGAGAAATCCAAAAATTCTGCTGAAACAGCTCTGACTCAAAGAGATCAGTCATCGGTGAAACAGGAAAGCAGTCATCCCCAAGATACTCCACAGCAGAGACCACCACGAGAGGAAAAGGTTCATATAACCCCAAAGAACACAAAGCTTTCTTCACCTTCCCTCTCCCAGCAGCAACAGCACAGTGGTGCTTCAGCCTCAGCCCCTCACACCAGCCAGACTGCTTCCCAGAGTTCCCTCATGGCTCTCAATTCACATTTAGCTACTGCATCACAGCAGCAGCTGGCCCAGCAAATGATTCCTTACCAGTGTGAGCAGTGCAAGCTTGCCTTTCCCTCATTTGAACACTGGCAAGAACACCAGCAGCTTCATTTCCTGAGTGTTCAAAACCAATTTATTCACCCTCAGTTCTTGGATCGACCAATGGACATGCCTTTTATGTTATTTGACCCTAGCAATCCTCTGCTTGCCAGCCAACTCCTTGCTAGCGCTTTACCACAAATCCCCAGCAGCTCTGCCACTTCTCCGTCAACACCTACGTCCACCATGAACTCTCTAAAGAGAAAGCTGGAGGAGAAAGCAGGAACCAGTCCAGGTGAAAATGATAGCACCAATAGTGGGGAAGAGCCACAAAGAGACAAACGTCTTCGAACCACTATTACACCTGAGCAGCTTGAAATTCTGTACCAAAAATATTTACTAGACTCGAACCCCACCCGAAAAATGCTTGACCACATTGCTCACGAGGTAGGGCTCAAAAAACGTGTAGTGCAAGTATGGTTTCAAAACACCAGAGCCAGAGAAAGGAAAGGGCAGTTTCGAGCCGTCGGGCCAGCTCAAGCCCATCGTCGTTGCCCCTTTTGTCGGGCCCTCTTTAAGGCTAAAACTGCTCTGGAAGCTCACATCCGGTCACGCCACTGGCACGAGGCAAAGCGTGCTGGTTACAACTTAACACTTGCTGGTCTGGTTTCTGAACAGGAAGGCATGCAGTTGAAGATTGATCCTCAGGATATCGTTAACTATGCTCATATGCCCACTTCTAACAGCGATGCCCATTGCTCATCCTTATCACCTGTTAGTAAAACCTTGGACTTGTCTCCAAGGGCACTTTTAAGTCCAACCTCTATTAAGGTTGAGGGAATGGAGGAGTTTGAAAGCCCAACCATGTCCTCAGTAAACATGAGCTTTGATCAGAGCAAGCTTGATAATGATGATTGTTCATCTGTGAACACTGCGATCACCGATACCACTACAGGTGATGAGGCTAATGTTGACAACGACAGCGCTGATGCAAAACATGGCCACAACAGCGGAGATTATTTATCCAAGTCTGGAGGAGCTGTCACATCTCTTGAGAACGATGACCAGATGAGTTCTGGACTTGTGAGCCCTGCAACAAGTTATTACGCGAAAGATTTTGAGAATGAAAATCTGGTGGACTACAGTGAAACATCTAGTTTGGCTGACCCTTGCTCACCAAGCCCTGGAGCATCTGGTAGTAGGAGCATTGACAGTGGAGATAGGCCAGGTCAAAAACGCTTCCGAACTCAGATGACTAACCTTCAGCTGAAAGTGCTCAAGTCCTGCTTTAGTGATTACAGGACTCCTACTATGTTGGAGTGTGAGGTACTCGGCAATGACATCGGACTTCCAAAGAGAGTTGTACAAGTCTGGTTCCAGAATGCACGTGCTAAGGAAAAGAAGGCTAAACTCAGTATGGCTAAACACTTTGGCATCAACCAGACCTCTTATGAGGGACCTAAGACAGAGTGCACTTTGTGTGGTGTTAAGTATAGTGCACGACTCTCAGTGCGGGACCACATCTTCTCCCAGCAGCATATCTCCAAAGTAAAGGATACAATTGGGAGCCAGCTCGACAAAGAAAAAGAGTACTTTGACCCAGCCACTGTTCGTCAGCTCATGGCCCAGCAAGAGATGGATCGCATCAAGAAAGCCAATGAGGTCCTTGGACTGGCACAACAACAAGCCATGCAGCAACAAGGGATGTTTGACAACCCTGCCTTGCAAGCCCTGAATCTGCAGTCAGCATATCCAAATCTGCAAGGGATACCCCCTGTCCTTTTGCCTGGTGTTGGAAGCCCTTCTCTTCCAGGCTTTAACACAAATTCAGGTATTGTCAACACATCTTCAAGTAGAGCATGTGTGAAATAGGTTCCTTTACTAAACATTAAAGTATCCAATAAGATCTTTGAGTATCATGCTGTATCCCTAGGCATTTTCAGTAAATAATAAAAATATGTAAGTGTAAATTTTGGCAGCATATTTTAGTCTTAGATATAGTTTAGTCTTAGATTTCTGACTGATTTTTAGTCTGATTTCATTTTAATTTAATCTAATTTTAGTCAATAGAAACTGAAAAATATTTTAATCTAGTACACTAAATAAGAAATATATAACCTAATTCTTTTTTAATTTTAATTTAATATTAATATTGTGCTATTTTACAGGTATTTTTTATGATTAGATTTCATAAACCAGAGGTTTTTCCTGGATTTATTTCCTTGTAATTTTCTGTTTTCAAACTAGAAATAACTGGTCATTTATCAGTCTTTCACAACAAAAACTGCAAAACATTTTGTTACAGTTGTAGTTTTCAAATGATTATGTTTATTCGGTTCTCATCTAGTTTTTTGTTGTGCAAAGCAATTCATTAAAGAATATTTTTGTCATACTGTCATTACATGTCATTAATCAAATTCACACTAAAACAATGTGATATTTGAGGTACATGATAATGGTTTCTACTAATAACTCTATTGCAATTCACTTACATTCTGTGTTGTCTTCTTTTAGCTTTAACCCCTCCAAAACCACCAAACATCCTGAACATGCCTGGTGCCAGTGTACCTTCACCTAGTCTCCCCACATCTGGTTTACCCAACAAGATCCCCTCCTCTTCTTCTTTGGCTTCCCCCAGCCCAGCTCAGGCCAGCACTTCTGTCGCCCACTCAAGTACTACAACCACATCCACATCAAATTCCCTTACATCCCAGTCAGGCCCACGGGCCGATCCTCCCAAAGAGCGTGAAAGTGAAAGGGCCAGGGAGAAAGAGAAGCCCAAGGAGAAGGCTGAGAAGCCCTCTACGCCTTCATCGACTGGAGGAACTCCTGCTCCCTCCACTTCTGCTGCCAGCGCCAAGAAAGAAAAACCAGACACAGCAGTCCCAGCCACCTCGATGCCAACACCTGGTATGGAGTATGTGGTTGACCCTGCCCAGCTCCAAGCTCTTCAAGCTGCTTTAGCTTCAGATCCAACAGCTCTGCTTACCAGCCAGTTCCTGCCCTATTTTATGCCAGGTTTCTCTCCATATTATGCCCCCCAGATTCCAGGCGCTCTTCAAGGTGGCTACCTTCAGCCTATGTATGGGATGGAAAGTCTTTTCCCATACAACCCAGCTTTATCACAGGCCCTAATGGGGCTGTCACCAGGATCCCTGCTCCAGCATTACCAGCAATATCAGCAGAGCCTGCAGGAGGCACTTCAGCAGCAGCAGCGGCAGCTTCAGCAAATCCAGCAGCCCAAGACGAGCCAAACCCCAGCCCCTTCTCAGCCCTCGGTGGACCGTAAAGATTCTGCCAAAGATCCAGTAAAAACAGAGGAGCAGAAAGGCACTCCCCCAGTTGATACCTCTTCCTCTCACAATAACCTACCCCCTGAGCAGCATGAAGTGGACGGTAAAGGTGCAGACCCCCTTCTTGACCAATACATAGTCCCTAAAGTTCAGTATCGGTTGGCGTGCCGCAAATGTCAAGCTGTTTTCAGCAAGGAGGAAGCGGCGATCGGCCACCTCAAGTCAATCTGCTTTTTCGGTCAGTCTGTGGCAAACCTGCAAGAGATGTTGCTTCGGGTCCCCAGCAGTGGCAGTGCAGCTGAGGGTGGCCTCTATGACTGCCTGGCCTGTAACACTACCCTGGACGGGGACAAAGCACTCAGTCAACACCTGGATTCAGCCTTGCACAAACACAGAACAATCACGCGATCAGCCAGAAATGCCAAAGAGCACGCTACTAGTTTATTACCTCACTCTTCAGCCTGCTTCCCCGATCCTAACACCGCATCTACCTCGCAGTCTGTCACTCACCCAAACAACAGCCCATCTCCCCCGCCAACAACGTCAAACACCACGCCGTCCTCATCTGTGTCTGCATCTTCGTGCTCCTCCTCCACGGCTGCCCCCCTGAACGCCACAGCTGCCAGCAAACCCTGGCCCCAGGCCCCTTTCTCTAGAGCTTTAGCTGGGAAGCCCAATGCCACTCCTTCTGCATCGTCTTCTTTTCCTCCAGTATCCTCACCTTCAACGGTTACCTCAAGTTCATTGAGCACCTCAGGGGTTCAGACCTCGATACCAACAGACGTCTTTTCCGACGAATCTGACTCTGATAGCAGTCAGAAGTCAGCAGACAGGCTGGGCAGGTTGGCAGAGGAGCCGCAACAGCCCAGCTGTCTCAAAGACAGTGATAGTTGTAGTAGTAATATGGCTAGTGTAGGAACAGACTCCATCAGATTGTAAAAGAGCTTTTGGTGATGGACAATATTTAAAACACACAAAAGACAAAAAAAAAAGAATAAAACACAGAAGTAAAAAAAGCAGCAATGTTTAAAATATGTTTAAAAGTATACAAACCAATTTCAGAAAAAGATGTGTAAAGACTAACTGCAATTCCAAAGCTTGTAACCAAAAATTTAAATGTTAGTGGATTGTTTTCCCATATCAACATGCTGGTTTTAGTTTATTTCAACTCAAATATATAATAGCTCTCTCTATATATATATACATATTTATATATATATATATATGAATTAATAAAGAACACTGAGGTTAACATGGAAATTGCTAGGGGAATGCTGTGTTGCAATGGACTGCCTCAAACTCCAAATGGCCCCCAGAACTTGTCTATTCAAAGAACAAGATAAGGAGCTGCCCCTCGTTTGCATAAAGTATTTTCACCTAATAGCACAGTTACATAAAGCCAGTATGTACTGTATGGGAGAATAGTCTTACAGTTTTCTTGCTATCTAAGCATTCAAATACCAATGGCTTGCTAAAGAAAAAAAAGAATAATGTAATGTCTATTTTATTCTCAGGTCAACAGCTCACAACCTTTTTTATGTTACAAAAAAATCATAATTTTATTCATTTTGTTCTGTTTTGTATTACTTTTACTGACAGAAAGTATTTGGAAGTGATACTAACTTAAAGACATAGCTTTCTGGGCATTCAAATGGGTAGACGAACTGCTGGTTGTAAACCTTTTTATATTCTTTTAAACGGGAGATTAACTAATCCCACAGTACCCAGACACGAAGAGCATTGCAGACTTGTTGGTGAGGGATAAAAAAGATTTGTTTTCCTTTGTTTTTGTTTTATTATGTTTTTTTAAAGAAAGAACTTTCTGTATTTATGATAGATATAAACATTTTTGGTGTTAAGTAGATTGTTGCATTGGAAATGAATTTAAACAGTATGGTAGACTGAAAAATCTTTGTGTACATTTAGCTTTTGTATTGTCCAACCTTAAGGCGCTTCATTTGATGTTGTCTTGGTCATTCCAATAGACTAGGTTAAGGAGCAGGAACTGATCTATACCTTATTTCTGTCAAATCCACAGCTTCTTGGATTTCGTTCACCCGACTGCCACTGACAGACTTGGCAGAAGCCCTCGTTTTCTTTAACTAGGGTTTTCTCTCCTTTGACGGTTGGTGCAGCACTTACCAAAAAGAGAAAAGAGATCTGGGGTGTTGTTTCAAAAATGATTATTCGATTCTATTTGTGTTACTTTTCTTGTGCACTTACAATTGTCTGACTTACTTTCTCCCTGTCTTTCTGGGTTACCCCCTTCTCCCTTGTGTTGGTTTTTGTGTTTTTGAGTTTTCCTCTCCCTCTGCATTTGTAGATTTGGAGATAGCTCTCCTCTAGCACTACGAAGCAGATCTTTGTATCTCATGCAGTGTGGCTGCAGTCTGTTATGGGCTTTATTTTTGTATTTCCACTTTTGTTGTTGTCATAAATGAAAATGAAAAGAATAATAATAATTCACGCTTTAAAACAAAAAGAAAATCCAAAGACTAAACACTTTCACCATTGGTGCATAAAGATGAGAAAAGAGGCTTCTTTATACTTGAGAATTTGTTGCTGTTTTTAAGGAAAGAAAACAAAGTTTTAAAATAAAAGGAGTACGCATCAGAGTTGCCGTCTTTGCTTCTTTGCAAGCGGACTGGTGGCTTTTTTACGTAGAATACCAAGAATACCAAAAACCAAAAAAGGACCCTTGTCCTTGCATTGTGGAGTAGCACCATTACAGAGCCATTGCAGTTTGTAAGATAGAAGTTGAGAATCTCTTTGTTTAACTCTTCTGTCACATGAGATCCATTTTCTTTTGGGTTTTGTTTTGTTTTTTAAAGAAAATGTATAAGGTCTGGTCTTTGAGGACATACGTTCTGCTGCTAATGTAGATTTTTGAAAAGAAGAATACCTAGATGCATGCTCATTTTGCTTTTTGGCTAAGCTTTAATGAAAAAAAAAACAAAAAACAACCAATAAACCATTTCCCTGCCTCTGCGACATTTTTTTTTCTTGTTGTTGCAAAAACGGAACTCTGAAGACTGTGAATATATGTTCCAAAGGACATTTTAGCTTTTTCTGTTTGTTTTTTTTGAGCAGACCAATGTCAAAAGCCAATGATCTATGACGTTTGTAAAGAACAGTGCATTCCAAATAACCACAGTTTGATTCTTAAACAACAGGAACAGCTTCTGTTTTGTTTTCTTTCACTGAATTTGAGTTCTCTTCTCGTTTCTCTCATTTTTAATTTGACTGTTTGGTGTTGTGTACTGAACATCACCATTCGATTCCCCTCATTCTGATGGTGTGGGGAGTTAAACGTCCCTGCAGCCAGTTTAAGGCTTTTTTATGATTATTATTATTATATATTATTGATAATATTATTTTTCTCCTCACTTGAAATAGTTCATCATGTAATAGTGGTTACCAAAAATGTACATATTGTAACACATCTGGTACTTACACGTCTCACCGGTCTAGTGTCATCATGCCTCTCCACCTCTAATGAGTCTCAGAAGGAAATAAAGGCTGTTTTGCGAAAATGAAATAAAATAAAACAGACAAAATAAACACAAAAAAACAACAAAAACAAAAACAAACAAAAAAAAAAAGAAAAATGTCTGGAGCGGCGGCCCCCCTCCTGGAAAATCACATAGGGATTTGCCCCAGGTTTCTGCAGGGTGTAAAGCCATTTTCATGCACGATTGTGTCTGTTACAGGTTTTCAAGGGACATCTTCATTCCAAAGCATTATAATAAGACTGGAAAAACTGTTATTTGTTCTTTTTTTTTTTCCTTTCCTGAAGGTGTCCCTTATTTTCGGTGGTTTCTGACTTTGTGTCCAAAGTGGTCTCTCAGCCCAACTCAACAATCGCAATGGGAATGTTTCAGCCCAAATGTCCTCTAACTCCCCGGCTTTTCACAATAAGGGTTTCTTTTGTTTTTTGTTTTTTCGTTTATTTTTTAATCCTCACCAAAACTAAGGAGTATTTAAAGTTGTGAATAACTGCTTTTGTTTATTATTATTATTTCGCCCAGATATGTATAGCAAGTGTATTTGGCCTACACAGTGACGTTGATGCATTGGCCCAATCCGGGACGTGTGGGTTTTTTAAGAAAAAAAGTGTTACGTCTTGCAGAGCAATGTGATTTGGTGTTGATACTTGCGCATGCTGTCGAAATTAGATTGATATTTGGTCTGCAAGCTTGCCACTCCTCTCCAATCATGTTCGACAAAAAAGAAAAACATTGTGTTCATAATAATTTTTTAAGAATTCTGATGTATAGTTTATTTTTTTGGATGCTTTTGCTTTGACTTTCATTTCGGATAATTTCAGACATTTATTATTTTCCTATAACTATTTGTATGTTATTTTATTTTCTGTATATTAAATTTTCCTTATATACGTAAATTAATGTTTTTTTAACACCAGCTTTAAATTGGAATCGCAGATTCTGTTTTCTTTGTTTGTTTGTTTCTAATTCTATGACCTGGCCACTTTATGGTATAAGGATGTTCCTGTTTTTGTCTTTTTTTCTGTTCTTTTTTTTTTTCGACACTGATCTCTTGCTTCCAATCTGTTCGGTTATTTTCCCGGGGCTCTGTTGGGGGTCCTCACAATCCACTCTGCCAGCATGGACTGACTGTGTGTGTGTTTCTGAAGAGCCCACATCAGTTATTTTTGTACTTTCTGATGTTTTCTGTCATTTTCCACTTTGATTTCACACCAAAACCCTTCATAACTGCAAAGCTGGATCTTCAGTACCAGGAAGATTTGGGGGGGGGGGGCGTTACAATAATTCAGTTACGTGGAGAAAAACGATGCTGAAGCACTGAGCAGTTTTCATTTCTTTTTTTTATAGGATTATTGTTACTTTCATAAAATATATGAATGTGGCCAAAGCTTAATGCAGTTTAAAAGGAGTAGAAAAAAAAAGATTTGAGTTGGTGCCCCTGACGAGTGTATATTTATTGTGGCACAAAACGACACACTCACGAATGAGACACATCGACTCTCATTGGGATACTTGATTTTTTTTTTTTTTTTTTTGGACATTTTTTTTTTTTTGCAAAGAGAGAAAGAAGGCAGGTTTTGCTGTAGAGGTCATCCTTTTGCCCACTGTGAAAAAAACATGTATACAGATATAGATATATTTAAAGAAGACATCACTTTTTTGATTTTTTGATTTTTTTTTCTAAATGACAAAGAAGGAAAAACAAAGAGAACTGAACTCTGGGAAGCGTGGGAGATGTCAGTGAAATGTCTGAGAAGGCTGTTGGCACCAAAACAGGGCAATGGGAGCCAAAGGCAGGGACAAGGCGCCTCTGATTCCACGTCTTTATTTAATTACTGACAATTTGCCTATGGGAATAGACTCTGCAACCAGTGGACATACGCAACACGGAGAGGAATAAATCTGGGTTTCTCTGAACTTCAGTGGCTGGAGCAGCCACCACTTCTCTCTCTATCTCTCTCCCTCTGTCTCTCTGTCTCTCGCTCTAGTTCTGCATCTACTTTGATGGACATTTTCCACACTTCTGAACGGGACGGACAGTACCACATGCCTCTTTTTTCTCCCAGTTCATGGTGTTGCTACCTGTTTCATTTCTTCTTGCTCGTCTCACCGATGGAGTGAGTGACCGGCGGTGGCCTGCAGCTGACCTGGAGCTGGCCCACCTCGTCCATCCATCGCTAAAAAAACAAAAACTAAAAAAAAAAGGACTAGCTGTCGGAGGGGTGGGGGGTGGGGGGCTTTCTCAGCTGTCATTTCTGAGGAAGAGACAAAAAAAAGCAACGCAACCAAAATTAACAACCAAACTTAACAAGCAACCAAACAAACACACACACACACACACACACACACGCTCCAATTTCAAAGACAAACTGCTAATGGAGCTCCCTGTTCCTTTCGTGACTCCTGGTGCCACAAGTTTTTTTAATGCTTTTTTTTTTTTTTTTTTTTTTTTGTGTTTCTTTTTTTTTTTCTTTCTTTCTCGAGTTATTCCTCCTCCGAGCCTCACAAGCACGGCTCAGTGGCTCCAGGTAGCCCACCCGAGGGTAGAAAAAACAGCCTTGCAATGTACAAAAAAGAGCAAGTTAAACCAAAAATGTTGTTCTTGATGTCTTTTCTATACTGTAGTCTTGTTAGCTTTTTTGTTACTGTAATTATATGATGAAGATTTCCAAACTGTACCAAATTACATGGAGACTAACATACATAAACCACATGGAACTTCAGACTTTTAAAGAAAAACTTTTGTCACAAAAAACCTTGTTGTCCTAGTTAAGTTGATTGTAGATGGTAATTGAATATACTCCTTTGAAAATATTTCATCAAGTATGTTTCTTGCTCATTGTGATACATTAAAAAGTATGAGCATAAATGCACTGTGGCTTCTGAATCTTTTATTGTAATGAATTAGGATCATGTTCATGAGTGGAACATTACATTCACGGTGATGAATTTGGTATGAATTCCAGTTTATTAAGTGTCAGTCTGTGTGTTTAAGCCGTGAAACCGCTGTCTCCGTGACCGTGGGTGGGTGTGTGTGTTTGTGTATGGGGAAATACGGAAAAAAAAGACACTATTCAATTAGATCATATGACAACTGTCAGTTATGGCACTAAAAAAGAAAGAAAAAGTAAAATGTTCTTTAAATATCACATTACTGGCTGTTATCAACTTTTCCAGTGTTCCAAATCTCAGGAAAACTGTAACAGATATGGCACATGGTGATATTACATTTTCACTGTGTTACCCACCTCCGTCCATACCCAAACACACACACACACACACACCTGCACAGACTCGGCCAGAAAAGTGTACGGTCATTTCACTGATCAGACACACAGACTGACTCTTGCTGAAGAACAGTGTACGTACACAGTCATTACACACACACAAACCTGCACGAGTTACATGGAATCATTTGGAATACATCAGACATTGGCGTCCACACTGTCCCAACAACATCTCTCAGAACTGGAGAACCAAAGTGACCTCTAACATAGTCAGGCAACACAGTTTTATCATAAAAAAAAAGAAAGAAAAGATGCTGGACCTTTATAAAGGATCCTTTGCTTATAATATTCATTTTTTCTAAGTTCAAATCTACCTCCAGCCCACACTCGACAATGAACCCAATGACTTAAGGCAGAATGTCCTCTCAATTCCCGCTTTCCTATAGAGGTTACACAAGCTTGAGTGTCTGTCCACAATGGGTGTGTCATAAAGAAGCTGAAACTACTTATTATAATGGGTGTATAAAAACATCTGTATATATAGTGTATAAATATCTGTAGATTTGTGTTTAAAAATACCGGATCCCAGGGTAGGACCACTATTCCCACAGCGGTGCGCCCTTACAACTTGGCTGACTTAAAAATGTTAAGTATGGATATGGATAGTGGAGCGGTTTGAAGTGAATACTTACTGTGCCGTATGCGCTGATGTTATCTTAACACGACTTAAGCTTGATTTTGCTAATTAAACCTAATTGAAATGAATCTATTAAGATGGAGGAGATTATGACAAGACTTCCCCCACCCACCCCCATGTTCGTGGGGTATTCCCCTACAGGAGCAGTCTTGCTGGAACTCCTCTTGGGGAGGGGGGGTCAATGGATGAGATTAATTAAAACATATTAAGCAGGAAACGTGGAGCTGTGCCTAATTAGAAGTGGCTGTTTTCAGCTAATTGAAGCTGATTAAGGCTTGGAAGCACATATAACTGCAAGTGAAGTTTGCTGTTAACGGCGCCGCTCTTTGATTCGTTTTGACTCGTGTGGAGGATCAAATGCATCGTTCGTTAAAAGCCATGCTCTAATTCAAAGGCTGAGGCCTGGGCAGCAGGAGGATGATGGCTTCCTTGTTCTTCATGCATGATGGAGTGCTCGAAGCTCTGAAACAGGAGGAACTTCTGAGAGATTGTGTTCATGTGTGTTTCATGCACTGAACTGTGTGTTCGTGTTGATATGGATGGGTATCTTTGCGTGTACACCCTGACGTCTGTCTTGATCAGTGTGTGTGCACTTTTAAAAGCTTAATTGGGATCTTTTTGATCACTTATGACAGAGATGGCTCCAAAAGCTGGATGGATGAAAAGCTCAGGGCAGGCTTTGGGTCAGCGGCACTCAGCGGAGTCCTACTGCCAGTCTCTCACAATAACCGTCTCCTCCGCACCATGTAGTTTCTATAGGCAGTAATCCAACATGATAGCAGGTTTTTTTTTCATGAGTACACAGAGGAAAGTCTGCCTTATAGATTCACTGCCAGAACAAAACCAGGAAAATCTAGCTTTTTCATTTTCAGTATTTTGACATACTTAAAGGGCACCCATTTCAGAAACAGACATTCAGTTGTGAACACACAGATTGTATAATCTCCACAAAATCCTTAAGTGGCAAGAGAGCAGCTGCATATGTGGTGGGGAGTGTGTGTGTGTGGGGGGGGGTTATCCCCTCCCAGTTGTGGCCTTTGGCAGAGGTCTTCAAATTTGGTCGTTGATCCATTTTCCAGGCTGGGATGTTACCAGGTTTAGGCAGTATGCCTAGCTAGTCAGGTGCATTAGCAGTTACAGCTATGGTCATTTTAAAATCCCTTCCTAGAAACTGGATTTGAAGACCTATGTCCTATGGAGTAGCAGAACTATTTTTTCTGGATTCAAGGAGCTTTATCCAGTACCTTTAGAATGGGTTAGAGCAGTATTTATGATCCAGAACCCAACCAACACAACCATTTGGGAGCCCAAATGAGCAGCCCAGTAGAGTACCAGCTACATTTGTCCATGTTGCCTCTTAATATGACAGCACTCCAGTGTCAGTAATGAGACTATGATGTGTTAAATACATGTTCCATATGGGCACCCCACATGTACAAAGTAAACCTTTTAAAATTAAGACTGCCCAGAAAGGGCTCGTGTGTCTATTATAGAGAAGTATGTTTTTCTGATACAAGCACCCTACGTGCATCCCCCTAAAAGCTCATGTACTCTCCCACCCCAATCCAAAGCCCACTTTATCCCAGCTAGCCCATTTTCAACCCACGCTAGCCTCACTAAGGTGTGCTGGCTGGGAACAAATCACTCAACATCAGACCTTACTAGTATCCAAAAATACAAAAAAAATGTACAAACACAGAAAAATACATTTTAAAACATTAATTCAGACATGAATTAATGATGTAAGATGTTCAGCGCAGACGAACGGGCCTGAAAGACAATAAAATATAAATGTTGGCCAATTTAAAGTGAAGAGTAAACAGGATTTTTGAAAGCGTGTTTACATTAAAACCAGGGAAATGGTTTACACACACATATATATTTTGAGTCTAAGTAAAAAAGAGGATAGTGGAAGCTGCCTTTACATATGAACCATAGGTGAAGACAATGTTGGAGCTAGACACAACAACGTCAGACTGCATATCCTGGATCTTGAGGATTTGAGAGAATTTGAGGATTAAAAAATTGAATGAAAAAAGAATGGTCTGTTTATATGGATATGGATTATATGTGTTATATGTATCTGCACAAATGGGAACTCTTTAAAATCCTGTTAAATTCAACAAGCTAATGTTCAGCAAGTGCATAGATGACTGAACTTTTCTGTGATTTTAAAGATGTTGACAATGAGCTGTGAGTTTGGTTTGGTTTTATACTTTAAACATCTTCCAGAAGTGCAGCAGGGAGTGTTGCAGTCACACAGCTCCAGGGCGGTTGGTAGGTGGATTGGCAACTCGGAAGTGTCCATAAGTGTATGTGTGAATGTGTGAGTATGTGTCGCCCTGTGAAGGACTGGTGCCCCCTCCAGGGTGTGTTCCCACTTTGTGCCAATGATTCCAGGTAGGCTCCGGACCCACCACGACCCTGAACTGGATAAGCGCTTACAGATAATGAATGAATAAACGTCTTTCTTATATGTTCCTCAGCAGCATCATTTCTTGGCCTTATTTTGACTAATTCTGAATAGACCATTCTCACTGCTGGTTTGCTTTGACAGTTTACAGACGTGTTTGAGGCGTGTGTATCGTTATTGTGTATATGGTCAGTTAATAACTAATGCACGTCTGTTGACACTGCTCCTCTATACCCGTCCATCATAAGGCCACTGTTTACCAGATGTTATCTAAGTGGAGGCCTGTTCTGAGTCCAGCTGTTACCATGTAATACTAATGGTGTGAGCCAGTGTTGTGCTGGTACAGTGGTGGTACTGTTCTCTTTAATATTGTGTCTATTTACTGCTATTATCTACCTTCTTTGCTCAACTTTTCCATGCAGTTTGTGTCGCCTTGAGTCCTTTTTGTTGATCAGTTTTTGCAGTAGGTTGTATTTTTCTGGTGAGCAGACCAAATATATTATCAGCCCAGTACATTACATAGTAACTATACTGCTGCCATGTTAGTGTCATAGCTGTGTTTACATTGACCAAGCATTAAAATACTATCAGGTCAGTGGTAATTCAGGTGAGTGCAGTACTTTCATACGTATCATATGTGGACTTCAGTAATACATAGAATGCTTATGTCAGTAGCTGAAAACTGTAAGTGTATGCGGGCAATTCTGAAACAATGGCCAGAAAATGTGGTTAGAAGGCAGGTGTTCCTTATGCCATATTAATCAATATTTATGGGTCTATTTATAACAGAAGCGGTATTCAGAACTCTATATTGGTAGCTTCACTTTGCTTAATTCAAAATAACATTTCCTTTAACCTTTTCATTTTTTGCCTACTACCTGAGATGTTATTTTTAAAATGCCTGCACAGTGTGTAGCAGGGAACTGATTTATCTAAGGCTGATCAGCTCTCAAGGCCCATGCTGAAGCATTTCTTCCCTCATTACAAAAAAGGAGCCAGTGGGTTCCTCTGAGGAATGTGACACAGTTGCACCATATTGGTTTGATTCTAATGCAGAAAGACTCTGTATGAAATGAGATGCTCTTTTGAAAAACAAAACTGGGATAACACAGGGGGGAGTAGATTGTGGGCCTCCTTGCCTGCTAACCAAAGGCAGGAGCAAAGGGACCCACAAGGCCATGCACTCCACTTTTGAAGTTCCCTTTTATAAAGGGTCGCTTCGTTACTATTACTTTCTGACCTTAGCTGAGCGCTATTCTTCAAATGTTACAAGCATGTTGACTTGGTTTCTGGCAAGTGAGTAACTTCTAAGTCCTGTGAATAGTCTAAAGTATTTAAGTCGTTTTTAAGGAGCATAAAGTCTGAACGGTTTCCGTGAGCTCCGAAGTAATGATGAATTTAAAAAGGCTACTTTCAATAGGGGCCTACACGGCTCAAAGTGTCCCAAGGCCATGTTCATTCTTAGTTTAATTTGGAGTTGGCTGCCTGCCGTGACAGTGTTTTAAGAGACATCATTTGTCCAGAGCGTAAGAAAAACGATACATGGAAGACGTGTTGAATGACAAGTCGCACAGTAAGGTCAGTGGGCAGGATTTGGGCTGGTGTCTAAAAACATGTTTTTCACCGCGTCTCGGCTCATGTTTCTGAAGCCGTTGTACACAAGCCTTCTGTTTTCAATATGTCTTGCCTCCAGGGACTGTATTGTTTGAGCTTGTATGAGATATGCGCAAATGAATCCTCGCTCCACACTGCGCCTCACTCTGTTAGCATGTGTTTCTGTAAAAAAAAATGGTTAAAGGGCAGTCCAGCAGTGTTGACCCCCCCAAACCATCCCCAACACACTCACTGTCTTAGCGAGAGGGGCTAAAAGCAGGGGGCCGCCATGGCAGGAGGGGGCTCCAGATTCACTGGCCATGCTGAGCCAATTAACACGCAACGCTACATCCCGAATGAATTAAAAGCACCCTAATCGGATCAGCGTGAAAAGCCAGGCTGCTTCCTCCACAGCCCTGTACCAGATGGCACAGACGCTCAGATGCTGCATTGTACCCGCGCCAGGCCCAAGTTGCAGAGTGTGAAATTAGGTTAGCGCCTGACTGTAACATTCACCCCAGGCGAAAGGAGCTCCCTCTTTAACTTCACATGGCCTGAAGGTGAAAGGCCCACCCCCTCAACACAATACTCTAAATACAGTCACTGCCCCGAACGATTTTGCCTACAATTTGGGCAGAAAACTGGCAAAGTGTGCTAGCACTATGAGTGACCACAAGCTAGAAATAAATGTACAGATCATTTCTAGGCTATTTATAGCCAAACAGCTAAACCACAGGTCTCTTTAAAGACAAGCGAAAAGTCAAATATACAGATTGTCCTGTGTGTGTGACCTGCCACGATGTTTATTGTCTAGACTGTGCTTCATTGGCCTTGTAACTGAAGCTAACAGACACTTGTCAGTTATGCAAGTTGCCAAGGATCCAGCTAAATATTAAAGTTTTGTTCATGTTTACATGAAATTACACTGTGTTCCTAATTATGTTTCTACATGTATCTATGAAAAACATAGGTGACTGTTGACCTCTAGTGTGTGTTAGCACCATTGGCCTTAAGTTAAAGAAGCGAAACTTGGGCATTTCTAGTCTACTATTTGAGTAGTGGAAGTCATGGCTTCTGTGGCAGAGGAACAGTATGTTTTGGGGGATGTGAAAATCCCCAGCTATCAGTGTGGTTCTGGGTGGGTACTGATACCATATTGATGTCTGAGGCATCGTTGTCACCTAATCGTCCTGTGGGTCCCAGCTAAGCTCCGTAAGATCCCGCGCCAGGCATTTACAGCCTACGAATGGGTACAAATGTTTGACAAGTTAAGCCAGAGTGACTACAAAGGGCACAAGTGTGTAGAACATGGGTCTGTGATCATGGGCATTGTTTTAAATGGGAAACACTGCCGTTCCACTGGCTGCTTGGCCTCAAGGCTTGCGACCACAGAGGCAGCAAATGAGGAGCAGAAGCTTGGAGGGAAACCACAGCCCAGCACGGCTTCTCTGGCCTCCACAGCAAGGCTCTGCCCATCACTTCAACAGTAGTGCACGGTTCTGCATTGTGTAGACAGCTCCTTAAAGCATGGGGCCTTTAATCCAGGTAAGCTCAGTGGTCCGCGCTATACATTCTCATGAAAAAATTAGGGGCAAAACTTAAAAATGGCAAAACAATCAATAATTAATCAAATAATTATAATAATTAAGCATAGAAATAGAAAGAAAGGTCAGTGAGCACTGACTCTTCTTTCTTGACTTTTATTTTTTTCCTCATTTGAGTCACTGAGTATTGTTCCACTCAGAGTTAATGGGTTCTAACAGCTGAAGAGACATTACAGATCATTTCCCAGCTAGTTGTAATTTAACGTAACGCCAGCTATTCCCTGTAGGCTTTAAATCTGGACTGTGACCAGAACAAAACATGAAGCTGATAGATATGTTCTAAAACCACTTCTTGGTGGTCTTTGGAGTTTGGTCTGTCAGCCCTGTCTTTATTGAACAATAACATCTGCATTTCCCTCTTTTAACCTTTTAGACTGGGAAGCAAGACTGTCTGGCCTTTAAAAGTCTATTCATTTTGGGTTAAAATGACATTTTAAATGTTTTGTGGTGGTTTTCCATGAAAAATGTGCCATATCATTTCAAGAGCGTATCTTAATAATATTTACTAAAACAAAGGGAGGCCATAGGAACCAGGCGTCCTGTTGTCTAAAACACAAATACGGTCATTTAATTTGCTATGAAAAAGAACCAGTGAAGTTTATGACATCTGCTGTGTTTTATGTGTATTGTTAATTATAGTATAATAATGAGCCTTTTATATGATTTAGTATAACAACATTTCACATTAAATCACTTGGAAAGAACCGTGTTAAACTTTATTGACTGAATTATGCTTTTAAATTTTCTGAACTTTGGTGTAACTTTTCATTCTATTAAATATTCATTCATTCATTCATTTTTTGTAACCACTTCCTCCTAATCAGGGCGGCACGGTGGTGCAGCAGGTAGTATCGCAGTCACACAGCTCCAGGGACCTGGAGGTTGTGGGATCAATTCCCGGGAGTTTGCTGTGTTCTCCCTGTGTCTGCGTGGGTTTCCTCCGGGTGCTCCGGTTTCCTCCCACAATCCAAAAACACACGTTGGTAGGTAGATTGGCGACTCAAAAGTGTCCGTAGGTGTGTGAGTGAATGTGTGTGTGTGTGTGTGTGTGTGTCTGTGTTGCCCTGTGAAGGACTGGCACCCCCTCCAGTGTGTGTTCCTGCTCTGGACCCGCCGCGACCCTGAACTGGATAAGTGCTTACAGATAATGAATGAATGAATGATTCCTCCTAATCAGGTACAAGAAAATATTAGGCACAGGGTAGGAATCACTCCGTATGGGTCAACTGTCCATCACAAAGCATCACACACACGCTTTCACTCATGAACTCACACCTATGGACAGTTTTGGATAGCCACTCCACCTACCAATATGTGTATTTGGTCTCTGGAACCCAATGGCTGGTTTCAACCCACAACCCCAGAGCCCTGAAGCTGTGTGAGTGTAACACCTGTTGCGACACTGTTCCAACATCTAGTGAATATTAAAACATGAATTGCTACATTCATTCATTCATTATCTGTAAGCGCTTATCCAGTTCAGGGTCGCGGTGGGTACGGAGCCTACACAGAATCACTGGGTAGGAACACACCCTGGAGGGGGCGCCAGTCCTTCACAGGGTGACACACACACACACACATTCACTCACACTCGCACCTACGGACACTTTTGTGTCGCCAATTCACCTACCAACGTGTATTTTTGGACAGTGGGAGAAAACCCACACAGACACTTAGAAAACACACCAAACTCCTCATAGTCAAACCAGAGTGGGACATAGGTCCCTGGAGCTGTGTGACTGAGATACTACCTGCTGCGCCACCACTCCGCCCTGAATTTCTACATGTTAAACTGAATAAAAATAATTATTGAAATGGATTAAAATAGATAAGAATACAAATGTTAATGCTTGTGCTGCAGTAAGTGAGCTGGTGTACTGTGCTTCCTCACTACCCATGTTTTTTTTATCCTCTGTAGAATCCTGTGCCGCATCAGTTTGAGTAATTTGCTGTAAACTGACTTCTTTGTTGTCAGGTCCATGTTGTTGCTCATTTCTCTGGTCATTTCTTTGTGGGCTGTATTTGAGCAGGGGGACCGCAGTGATGATGGCAGGGTCAGCAGAATCCCTTGCTCAGCACTGCTGCTTTGCACATGAACTGGCTGCTCTGTAGCACAGGACTAATCCCCAACACACCATCCACTGCGATAATGAGATCAAGCAGAAAGCCAAGCATTTTGTTTGGACAAGATCTGAGAGCACTTTCAGGGGAGGATGAAGGGGGTGTACTCTTCATTGCAATGCATGCTCTGCATCTCTCTTTCTGTCTCTCTCTCTCTCTCTCTCACTCTCTCTCTCTCTCTCTCTCACTCTCTCTCTCTCTCTCTCTCTCTCTCACTCTCCCCCACACACCTCCATCTTCAGTGGCAGTGTGTCTTCCTCCCCTATCAATGTCAAAGCCAAATTACAGCAGAGCCGCGAGGACAGGTCAGACTAATTCAATCTCATCTGTCAGGAGAAATGATGGGTGGGGGTGTCCAGAGAAAAAAAAGGGTGGGGGTTGGCAAAGGGGTCTTGATAGATTTAAATAGGAAAGACCAGTACTTCTGTTGAATTGGGGGAAGTGGCAAAGCCTCATTATAAACAGGCTCACACACAGCCATACAAAGCCCCATCAGATTGAAATGTGTGACGGCCAGGAGAGACCAGGTCACCAACTTCCAACAGCACAAACACACACACACACACACCTACACTGGCAAGCAGCCAACTCTTTCCAGATCTCGGTGCAGATTTCTGGCTGGAGCTGTGGAATGCTTTGCACCATCTCACTTCCTATAGAAATGTACCACAGATCCACCTCACGTGTTTTATGTGCATCTTTTATTTACAGATCATTAAAACACACCCCCCTCACAACACTTTTTACTCAAACTAAATGTTCACCCGCTGATGCAATCCAACGCTGAAATGCCAAAACACCACAATTCTGCCGCAAAAGGAGATTTTGTTTCAAAACATGAGCCCTCACAAAAAAAAGTAGTGGGAATAAATTTGCACCGCTCAACACATACTTTAATGGTATTTATACAAAAAAAACAACACTGATCATCTCTGCTACAAAGGAAAAGGGCTAGTCTCTAAGTTGTATTTACCTCAAAAGTAGGGACAAGTAAGGGCTAGTCTTTAAAAAAAAGTCTGAAAATGATTGCAGAAACACTAATATTTACATATGATGTATATGTGTATAAGTGTGTGTATGTGTGTGTGTGATTTAGCTTGAACCAGACCAGCTTTCCAACTTGCTCAAATATGGACACAGCCTCTTATGAAACACCATTGATCATACGTTCCATATTTAACACAATGTAAATGCCAGCTTGGCCCATTGAGTGGTACAGTGGTATAAGACTTGACCCTATCATTGGTGGATCACTGGTTTGGTCCTGAGTGATGCCTCAGCCATCTGAGGCCAGGAGTCCAATGCAGAACATTTGGCTTCTCCTCTCCCTTCATCTCTGAGCTGCAGTTAGAAAAGAAGCGATGTTTGGCTTCACGTGTCCTGTGGATGGAGGAAGCATATGCTGGCCTTCACCCTCTAAGGTCGGTGGCACCGTGAGAAATTGGGTCCTAATTAACATAATATAAATCATGATGGAAAAAATCAGAGGAAAAAGAAATGGCAAATATATTTCTGACCTCTAAGTTTAGAATGATATTACAAAAAAAAGATAGGAGGATATGGGTTCTTTGGATGTTTATTTTAGTAGAATAAGTTAGAAGCAGCCTGTACTTTAGCCTGGTTAGTTCACACTGTGAATTCATTACAGGCTTCAAAATGGTGCCATATTATAGCCACCAAGAGAGTGATTAAAGTAATATAGGTGTGAATTTTGTGAACACACAGTCAGTAATTGAAAAACACCATGATGAAAAAATGGTATGAAAACATCTTGAGAAATATCTGCTTGACTGCTGTGAAAATGTAGATGGTGTTGCTATGGGGACACAAGAAGATAACGAAAAAAAATCTCTACTTGAATCTGTTTAACCACATGTATATCCACGACATGTTTTAGCTGTTGTTACTTTATAGAATCTTAAACAAACATTATAAAATAATGTTAATATCAGGCTGATTTTTACAGGTTTTTTTAAAATTACAGTTTAATTGTAGTCTTAAGCTTGTTCCTAAATACAGTTTATTACTGTAAAAATAAACATATGAATTAATGAATAGAATCACATGATGAAAACACGTCAGGATTGTGCACTACTCCCCAGTGTTTGTTTCCAGTTGTTTCTCTTTCTCTGATTATTATTTATTCATTACTTTTTTGCTTATCTCTCAGTCTCATGTATGGGTCTTTAAACACACCCCTTTCACCCTCATATACCTGCCCTAGCCACGCCCCTTAACTCATATGACTTCCACAGGTGTTCCTTATTCTGTTTAGGTGTATAAGCTCTGCCTCGACTCAGTCTTTGGTGGTCATTTGTGTTGCTTTCCCTTGTGTGGTCTGTAGCCCTTCTTGGTCAGTTTTTTTTTCTTTCTCTGTACTCTTTAACTCACTCACGGTCTGTTGTCCTCTTGCTGTTTGTGGTGCTCTCACTCCTGGTTTGTATGTTCTTTGTTCTGACTGGTCTGTGGTTTGTCTCTCTGTCCTGATCCCTGGTATCCTGTCTCTTTCTCATCCTGTGTACTCAACTTTCTCATCCTTGGTGTTTATTCTCTTTGCTTTTGTTATCCTGGTATTCCTTTCTTTATTAACCGATGCTTCCTTCAGGTTTTATGGTTTGGTTTTGTGAGTTTTAAATTTTTTTTTTTAAGTTTCCTCTTCAAACGTAGTTGGCTTCTGTCATAGTCCTTTATTTAGTTTCTTGGGTTTTCTCTGTTATTGTGTCCGAGGTTGTTTATTTGTACCTTGTCTCTTATACTTGGTTTTAGTTGTTTGCTCCTGTATTTCTTGGTGGTGTATTATTTTTTTTGCCAGCTTTCTAGCATTCACATCTGTCTCCAGGCTTGTTCCTCAGTCTGTAACAGAGTAAAATATATTTTCATATAGAGTACCTAACCATAATAGAAGAGAAAACTCTACACAACTCACTGTCCTTGTGAATATTTTATTATTAAGCTGTGTTTGTGTGATTATAATAGTACAGATAAAACATTTGTGTATATTTATCATGGATGCTACTTTTACCATGTGTTTTCTGGATGTCAATTAAAGCTAATCCTGGAAAAGCCCTGGCAACAAATATGGAACCATCACATTTGGACATATGATGTATGACAAGCTTTTGCAAGCTATTCATCAGAACAATGCACCATGCTGAGTTTAATTCATTTATCTAGGTTGTGTGTGTATCTGGTGGGATTTTTACCAGCTGGAAACACAGCAGGAGATGGTGAAATAATAAATAAATAAATAATATATATATATATAATAAAAGAAGAACAATTTATGACATAATCAAGGAGAAAAATCAATGAGTATTTTATTGCTTCTCCTCAGGCCTGCAGTCTTTGGAGTTATTAATATGAATATACATTAAGCTTAAGTATTAAAATTACTGTACACTGAGAAGTTATCCTTTCCATTGCTTCAACACTTTGGTTGGGGCCATGTTTTCTTACTGATGTCCAATCGCTTGTTGAGGTCATGTTTAACTACAGATTAATTTAGAATTTTAGCCTGTGCCGTTGTTTTAGGAATGGAAGGGAAACGAGGTAATTCTGTTTTGTCGTCTACTTGTTGTGGAAGAACCTGTGCAATCAAATCTTGTTTGCGACATGTTACGCAATGTTCAGTTATTAAATCATCCTCTTTTAATACATGCTAGGACGTTTACTTTTTGAATGTAGAATTGGATTTTGAATGTAGAATTAATCCCTGTCTGAGAATCCCATGCTGTGTGCATTTGTTAATTCCATGCTGTATTTAAAGAGAGGCAGAAAAATCATGATACAAATTTGATATTGCTCCTAAGATGGGTTCAAACTTTTTTTTTTCTCAAAGCTGAGGGGGACAGATCTGCCTGGGCTTCTTTGCTTGCCCTGCTGCAACCACAACTCTGAAATTGATTAAGCGGAAAATATGATGTTTAAGGTTTAATACAACCTTAAAGACACTACATTCCTCTCCACAAACAGAACACAGCAGAGCTATTACATTAAAATTAAATGAGGTCCAGTTGCTTAAATTTCCTCCCAGCAAAGGTCCCAAACCTCAAAGATTTGTGCATCATCTCATAGGGGTGCTTCACATTGCTGCTTTTGATTAATGCCATGTTTTTGGAACACACAAGACACACTGGTTTAGAACTAGCTTCAGGAAGAATGAACATAAACTGCTCTATCCGCTCATCTTTAAAAGTTTGGTTTTCTGCATCAACTTTCCTTATTTTGGAGCTGTCATCACTCCCATGTCCCTCTGTAGGCCGTGCAGGGCAAACAGTCTATTAGATTGTCTCAATTGAGTGAAGCTATTGCGGTATTAACTTTATTAGCTGCGTCCGTTGTCTATTGCCAAGACTGTCTGACAAAAATAATAGTTCCAGATCTGGGAATGCCCAGATTACTGCAAAATAACAGTCGCCATGAAGCTAGCTTTGAACTGGTAGTCAAATTTGGTTTCATATTCACTAGGCTATTATTCAGATCTTTAGTTCCACCTTAAATGCTGCAGCAGTTAAACTCTGGAGCACATCGTACCACTTTAAATAATGAGGAAGATAGATTTGTTTTCAGCTCTACAGCAGTTACCAATGAAACTATATTTATATAACAATGAAATAAACTTTTTAAGGTGGAAGTGAACAGTTGAAATAATTGAGCCAGGATGTATTTTCAGAGGTAGAACCGAAACTTCGAGAAAATTCTAGAACATAATTACTGCACTATTTACGGTGGAGCCAGAATTTTAAATAAAAGTTCTAGAATGCAACTGCTTCACTGTTTTATTGGTAATGGAAAATTCAGCTTCATTTTAATCACAAAAGAATTTAGTGTTTTTGGTAAAACTGGAGGGCGGCACGGTGGCGCAGCAGGTATTGTCGCAGTCACACAGCTCCAGGGGCCTGGAGGTTGTGGGTTCGATTCCCGCTCCAGGTGACTGTCTGTGAGGAGTTTGGTGTGTTCTCCCCGTGTCCGCGTGGGTTTCCTCCGGGTGCTCCAGTTTCCTCCCACAGTCCAAAAACACACGTTGGTAGGTGGATTGGTGACTCAAAAGTGTCCGAATGTGTGTGTGTGTCTACGTTGCCCTGTGAAGGACTGGCGCCCCCTCCAGTGTGTATTCCCGCCTTGCGCCCAATGATTCCAGGTAGGCTCTGGACCCACCGCAACCCTGAACTGGATAAGGGTTACAGATAATGAATGAATGAATGAATGGTAAAACTTGATAACTGCCAGTTAAAGGGAAACTGGACATGTTATCACCCTGCTCCAAAGACCATGACCAGCATGTTTTCAAAATAAGAGACCTGTCCAGTTAATTTACACAGATATATTAGACCTTATGACTTATTTATTAGAAAGAGTACATTTCATTTGAATATTTGTATCCATAATGTAGAATTATATAGAAGGATGATGGAATACACTGGGGTAGGGAAGTGCTTAAAAACCCCATCATCAGACAAATGTTTAGATATTTGATATTGTTTGATATTCAATGTACGTAAATAGATGACTCTGTAATGCCAGTCCAGGGAGTTCTCATCCCTAGATTTGTAAATGCTTATGAATCTGTATAGCAGTGTCCAAGAAGCGTTTCTGGAGATGATTAAGTGGGCTGTATACACCCCAGTCTCAAGCATTAAAACACGCGCTCTTCCCGGAGTGTAACGGTGAGATTTGAGCCCCAGTGTAGGCGATAAAGGCCAGATGAGCAGATTTGGAGTTTTGGGTCGAGCAGTTTACCTGACTCTGAGACGCCCTGTTCTTCTGCCCCCCTCCTGCGCAGGGCCCGTCGGGAAGGTGTGTGTGGAGGGTGTGTTGGCAGCCGCTGGGCTTTGGCGGCGTGTTTCCCGTCTGCTGGACACAGGATCAGGTGTCGCAGTTTTCACAGCGCCTTCTGGTTCTGCTTAACAGGAAATGAGCTCCATCAGAAGGAGTCTGAGCAAAACTGAGCAAAAATGGGCCCTGACAGGCAGGAATATTAGCCTGTGACGGCAGCCAATAATGGAGCGATCACCCCCCCCACCCCCGATTCTCTACTAATGAAGAGAATATGTGTAGAGAATGTGGCTTTCTCTCTCTCTCTCTCTCTCTCTCTCTCTCTCTCTCTTCCTCTATTGCACTGCCCTCTCCTTCACTCTCCACTCTTTACTTTTTCTCCAATACTCGATAAATCATTTCAGCAGAAACAGAGGGATACTTTTACTTCACTTCAAAGTTTCGCTCTAAGGTGTCATCTCGGTAACCTCAAAGCAGTGTTATGCAGAGAGCTGCACTCAGGCCCCTGCCAGTGAGACAGAAACTTTTTTTTTAACCCCTGAGATGTTTCCTAGGATTTATGGCAGTGAAAGTATATGGTGCCGTGAGAGAGTGGATCATTACACTTCATTACAGCTGCCCCCCCCCCAGCCCTTCTCTCCCATGCAAAGATGATAATGGAGGGACCATACATACTCTTTATATTCTTTCTCCATCTGCTCTGTGTCCCTCTCAATGGCCTTCTCAGATTGGGCTTTGTTGGTTGGGTCTGGTAAACCACTTTAACGGTTAAAAATGTGGTAGACAGAACAGGGAAAGAGCGGGAGAGGGAAAGAGCAAATCTATGTATCTCCAGCCATGACACTGAGGAGTGCTATAAAGAGGAATAAAACCACAGAATAACCAGAATAAATCTAACACTCAGCGTTACACAGCCGCACTCGGATTTAAATTCTGAGGCATGTGTGCTTTTAAGTGTGAAAGTCCATAACTTACCCCTCTACTCCTTGAACTGTGTGTGTGTGTGTGTGTGTGTGAGAGTGTGTGTGTGTGTGTTCATTCCATTGTGCTATAATGTACTGTATTTTTTTTTTTTACTAAGACCTTGAGAATCAGTCAGTGCCCAAACTGAGCCAATATGTCTTCTACATGTGCTGTTATTTTTAAAAATGAGCTGTATTTAATTGAATCACTACACCTGCACTAGAAAATGTAATTTTATTTTATAACTAGTGCAAATAAACTGTAAAATCTGAAGGACGTGACTTGAAAACCTTTCAGCAATGGCATCAGCACAAGTGCTTTACAAGCCTGAGAAGATCAGTTTGAAAAACTGCAGTATGTTTCGCTCTTTGTTTAAACTGACCTCCTGTCCGTTATTTCAACAGACCGTCCTCAGCGCCAATTACTCCATCCCCATTCTCACGTGTTCAGCTCAGAAAACCTGCGGGATTCTGGACCCAGGCACCAACAGATGCGTGAGTGAAGTAGTGGTAAATAATGTGACTGAATCCAAAACTCTCAGAAAGGAAAGGTGAGTACACCCCAGTGCATAAGGTAAGGAAGCAGGGTGCTAATGATAACAGCTAAAGCTAATTTATTTATATAAAATTAAAGGAATGCACAATATAAGCTGTATATAACTTTTTTTTCTCTCTCTTAAATGATGACTAGGTTTCAATTCCCTTCTTAAGCTCATTCTCTCTTCAGCACATTCTCTCTCTGTGAAACTAGGCCCAGATTTTTTGTAAAACTTGTTACAGGTGTAATTTTTGATTTATTACTTGAAGAAATTGTACTGATCTGAAAAATATTTGTTACCAGAGAGAAATGAAAATACAAGAAACTGATGTTTATTGTATAAATGTAATGAAAAATATACAACTATCAGTTATTTAATTCTCTGTTTTTTTGGACCGTGCTGAATGCTAAAATTCAGAAGAGCAGATCTTTGTATTGTGTTTTTCTCTGGTCAATAATAATAAGTATTTCTGAAATCTCACTTCACTCTGAACTGAGTTTATTGTAGAACATCAGTGTTAGCGTTGTAATTTTTTGTTTTGTCAGAAGCCGAGCGTTGCTTATAGAGACATTACTGCTTTGCAAGGACAGTGCTATTTTCAGAAATCCTAATGAGTTTCTGAGATTTGAAACAGAGGGTTTTCAGATGCTAAGTGTTAATGAACAGCCCTAAATCACTACTTGAAAGTAAAGTCATGGCGCTCACAAAAAGTAATTGCACACCACAGGCCACATTTTAGAGCGGTGCATTGTGGTCATAATCAGGAAGTTGAGGTGCTTCCAGAATAATCTTGTTGTTATTGTAGTATATCTTCTTTACCTACTAGAGGTTGCTGTCTTTACCTAGTGCTAGTCTTACAGTCAGTAACATTTCTCATGTTCAGTTGTTGAATGTTTCTGTTTGAGAAACTGAAAGGCTTGATTGTAACATCCACTACAGGTCTACATCTAGAGTCCTGCTTAGTTCTGGATCACAGATGCCACTTCACCTTATTAAAGGTGACATCACTCCAATGACCACAGATCCACTGCTATACAGCCCGGTGATTGGTGGCTTTTTACCCCTCTGACCCACACCTGGCAGTGAGTACGGTGACCTTTGGCTCAGGAGCAGGTGTTCCCGTGTCCCATTTAATCACTAGCTTTTCTGTGGAGATTAAACGAGCATGTAAATTGGAGTGTCCAATGTGTGTACACCTTAAAGTAGCTACTCATTTTAAGGTGTGCCAACAGTATATAGAAATATAGTGTATGGTTAATAACTTTTTGAAGTTTTTTGTTTTTTTCATGGCGCACCACGCAGCACTTGACACTAAAAATGAGGAGTATATATGAGTAATGTCTATTTTTCAGGCTGGATTACTAATCTACTAGGTATCAGTTGAAGTTTGAGACTGTGTGTGTGTGTGTGTGTGTGTGAGAGAGAGAGAGAGAAAGAGTGAATATATCTCCCATGTTCATGGTTGTTTTAGGGAAAAGTTTCTGGGCCAAATCTGTATTGAATCCTTAATACAGTAATTGTCCAGAGTTATTATTTTTTCTTTGACTCCAGTTTCCTTCATCTCCCCCTCCCCTTCTTCTTTTCTGGCTCTTAAGCGAAGTCAGTTGTGGTGTGTTGCTGGACGGGTAGTGGGTCAGGGCCCTGACCCCGCGCTGGCTGCTCTAATGACGGCAGGATGAAAGCACTGCGGCTGCGTTCCCAGGCCGCTGTGTGAGGGGGTGTGGGGCTGTGAAATGGGGAGATAATGGAGACCAGGTGCACCCTGAGTGCCAGAGACGCTCCTCAGCGTGTGAGCTCCTCTGAGTGGGAGGGAGGGTGCCCCTCACACACACACACACACACACACATACACATTCACCCATACACACATGGCTAGCCATCTCACAGTGTCTGACCCTCTTTTTTTTCCCTCCAACTCTTTCTGGCCTTTTTTTATACCTCGATACCTCATAATCATTTTTTTGTTTTTGTTTTTAGTACTTTGCATTGTTTAAAAAGCACCAGGTGTCCTCTACATTGTGTGAACTTTTTATTTTTAGGGTGAATGGAACAAAACCACCCCTGGTAGCAGACTAACTCTGATATAACTCTTCTGATAACAACAGACATTTCTGATCAGTGTGACGGATGTGAATGTATATGATCCGTTTGCATGTTCACAAAGCAGAGAAGTCGTATTTTAATATCTGTGTATGCTGTGATAATTTGCATACACAAAATGAATGCAAATCTAAGTTGAAAAGACTATCTGCTGATTCACTTACTGATTTGGTGTCTGGAAGCCGGGGGATTTAATGTTCATTTCATGATTGGACTTCTGTATTTGTGTATTTTGTGTATTATATTCAGTCATTCATTCATTCATTATCTGTAAAAGCTGATCCAGTTCAGGATCGCGGCTGTATATTATACTCTTAAGCAATTCTTTTAGAATCAGATGCATTCCGTCACCTGCCATTGCCATCGAAATAACACAGACCCATGTTTTTCAGATACTAGGTGCCTGACATAGCATTTGTTGCAGAGTCGTTCATTCATTCGTTCATTCATTCGTCTGTAACTGCTTATCTAGTTCAGGGTCGCAGTGGGTCCGGAGCCTACCCTGAATCACTGGAAAAGATCCGGTGTTTGTACGCAGCCCTGGCTCGGTACATCTGGAAAAAGTGTCTCAGTCCAAAATACCATTCCAGCCAATCAGCAACAGGCGGCATTTATGTTCACGCATAGGACGGTGGAAAGGAAATAGCAGGCCCCGGCAACATCCCTCACCCTCCCCTCACCGGCTTCATTCCGTCACTGTTCGCTGTCGCTGGCTCTGGGACTATGTCTCTGTTGCTGGCTCAGGCACACACACACACTCTGGCACTCACTCTGGGGCTCTGTCTCTGCCTTGGCTTATTATTGGCTTCATTTTGCTATTTCAGACGCATTACTTAAGGTGGAGCAGACCAACTCACAAATGGGATTCTTTGGAAATTCAAACATAAATAAAAGTGTACAGAAAACTACAATGATGATAAAAACTACAGTTGGTTTCTTACTCAAAATTACTGCTACATTTTAAAGAATATAAAAAACTAATGTGCGCCTTAGTGCCTTACAGATCTTTGGAGGGCGGAGCTTCTAAATGAACAGGAACAAAAGGGGTGGGTTTTTTTTGTGTGAGAACAGTAGTTCTTCTGAAACTTCTATATATATATATATATCGATATATCAGTATCATATAGATGTTCTCAGCATTGGTATTACTTTGTATTTCCAGATCTAAATATTTCAGTTTAAAAAAGGTGTATAATGCCATGCTTTTATTGCACTGATCGGGATACATGTGGATTCAAAGTCCCATGAGTTACATTAAGGTTCTCTATTTTCAACCAACAATATAAGTAGAATAATAAATTTTACCCCACGAATACATGTGCAGGATAGATCTGGATAGTATACAGTGATAGATTTGTGAAAGCTCTTTGGCCAACGTTTAAAAACAACAGGTTGGGCCAGAGCCCAGGTGAATCTACCCCAGTTCTGCGGGCCATGATTGACTCATCTGATAGGTTTTGGCCCAAAAATTCTTGCATAATGTCTCGCACTGTCTCTCACTGTAGAATTTTCTTCAGCAGATTGGAAGGAAAAAACCCAAATGGCTCTGCACAGCCCCTCCCTCCTCTGCTTTCTCAGAGAACTGCTCTTCACACACCTGGGACCATGTTACACTGATGTAGCGGTTACTCCATTTGTCTCAGAGGCTGATGTAATATTGCATAAATGCATCTTTTTATGGTACTGCAATGTCTTATGAAAAGTCAGATAAATTACACGTGCCCCCCTCCCCCCCACATCTGTCTGTACTTTCTCCCACCGCTCCACATCTTCCATGTGCTCTTTCTTTCTCTCTACCTCACATTCTCTATCTTTTTCATGCTTTCCATCTTTTTCTATCTTCTACACGACCCTCTTTCTCTCTTTCTCTACATTCTTCATGTGCGTTCTCTTTGTCTGAGCCTTTTCTTCGTTTCTCTCCTTTGCTCTCTCTATCTCATTCTTTCATGTCTTACTCTTCAATAGTCCATTGTCTGTTATATCAGGTCTAACTACTCTGTAGTTCTACAATTACAGACTGTAGCCCACACATTCTTTGCCACTTTCACCCTGTTTTCCAATGGTCAGGACCCCCACAGATCACCACAGAGCAGGTGTGTCTTGCTAGTAAGAGTGGATCTCATACTGTTTATTTGGAGACCTTGTCCAGACTTTAATATGGAGGTTTGAAGCCCACCAATCAACCGACCAAGAAAATCTGGGTACTGCTTAAGTTTGAAAACACGGGATGAGTACTGATTTTGTGTGGTTCTTATGTAGAAAGCAGGCAGTTTAGACTTCTTGTAGAGCTGCTGTGGTGTTTGATCCTTGTGGTAGTTTGAGCAAAGCACAGACATTCCCTTTTTTTAAAGGAACACTAGGTACTCTTACAGCACTGGCCTGGAATCAAGTGGTAGGGTTGGTGGTCTCCTACCCTCCTCCAATTGTTACATAGTGCAGCTTCTGCAGTGCTGAGCATGGAGTAGCAATGACAAAGGCTCCATTCTCCCTATTGCAGGTCAGTGGGGCATCACAATGATTTTGAAGCTATAATTTCAAGGTAAAAATTTTAAGTCCCTTCCCTTAAGTCTTTCATCAACTCTGGCTCTATACTTCACGTTGTCTTTATGTTTCGCTCCCTTTTTTCTCTTATTCTCTCTCACTCGCCCCGTCTCCCCTTTCTCATCACCTCACTCGTTCTTTCTCATAATTTCTCTCTTCCTCAGATTTTCCCTGTCTGCCTGATGAGTGAGTCCATTGCAGTGCAGATGAGCTTTGGTCTTATCTCTCATCCAGAAACACCTCTATTTGTTAAGTGTTTACCCCTAGTGGCTACGGTTAATCTGAAGTAGTCGAAGTTTTAAAAGAAAGGTCAGGCAGATCGGGCCGCAAAAGTGTTTCTAATCAGAGCAGACAGGCTCGCAAAGCTCCGCCGTAATTACAATCTAATTAGCAGGCTCCAGACGAGATCCAGCGTGCCATTTCGCATCAATAATTTAACCCTTCTGAGACCGGCTTCCAACAAGCCATTTGATGAGCGGATGCCGAGGCAGGAGCTCTAAAACGGCCCTGATCTCCAACCCCCTCCCCTTCACCGCAGGTCAAACACAGAAGCTTATGAGGAGCTTAAACTGAGCTTAAACCCACCAGAGGCCTAAACTGGCCTTCTGACATCACAGCTCACTTCCAGGCTCCAGGCCATCAAAACAAATGGGATGTATGGCATATACTTGCCCTCAGACCTTCTGATTACAGTATCCCTGAAGCAGAGGCCTGGCCTAAACAGGCAGACCGAGGTTCTAGACGGTTCCAGAAGGTGAGGGGAGGGCCCTGAATGCCTGTGATGTGCACAGACAGGAAGCTGACAGATGCTAAAGCAATCACAGCAGAAGAATATATGGGGGATATTGCAGCGAGGCAGATTTCCATTTGATTTACTCAGTCTGGCTATTGAAACGCCTGTCGCCACGGATTGCTTATCTTGTGGGGTAAAAACCTAATTCCGCTTTTTGGCATGTCTGCGGTTCGACCATATAAATCAAATATTGACATTGTGTTTACGATGGAATTACAGGATGGAGAGACGCCAGCATCTCTTTCGAATAAAGCCCTAAAAACACAGAAATCTGTGACTTCAGATATTAAAAACCTGACACTCGCTGGTGAGAACACTGCCTCCTTCAGTGCATTTCTCCCTTTTTTAATTACAGCCCAGGCCTAGTGTAGAGAATCGCTTTGACATACAATCGTGTAGCGCTATCTGGAGTTATTGTCGTAAAAAGCACTTCTGGCAGAAGGAAGCGTGCTGAGAGTTTGAGCAGAAGGAAATAGGATTTCAAAGACAGATCCCTATTACTTTGTGAATTAGGTTGTTTGCAGAAGAAAAGTGCGCTCCACCGTCGGCCAATTGACTGGACGAGACCGCATTTTCGTGTCCATTCCTCTTGGACCATGGAGGCACCTGAGAGGCCTGATGGAATAAGTATTGACCGGTGAGGAAGGATTCGCAAGCCAAGGTCTGCTAGGCTAATGCGAGCGGCTATGTTTGCTGCCCTATTTATTTCTATGCCTGCTGTCCTGATACTGTCACAGTGCTACAGCCTAAATCTCAATAACAGTAAATCTGTGCCCTTTCCTGTCCCGCAAGGGTAAACAGTAGTTTAACATGTCAAGCATTACAGCAATAAGTAAGAACAGGCTTATTGTAGCCGAGACATGCAAAATACCTCATAATCATGCACATCCATGGATGCGCAGAGACGGAATACGTTTATAGGGATGAGTATTTCATAATCAACGTTTATGCCACCATGCTTTATTGCACCTTAGAGGCATTGTTTAAATGTGTTGTATTTTAAGAGCGCTGGGAGCCTCCGCTAAAAGTTGATTAAAAGTCAATCAGATCTGAAAATCATTAGCGTTCTGAGTAGCACGTATTTTTTTCCCCTTTTCTTTGAAAATTGCTGGGGTGAAGGAGCATATTTGACCTGAGAGGAACAATATTAAAAAAGTTTCCTCTCTCAGAAAGATAAATGCACAGCAAAACTAATCTCGTTCCTACCCTTGCTTATCTGATGCTAATCTCTTAACGAGAAAATTGCCTCTTGCATAGTGGAATCCAACACCGCACGGATGTGTTAAGCGCTCTGATTTGTCTGCGGAAACACAGATGTGTGAAGTTTGTGGAGAGGAGTGATGTCGTTTCCTGTGCTGATAAAAGGATGACGCTTAGGTGAAAGGGGGAGCTCATTATTTGGGCCTTAGCTCTGACTAGCCTTTTAGCTATGTCGCTAACAAGCAGTGGCTGGTCACTCGCTCTGCCTGTCTGTGATGAGGCCCTCTAGCCCTTATGCAGTGCGGGTCTTTATACACTCAGATATGCATAGATATACCCCACAACACAACAAGACAATCAAAGCAAGGTCACAGCATGCGGCTTTCGTTCATGTGTGGTCTGAAATGAATAAGTCCACTTTTCTTAAATCCTGGGGGTTATCGCCTCAGTGTAATGAAAGTGGGGAGACTATTCAATGCCCCCTACCTCTCTGCCCCCCCCAACACACTTACACATACACCCCCCAATAACCCTCCGTCCTCCCTTGATATATTAATTTTTGACCAAACGTCCCCACTTGACTACTGTAACAAGGTATGATGTATTGAGTCTGGGCTGTTGCCATGGCGACAAGAGTCCCCTGTTACTTGTCATTAGAGCACAAACAAGCACTGGCATCTAATGTCATTCCAGTCGACATGAGGGAGAGCGATGAGAAAGAGAGAGAGAGGCGGTGTGTATGTGCGTGGCGATGTCTCCCTCTCTAAGCACACACAAATGTGGCTCGGTAAAAAATATTCACCTTGTTTTATTTCTGGAAGATTAATCAGTCTTGCTCCATTCCCCCATGTGAGCAGAGAATTGTGGGGGTGGGGGGGTTGAGGCTGGTTGAGGGGATTGGGAGGAAAGACATGTAGGGGGGTTGGGGGGCTAGGGAGGGGGTCTCAGTCACCGTCTTCCCTGCCTCCTCCCAACATTTCAGAAAGTGAAGGTGGATCTGTAGATTACAAAATGGAGTCAGCATGTCTTAGAATAATTGCCTCTTCCCGAGACCCCTCCTTTACCCCTCTCTGTCATCCCTCTCTCATCTGGTGCTTCTCTAGCACAGGCCCTTTGCCTTTTTCTCACACACACATGCAGGAGGAGCACAGGGAGGAAAGCAGGAAAAAAGAGGAAATGTGTTGTAGACAATTCTATTTGCAAGGAGCATAGTAATCAGTAGAGATGGTGTATATACGAAATAGTGGAAAAGAAAGACATAATATATAATTCATTACATTTTGAAACATGCTAATTGCATTAGAAATCATCAGTTTCACATTTTTTACACATTCTTTACAAAGTTTCAGTAATTTTGGGATATATATATATATATATATATATATATATATATATATATATATATTTTTTTTTTTTTTTTTTCTAAATAACAACTTTATCACAGTCAATTACATGCTTTACAGATTTTTCATCACCCTTTTTTGTCCATTCCTCTTTTTAGACACTTCTAACATCCTAATTTCTGCTTGCTTTTTCTTAATGACCCAGTTATATTACATTTCATAAACTTATGAACAAAAGGCTTTTATTAAAATGAAAAATATAATTTAGAAGTATAAACCCCACACCCAAAATATTAGCTAGCTATACGCTAATTCCTATGTAGCTCGATAGGGCAGTGAAATACAGCATTTATGATGTAGAGCAGCATTTGTGTAATTACAATAAAGCAGTAATTATAGGCAAATTCCATCAATATGTGTTTCTGTTTATTTTTATTATCCATTAAAATATCAATTTACAATAAACAAACATCTTATTGATTTGTTTTGCCAGAAAAACCTGAAAATGGCAGGAGTCAGAGACTAACTTGCTGCATGTTTAGAGTGCTTTCTCACAACCTGAACACAACTAATATTAACGTCCACTAACTCTCACATCCTCCTGTGTTTCCCTAAGTTATATACAAGCTGCTTTTATAACTGTAATCATCCGCCATTGCTATCTATTGTGCTCTCTTTACTGACCTCAGCCCAGAGTTGGTAAAAACTAACTTTATAAAACAGACTCTGACGGTGAATCGGAGGCCACTGAAGCTCAAGATTAGAGCAGCTTTATTTTTGAACAGAAACCTTAATAAAGGCTGAAAAAAGTCCCACTGTCCGACTCACTGATAGAGTACGGTAACCTTGGTGGTGCAAATTCAAAATAAAAGTTTGTGACAAAAAGCATATTCCTACGCCAATGATTTTTACAAATGAAATGTATTTTTAAATGAATGCATTTTAATGTGTGTGTGTGTGTGTGTGTGTGTGTGTGTGTGTGTGTGTGTGTGTGTGTGTGTGTGTGTTTAAATAATGTGTGTGTTTAAATAATGTGTGTATTTCAAATGTTTTTCGGCTGTTTTCAGTGATTAAACCCTTGAGACAAGCACTACCTTGTCTTTTACTTCATGTGTTTTTTTTTTTTTAACCTTCATCTCTTTGTCTTTTATCTATTTATATTTTTAGATTGTGCCTTTACTTTTGCCTATTCAAAGCACTTTGAATTACTTCTGGGTATGAAATGTGCAGTATATAAATAAACTTGGCAGTTCTCTGCCTTGGCTTGGTGAAAGCTATATATAGTGAATATATTGTGTTATATAGTAATAGCAATTTTGTAGAGTGAGAGTGGACAGCCCTGTTAGCTTTTTTATATGGTGGAAGCAAGCATCTTGGAAAGGATTTTTACCAGATTAGACATGAAGCACTTCTCCTTTGTTGAGAGGCATTTGCTGTGTAATTTTCAGGCCGGTAGCTAATTGTTCAAACTTGAACTTTTGAACTTCACCCTGC
Source organism: Hoplias malabaricus (assembly GCF_029633855.1). Lineage (NCBI taxonomy): Eukaryota > Metazoa > Chordata > Actinopteri > Characiformes > Erythrinidae > Hoplias > Hoplias malabaricus. Next base: position 8,703,252 of record NC_089815.1, on the reverse strand, counting down.
CTCTGGTGTGTGCTAGTTAAGATGGTAATTTTCAGTTAAGACGAGCAAATCACAGGATTAGCAGATTTTCCAGGAGTAGTTTCTCTCTGGAGTACAAGGATGCATTCATTAGCGCACCGCATTTCTGTTCTGTTTAAAAGAATGTGAGAAAGAAATGAGCAGTGCATAACAGTGAATGAAAGCTAATGAATGTCTATAGAAGTGAATGCAACTGACTGATCCACACTCTAGCTGTTCTTTCATAAGCAGAACATGAGCATTATTATGTAAATGAAAAATGTTAATGCACAGAATTCAAGTGTGTTACTAATGTAAAATTATATTCTTTATGTTTATGTGCAAGTCACAGATAAGTAATCAGAGCCTTCAGAGTCTTATTTTTAGAGCATGTTTAAAAACTGCAAGAGCTGGCCAAAGTCTAGAATGTGACATAACTGACAGCAGGGGATTGGAGGATCGTGTGAAGTTGAACAGGGCACAGAAGGGCTTCATATTCAACCAGTAAAACCTTAAAATCAATGATATATTTAACAGGTAACCAGTGAAGGGAGGCCAATACAGAGGAGACAGTCTCGATTTCTTGGTCCCTGTCTAAAGACATAATTCTTTTAATTTATTATCGTCATCATGCTTTGTCAAGAATCACAGTAATGCTTTCAATTAATTGTTTGGATTTATTTGGAAACAAAGGGTTTAAATTCCTGAAATCACAGTTGTACACTGTCATAAAAAAAGGTACTGTACAGGTACATTATTGTTCACTAAAGATACAACAGTGGTTTTAAAATCCTGCTGTGTTCTCTAAAAGTACACTACATTCTCGGCTCTAGAAGAAGAGGTGAATATTTGTATTTGTTTATATTTATTATAGAAATCAGTTTTAAAAAATAATAAGTTATTGGGCATTTGAAATCAATGCACTTTAAACAAAAGGTACCACCTCACTGACAGATTTTCTAAGTGTACTTTATCTAGTTAAACAGCCAAACATGTTTGTGTTTTACTCAGTTAGAAATGGAAAATGCTGGTGGTGTTGTGCTGAAAGAATCACTGTAAAAACCTGATACAGGGTCAATTATAGGTTAAAAGTGCTTTTACAAGATTCAAAAATAGGCTTCAGTGTCATTTACAAGATTATTTCATGAAGTGAATCCAAGCTTCAACGTAAATTACACTCTATGGCCAGAAGCTTGTGGACAACCGCTCAATCAATATCTCTTCTGAAATGACATACTTATAATCCCTTTAGAAAAGAGATTATTTAAATTGTGTGCATATTTGAACATGTTTTTAAAATGGCTGCCCGTCAAAGCTGTGGAATTAACTGATCATAACCTCCTCAGTGTGTGAGCTGAAAGAGATGTTTACGGATATAAAGCAAGGCTTGCCAAATCCATTTGTGGGTGGAGCATGAGCGGGTCAGTTGGGTGTTATTGCTGCTGCAGTGTTGGACGGTAGAAGCAGTGATTTTCTCACACTGTCTGTCCACTGTGCTCTGTGGAAGGAATTAGAGAGAAATGAAGGTGAATTATGAGTGGCCCTGCTAGTGCTGAAATGGCTGTAAAAACAGGAGTGTACAGGGAGTGATCACAGACAAGTCATCAAACTCATAACGCACAGCGGAGGACAGGAGTCCGCTCTGGAACTTTCCATGCAAGTGCTCCCCACGGAGCTTCCCCTTATTCTGTCATCACAGCTTCCTCGCCTCCCTAGCGCTCTCGCTCTCTCTTTCTCTCTCTCCACACAAGTGCTCTTCTGTCTTACAATCTCTGCGTGTGTGTGTTTTCCCCTTCATGCTTTTATCTATGAAGAAACTAGCCTTTAATCGATAGCACAATAAACATAGGTCGGCCAAAAGCAATAAAAAACGATGAACCGCTCGCCAAGAAATGACCCAACATGATAAAATCTGTGTTCTTTTTACTATGCTATTCTAAGGCCTCATAAGAAGAAAGGAGGGGTATATTAACTTAGTATTCATACATTCACATCGTCAAACACATGGAAGTTCATTTTTGCCAAGACAACCACTCCATAGATGTGGTGTCCAACACTAACACGGGGCTCAATGGCTTTACCCTGAGGACTGCACGGCCTGTAAAACCCTACTGCTCTCCTCTGTCCATGCATCCTTCTCTCCAAAGTCCCGCTCGCCCAATTCTCATCCGCTTGTCTCCCCCTAAACTCTTCCCGTGTCCTCTGAGAACTAAACCCCACTCGAATATTTCCTTCTGAAAAACAGCACAATTCCAAACAAAGGTTATTTCTTTTCTCTTTTTTTCGCTCACAGACATCTGCCTCTGAGCCAATCTCGGCTCTTTTCACACCTGGAAGTAATAAAGGCCGGAGTACATAGAGATACAGAGAGAGAGAGCAAGAGAGAGAAAGAGCGAGAGAGAGAGAGAGAGAAGGATTAATGTTCAGTACGAAGAGGAGATTATGTTCCGAAAGGAGACAGGACAGAATGCCGCTCCACTTTCACTCCGAGACAACAGCAGCGTCTGATTAAAACTGCGCTGGGAGAAGAAGAGGGGAAAAAAAGGAAACATCTGAGAAAGAGCTGCTTGCTCGCCCCTCCCAAGACAACAGAGGTGCCGAGCCAGTGCTGATTAAAAAGACATTTTCAAAAAACAGAAACAAGGCAAAACCATCATGTTCAGCACTTGTGCCCTATTGAGGCCTCCTCGGAACATTAGCTGAGATAGAGTGAGGGTTTAGCATTGTGTTTAAAAGACAAATAACACTAAAGGCTATGACTATCGGCCACCCCCTTTCAAAAGTTATTATTAATATATGCTCTCAGTTTTACCCCTAACATGGATTATCTGCAGAAAATTATCAGCTGGTGTGAGTGTGAGAGAATGTGTTATGCCCTGTGAAGGGCTGGCACCCTGTGTGTTCCTGCCTTGCACCCAAGGATTCCAGGTAGCCTCTGGGCACAACACAACCCTGATCAGGTTAGGTTGATTCTGTCTAATACACAGTATGTTGTAATGCACTATATGTATTATAAAAAAAGAAAGCCCCCAGGCTAAGACGACCCATCTTATTGTTTGTCATGATCAAAGGATAAGGGGGAAAAACTCAACTGTTAACAGTGAAATGTGCAAAAGCCAACATCTCTCATGGTATGGGGGTCAGGTGCTTTACGGCCCCTGGCATGGGTGACCTGCATATATGAGAAATTACCATTGATGTAGAGACATATATTGGGATTTTGGAGAAATATATGCTGTTATAAAGGCTACATCTTTTCTGGGGAAGTACATGGTTATTTCAGCAAGACAACGCCAGGCGTTGTTCATGTGAAACAATAGTGTGGCATCACAGTCAGAGTATGTGTGCTTGACTCTCCTGCCCTTAAATCAGATCTACTTCCTGTGGAGAATGTATTGTGCGTCATGAAGAGGAAAGTCAGACAACGGCAATCAGAGTGTGTCGAGCAGCTGAATCTTATATCAAACAGGAATTGGCAAAAAATCCACATGCAAAAAAAAAAAAAACATTTCTCAGATCCATGTTTAAAAGTGTAATTAAAATTATAATTCTGTAAATATTTACAAAATACAATGAACCTGTTCAGTGAAAACTTCTTTGTGTCAATACTCCAGAGGCAGGGTTTATTAAAAATTATGATTTTATTTTACAGTAAACTGAAATGTTTACAGAGGGGAGGCTTTTCCCATATCTTCCTCTGTTTATGTGCGTTGTGAAATTGCAGATAAACGCAGGTGTCTATCAGATTCTTCCACTTAGAATTTAAACTATGTATTGTCATCATGTAAACTGACAGCTAATCTCTGCCAATGATTTTTTTCATTGATTAATCAGTAATTGTGACAGCCCTAATCTGAGACTATAAAGGATCTGAGCTGCCTGTGAATGTGTGTATGTGCTGCAGAGTGTAATATCTCTATCCAGTGCCACCTTGTGTCCATAGAGGGGGGGCTTTGTAGAGTTGGAACAGTCAAACTGAGTGAAATCCCTCCTACATTGCCCCTCCGGACTCGCCCTGTTTTTTCCTGTAAGCAGCTAAACTGAGATCCCATGTACTTGCAATGAAAAGTGACAGGAAATTGACTAAAGCATTGGAAATCAATGGAAAGTAAATGCACTCCTTAAGTACAAGTGAACAGCTGAGAGCTACCTTCTGTCTCTTCTCTCCCTTTTTTCCCCCTCTTTCTCACCATTCCCAGCCTCTCTCGCTCTCTCTTTCTCTCTCTCCCTCTCCCTCTCATGCTCTCAATCTCTGTCTGTATCGTAGTCAGAGTCAATACCTGTGCACAGGCCAGAAAAAAGAAAGCTGATACAGATAGCAGGAGACTGAGGGGTGGGAGTGTGTGTGTGTGTGTGTTGGGGTGGGGGGACTTGTGTGTGTGCTTGTATGTAAAACAAATACACACAGCATACTAGTAGAGAGAGAGAGAGTGAATCCCCTTTTCCCAAATGTTGTCAATCGGCCTAATCATGTTTCAGACCACAAAGATACTCTTGGCTGGTGAGCCATTAAACCTAGCAATGACTCTTATGTATGTAACAACCTCAGCTACATCACTACGTCTTAATAATGATGACTGTTTCTGGTCTGTTTGCAAGACTCAGGCTTTTTCTCTGTGCATTGCTGGCTGAGCAATGGCCAAGGAGCTGCATCTGAAGGTGTGTGGATGGTGGAGAGACCTCCAAACATTGAAAAGCATGAAAAGAGCGGAGGAAGTTGCTCTATTTGTGCTCCATAGGTGGGTAATATGATTATAGAATGCTAACTGCTAGGCTAATTAAGTTTGCTGGTTCAATCCCCAGAGCCGGCAAGTCATGACTGAAGTGTCCTTGACCGCTCCGGGCATGTGTGCTCACTAGTTTTCACTAGTGTGTGTGTAAATGTGTGTTTCACTGCACGGATTGGCTTAAATGCGGAGAACAAATTCCTCTGTGTGAAAGCACAGTGGCCAATAAACGGATTCTAATTCTAACTGATTGATAGTAAACACAGAGAGAAAGTGCTAAACTAATTAAACTGTTTGAGGAATAAATGAAGCCACTGATGGTTTCTTACTGAAACACACTATTCCAGCTTGATTTATGTTTTAAAATTCTTCCTTTGCAGATGCTGGTGTGATTGCTGTCTGAACTGACCATGCCCTTTCACGTCTCTCCTGCTCAGAAAACACTTTGAATTACGTTCTGTTATTCAACGAATTCAACAGGGCTCTGGTAAAGTCACTAAACCCTCTGTACTAAAGCATTCTTACCAGGACTTTATGCCTTGTACCGTGTCAAGGCTGTGTTGAGAACAGTCTACCAAATGAATAATATATGGCTAAAAATAGGTAGTCATGGTTGACCGATGCAGAACGGGGTAAAGCATGGGCTTGTAATACCAGACCCTGAGATCCCCACACTCTACACGTTTGTGCTTTCCCTCAACTAGCACATCTGGTTTAGCTCATAAACAATCTTCTCACATACATAATCAGGTGTGTAGAGTAGAGAAAACACCCAAATGTGCAGGGCAGGGGGTCTTTCTGACACGTATTGGGAGCCCCTGAGGTAGAGGGGTGTCTGGTAAATTGCACATGACAGCAGATGAGCTGCAGTCAGTAATTGTACAACCATAGAGTGAACCTATAAGGTAGATAAATAAAGCTCATAAAGTGGCCTGCGAGTGAAAGTACAGAGGACATGGTTCTAATAAAGTGGACAGGGAATATATATCATAAGCCAGTGGGCCAGCACATGCTTTGTAGCAATAGGAAAGACCCTGTTTACATGGGTATAACACATTCTGTAATTAATGTGATTCAAGAAGGCCTTATTATGCAGGTGTAGTATAAACAGACAGCAGAGGAAGAGTGAGGAATCTTCAGAGGAACTGCAGCTCCATGTTATGCAATATGGTGCACAATCCAAACAGACAGTAGCTGTGTTGGTTGCGATATAAGAGTAGGGCCCAGGAGAACACTTTCATAGCTCCTCTCTCCCCTCGAGGAGGCGGGAGCCACGGTTAAACCAATTATTTTCAAAAACAACAACTCAACTTTGCAGCAGGGAACCTTTCACTTCTCAAAGAAAACAGAACACAGAGAGATATTGAGAGAGGGAAGGTGTGGGCGTCGTTTCGGAACGAGCCGGAGTCGGCGTTCAGACACAATCTAAACAATAAAGCTGATTTATACTTCACCAAATGATGTTCCTGTAATCGAGTCAATTCCCCCCTCCAAATCCGTTTACCATGTTTGGCCGATGAGGCCCAGGGAGCGCTTTGATGATGTAATGCCCCATACAGGTTTAAAGGACTTTCTTCTTAATCCAGACCACCGCTGCCTCTCTGGAGATCAATGGGGGTGGTGCTGATCAATAGCATTACACACCCATCTCTGTCACTTTCCCACAAACGCTGCTGGCACACCATCCGTCTCACCTCCTGCTGCATCTCCCTCTCTCTCATTTTTATTTCCGTTTCCATCTCACTACTTCCTGCTCTTTCCTTCTCTCATTCTGTCTGCTTCTTCTCACTCTCTCAGTATCTGCCTCATGATCTCTCTTTCTCTGTATGTGTGTGTGCGTTTTCTTTCCTTCTCCATCTCTTTATCTCGTCTCTGTTTCCTTCTGTCCATTCTTCTGCCTTTTCTCTTCTCTCTCGTTTTTTTCCCCATTCTTCTTTCTTCTATCTCTGTACATTCTCTACATCCTGTGGAAAGTCTTCTAAACCAAATAAGCAGCCCCTCAGTTCCATGCTGAATATGAGCCACTGTCTCCTTTAATGAAGAAATTCACCTGAACTTTTCACAGCAGTGAAAGCAGCAGATACAGTTTCTCTACAAATACCATTAGTGCCATAAGGAAACGTCTTGAACAGTAACAATGGAGAAGGATCATGTTCTCGGTGTAATATCTGTAATGCAGCTGGAAAAAACTTCACCTTTTTTCACAATTTCTATTGCTTCATTCATTGTGAAATCTTCACCGAGCCTGAAGCGCAGCTGCTGCTTTCAAATGCTGTAAAAAGACATTTTTAAACAGGGATTGCTTAAATAATCTCGTGAAAGTCACTGAACTTTTGGTAATGTCGTGTTTAGTATGTGGAAAGGGAACTAATTGTACCAGGGTTGTTTGTGGAGTAGGGTTAAGCTGGGAATCTCACAGACCAAGGTTTAATCACACCAGGGTAACTTGTGGAGTGAACAGAGAGAAGTTTAATTGGGTGACTTTTACTAGCATTAGCAAACCCCCCCCCCCCCCCAATTGTTGTGACATCACCAAAGCATGTGACATCACCAAACGGAGAAGACAAAACCCTTGGGTGGTATTCCAAATAATTTGTTATTCGCAAATAAATAAATAAATAAAAATTAACATATTGGTTGTGGACATTCCTGAGCCAGTAAAAAACGGGGTGTGTTCCAGTTGGTGTGTTGACCTTGTTGAGTGGTTGCATTGCATTTGAATGAATTATTACAAATATTTAATATTCCACTGCTGTGTTCTGGTTATATTATATACTTCTTAAAAAAATAATTCAGAATCATAATATAAATCAAATCAAATCAAATTTATTTGTATAGCACATTTTACAACTGATAATGTCACAAAGCAGCTTCACAGAATTCCAGTAAAGACGTAGTTTTAACATGAAATGTAAAAATAAAACAAACAAATAAATAAATCTGAATAATTCTTTGTGTTTAAAGGTTTGTTGTGTTTAAAGATGCCATCCATCATCTGAAGTCCAAGAGAAAAACTGGCCTTGATCTCTATGAGTGGGTAGGATGGCAATACCCATCTTCCATAACCCAGCACAACGCTAGCCATCTGTGTTAAGTTAGCTAACAAAACAGGCAAGTGTTCTCGTCTAAACGTATTGAATGTTGAACCTCAAATGATGTGTTTATTGAAAAGAAGCAGTGGTTGGCTTCAAATGTTTCAGAGGAAGCATGTGCTAGCCTTCACCCTCCCAGGCCGGTGCCATTATTTTATCGGCGGTGGAGGGATGGGGGCATACCTAGATACAGAGTGGAAGTGGCAATGATTAAAATAGGGAGAAATTTGGGGAAGCATAATAATAAAAAATTTGTATTCCTGCAGAATCAGTGTCTCTCCTGCTTTAAGGGGCTCTCTGGGGAGACAACGCTGTTGGTGCAACAGAAATTAGTGAAGACCGGATCCCTGTCACAACACTCACATGTAAGTAATAAACACGCTGCATGCTCCCTCACTGCTCGAGTGCACCACACACACACACATACACAAACATACACATACTCATACACTCCGAGGTGTGTGTTACAAGGCAGGGGTTAAATCTATTGCACCATAAAACTGAGGCTGTTCATGAAATGGAGGAATAAGAAGCAGAAATAATATTTCAAGTATGATTAGTTCATCCGCAGGGCACCTTGTGCGACTGAGAAAGGGGGCAAAGCAGGGTGGGGGCTGGGGGGGCGGGGCATTGTGCATGACGAGCAGTAAATTATATCTAGCCTTTGAATGATTCCTGCAGATCCTATTATGAGAGAGAGAGAGAGAGAGAGAGAGAGAGAGAGAGAGAAAATGGGGGGACAAATAGAAACAGAGAGACAGAAAGAGATGGGGGCAGGAAAAAGTACATGACTAGGAACTGGAAGACAGAGAAAGACAACATGGGGAATGAGGGAAATATCTATATATGTTTAAGCAGAAAAAGAAGAGCGTGAGGTATAGAAGGAAAAGGAGAGTTAGGGGTAAAGAGAGAGAGGAAGAGAAGGAGTAAAGGAGTAGTGTGTATAAAAGGGAGAATGGTGAGAGAGGGAAAAGCAGCTGAACGAATTGGATGAATTTTGTTCCCAGCTGTCTGAGCAGGCTGGTGTGTGTGTGTGTGTGTGTGTGTGTGTGTGTGTGTGTGGTTTTTGATGCCAAGTGGGTTTAGGGAGTGGGGGTGAGCTTAGGGAAAGTGTGAGACAATAAAAGCTGCATTTGTCTCACTTCATTATGCTGTCACTGTTACACGCAGGTAGCAACTGCTAAAACATGAGAGTATTCTCACTCTCATTCAGTCTCTGCTTCTCTCTCTCTCTCTCTGCATGCTCCCTCCCTGCCGCCATTAAAGAGAAGTGTATCTGTCTCTCCTCCACCCCCCCACCCTCACCCCCATCACACTGGCTGAATATTTGAGGAGCGCTTGTCTGCCATTTGTCACCTTGACTGCTCATATACTAGCTGACACTGGCAGTTGCGTTAGAGCACCAGCGGAGATTGCCTTCTCTGAGAAATGAGAGACGTGCGGAATTTCCCTCTGCTCCTTCTTGCCTGTGTTTTTTCACGTGCTCACATGCCCATGATTAGCCCTTTATCTCCTGGTTTATATTTTCCACCTTTACCTCAGATAAAACTAGTCAGCCAGGACAACACTGGTGTTGGAAGTTGGCTTCTTTTGCTTTGCATTGGAACTAATACGTTACAAATAATTAGCCCTCATTCTTGCCAAATACCACTTCAAGTTGGTAATTAATGTCAAATAGATTTGCAAGTGTGGCTTTTGACACTGAAACACACAGTGTTATCTATACAACATGTTAGCTGAAAACTGTAGGAGTGTAAATTTGGTCTGACATGCGAGGGACAACAGGCACCATGCTACAATGTGAACATAAAAGTGACAAAGGTCATCAGCATTTGATATTTTGGCACTGGTCTGAAGAGAGCAGCAAGGGGAATTGTTTCACTAAATACCAAAAGCAGGATCTGTTGTGTTTGAGATTCTAGTATGATGTTCGTGCTAATCACCAAACCTATAGTCTAGCTAAAACCTGCATCAATTATTTTTATCAACCTGTCAACCCATCACATTAAAAAGGCAACATCTACAATTCTGTGCAACTGCTGCTCTCTATGGTTTGTTTACATTCAGAAGCTTTGCATTTTGTTTTTTTTGTTTGTTTGTATGTTTTTGTTGTTTTTTAAAAGGAATGGTATTTTTGAGGAAAAATGACTGTTTGTGCACGGCTTATCTGCGTTTTTGTTCACTGTTCACTCAGTCTTTGTTTACTTTCATGCAGTTAGCAGTCTCCTGAATTTAGAAACTGTTCCAGCATAAGTAATCTGAAAAACCAAAAATAAGTCAGTATTACACATCTATGGGACTGGAACAGAGCAATATCCTCAAATTGGTTCATGCTTTTCAACATTTGGAGGTTTCTTAGCCATCCAATAACCTCCAGATGAGAGCAAGAGAAAGCCTAGCCTGGTTTTTAACCATTTATTCATGACACTGGGGCTTTGTAAAGACATTAGACTGGTTGCAAATGGTGAGAATGAAAGTAAACCATGGTTAAAAACATGAACATCACTTTTAAAATCCAGGTTTTTATTCTGGAAATGTCTTTAGAAAGACTCTAGGATTAAATGATAGTCACACTCCCTGATTTTTGACAAAACAACAGGGATAATTGTGATGCAGTGCAGCATTGTTTCAGGTTTCAGTGTCTATTTACTGGGTGGCTTTACTGTAATAGATTTTTGCTTGCTCATTTCATCTGATTAAATCTGCTATAATGAAATATGATATTAATTAGGAGTTCTGAGGCTGAGAATAAACTGATAGAAAGTGTCCACTTTGCAGCACTTTGCAACAGGCCGAGAATACAATCTGTGATTGAGCTGTAAAGCAATGCCCTGTAGTAAGGTTACAAGTCAATCACGTCATTCAGATGAGTGAAACAGCAGCGTCTAAAAATAAGGCCGTATAGGAGATTAGCCCTTCAAACGGTCAAATGAGCCTCTGTTTTATAAATGGAATTTATGGACACAAGTGTTGTCATCTGCCACTTGTTGTGAGAGCTCAGCGCTCAGTAGAAGATGAGCTGTGAAAACAGGTGAGGCTGTGAGGGAGACACGCTTACCCATAATTCACCCCTCTGTCTGTCTGTCTGTCTGGACACTACTGGCCTCCAGTGACCACAACAATTTGACCACCTCCTGCCACCAATTTCACACCTCTGGACCTGGGAAGAGTCTGGGAAGGTCAAAGTTTAGTACATGCAACATATGCTTTAGGACAGGATGTTACTAATCTTCAGCAAGCTTGTCTCTCTCATCACCATGTCTGCATTTTAGCTCTCTTTCCCGTTCTCTCTCTTTCTATAGAGCACCTAAAAACAGAACAAACTCGAAATGCCATTTGTGTGAAGCACAATAGCACCCCCTTGTGGAACAGCCCCTAAATGTGAGTGAAAGTGAGTGAGTGAATGTTTATATGTGTGAAAGTGAGTGTGTGTGAGAAAGTGTGTGAATGAGCTACTTACAAGTCAAATCCATAATGTTCTTTGCATTTAAAAATGTTCATATATTTTACAACATATTGTTGCTGTCCAAAGAAAAAAAAAATATGTCTCTCCAATTTTGTACATTTGTAGTTTACTACATCATTTGAACACAGCAGCTCTCCGTCACATTGTGTGACCAATTAAAAGGTTTCAAAATGACATTTTTACATTGTAGACTTCCATTGATATTGAGAAGGTTTTATTCCCCTTTTTGTATTTTTGGAGATACAGCGTTTAAAAAAATAATAATAACGTTGTGCCACTCATCACACTCCTCCACTGCTTTTCAAACCCCTCTTAGTAAAATAACCAGAGGGACAATCAATCTGCGTATATTGAAATGCCACTCCCCTTACTCGCTCTCTCTGCTGACCAGTGTTCCCGCTCCGTAGAGGCTGTTGTACTTACGCGTTAGAATATTAATCAAGCCTTATTTCCCCTCCAAACATGAAGAAGCAGACAAAAGTGTAATGGAGGGGCCGTCCGTTTAATGCAGAGCATTAATAACTGGAGTTTTGTTGGGGGTGGGTGGGCTGCTGGGGCAGGGGAAAATTAAAACGAGGGAATCTCGCACCCCACCTCCTACTTTAATTGCAAATTTAAATTTCCCATAATGGATCCTGACATCTCAAGTCACCAAAATCCATCATTCTGAAGGGTATTATTCCTCAATTAACCTGTCACCCCAAAGCGCCCAGCGTCGTTCTGCCCTGGCCCGCACAGAAGAAATGAAGAATTCTAATTACCTTCAAATGTAAAGCAGATTGATAATTCACTTTCGCCACCTCTTCTCTTCTTCTCTCTTCCGTTCACCCTCTTTCTCCTCTGTTTAGTGAGGGAAGGCCCCTGTAGAGCGTTCAGTCTTTCATTCATTCATGATAGGAGGGTCCTTTCTTGACCTTGAATCTTCATTGGTGGTCGCTCTCTGTGTGTGGCTGTTTCATCTTTTTTTTTTCTTCTTTTTTTTTTTTTGAATGAATGAAGCTTTCTTTTTAATCACAAGGTTCAAGCACTTTTCAAGAAAGAAGTTTGTGAAGACCCTTTTGCTGGTGATTCTGAACTTGTTGAGGAACATCATCTCATTTGTGTTCTTTTGAATGTCATACACTCTTAATAGTCTTAATAGGTGCCAAAGAGGTTTTGCGACAGAACAACATTTGTTTCCTTTGAGGGCACATCTCAGTTGATGATGTATTGAGTGAAAACACTTTCTTTTTAAATAGGAACCTTCTTGTACATTGACATGGGTTGTTAGCATTCTTTGTTTTTAGCATTCTCTTTTTCTAGCCTTCAACCCTCCATGTGTGGCATAGTTCACACTTGTAATAAAATTCCTCACCATTTGCCAGCTCTCCAGTCTGTTTTCATGCTGGAAACCAGTCTGATGTTTTTACAAAGCCCCAGTGTCTGTAAATGAGTGAAAAGACAAAATGGCTCTGTCTGGTATGCTAGGTTTCCTATCTCTCTCTCTCTCTCTCTCTCTCTCTCTCTCTCTCTGCCAGAGGCATCTGGAGTTTTTTAGACAACGGAAAGAACTCCAAACATTGAAAATCACAAACCAAAAAGAGGATATTGCTCATGACAGCTCCAGAGGTTGATTTCTTTCTGCTGTTTCTCATCACTTAACGTGAAAATGTCTCCAAACTTGGAAGACAGCAGACTGCATTACTAAAACTGCTACAAAACTCAATAACTCCAGTTACAAATGCGTTTCTGTGGTAAGTTCAACTTCACCCACGTACAAACAACAGTCCTCTCAAAGATACGCTTAGCTTCGGAATGTAAACAACCTGAGAGGACTGCGACTGCCCACATTCGTAGACATTCCCTTTATGCAGAGTTATACCTCACTAGTTTATTGTTGTTAGAAAGCACAACAGGAAGATCGCAGCCATGGAAATTGGACCAGCTCTAACAGCATTTTGTGTGCTTTAGGAATAAACTCTAATTACAACATTTGGATTCTTTTATTCTTTATTCCTTTATTTAAAAAAAGGTGCTGTAGAATGTGTGTATTATTAAATCACATGTTGTTTTACTTCTACTTCAGCCCCTGACCCACATGCACAGGCTCAATCAGTGGAATGAATAGTGTTTGTTCACTTTTAACAGTCCTTGCCTTTTTGAAGGCCTTGACCTGAAGGAGCTCATAAGTCTGATTCTAACGCTGCGCACACAACCTAAACATAAGTGCTTTCACAAGCTCTGCTCTACAAACCCTGTGCATATGCAGGTCTTTGCCTTTGCCCTTTGGTTAACGATGTCAAAGATTCTTCCAGTATTACAGACAATTAAGATATATTTTCATGAAGAAGACACACAATGCAGCTAATTGACAACATCTAATCTTGCACTACTCAAAGTAGCATGCTTAGTTTTGGCCTTTGTGACATCTCGCAACAATAGTTTTAGACGTCTTGTTTACTTGTCTATTACTTCTTTGAATAGCTCTTGAAGAGAGATGAATTTTTAGAGGAGACTGCAGTATTCAAAGGAAGAGGAGAAAAACACATGGAAAGCCATTCAAAAACAACCTTGACATTATTTTCTGTGTTTTCCCAAGTAACAGCAATTTCCTTCTTTCAATAAGACAAAAGGCCATAAAGAATAAGAACATATTCCACACAACAAAGCCTCCCGACTGTTTGGCTTTTGTTGTGGATAATGAAAAAAAAAAAAAAGATTCCCTTTGACAATATCCTGCTTAACTTCTCTGTCCGCGATGGTTTCTGTAGGCTACAGGCTATTTTTCTAAACAGCGCCATTAACAGAACACATAATTAGTGCTGACAGACACAGCTTTACTCACGCTGTAATTGTGTTTTCTACCCTCGTCCGTGTTATTGTCCCCTGCTCACGTCGCAATCAGTCACTTCCATTGTTTCCTTACATTTGCGGGGAATTAGATATTATTACGCCGAAAGAAGCATAACATCAGTCAAGTAATGGACATGTCCTGACTGCTATTGTTGAGCTACAATGCGGGGGTGTGGAGGGGTATCTCATCAGTTTTCCTGATTGTAAGAGAGATGATGAACTGTGAGTTTTATTCATTTCTTTCAGGAAAGTTTCTCAGGAAAAGGTTTCTCAACACTTGAGGAGGACTGAGTCGTGTCGGAACTGAAGTGGCACGTGACCGTGAAACCGCCATTCTCCAGCTCGTCTTGACAATGCTAAATGCTAAACCAGGCGACAAAAAAGTAGGGAGGGGGGACAGAGGGAGGGAGAGAGAGAGAAGAGAAAGGCCCAGAAGTCAAGGAGGGCATAAGCTGGGAGTAGTTGGGGGAGGGGGAAGAGGCGGACAAATGACTGAGATAAGGCACCTGCCTGCTGGCATAATGACGGACTAGCTGGCAGTCACATAGCCGCTGATTTTTCTTTATTTTTTCAAATAATTCCGATTTAATTAAAGGGCTAGAGGGGGGGAATGGCCCAAGCTGATGGTATAATGAGTTGCCGAGGGACATCTTTTTAATAATCTCCGTTTGTAACAAAGACATTGCCAAGTCTTGCTTTGCTTGTGAGTCACTGTGCCTGGGTGGCCGTGCACTTTCATTGTCCAGATAAATCTTAGCAGGCCTCGGGACGGCGTTTGTTTGCACGGAGGCTTCTGATTAAACCGATGACTTCATTTCACCTTCAGCGCTAACCTACGACAGGGGGCTGTGCATGTGACATTAGCGTTAGGTCTGCAGTAATCTCAAGATTGTTTTAGAATTGAAGATCTATCTTTTACTCTGTGTGCTTAAGAGCTACTTGCTGAAGTATTAAAACTAAACAACACATCTAGGGATACAGGTCTGGGGCTGATATTCATAGAAAATGCTGGATTAGATATCAAAGGGATTAAAAGGATTAATTTGATCCACGAATCTGAGCCTTAAAGAAAACAAACTCACACTATGGCCGTGTTCACACCTGGCATAAAATGGGTCATATTGGGTGATCCGATAACGAGGGACTGGCCAAATTCATAGCTGTCTTTACCTGGTGTTGAATGAGTCTTGAATGGCTGTTTGTGATCAGATTTCTTAATTCCTGCTGAGAAAACATTCAAATGAGGCGTCTATATACATCACTTTTGCACTCCCAGTAAACAAGGAACGTCCCTGGACGTTCAAAATAGGTCTAAAAGTAGTCTGTCCGTCAAGGACATATTTTAAACGTCAATGGACGTCCAAAATCCATCTTAATAAGTTAGTTAAGTGGTGACCAATCGATAACGTCAGTGGACGTCCAAAACGCGTTTTATACAAGTAATTTATTTCAGGACCAATTAATAACGTCAATGGATGTCCAAAATACGTCTAACAGTCGTCTTTTCAATGTCTGTGTTTGGACGTCTTTTCAACTTTCATTTTCAACCTTAAGAGTACGTTGATTAGACGGTAGTCATTACGTTATTTCAATGTTGAATCAACGGCTAAATGTTTACTGGGCTGCCATTGTTTTCAGACTGAAATAGCCCTGTTCTTTTGCAAACTTCAGTTACGTGGTCTGCTAAAGTAGCTAATGACTGAACAGATGATGAGAAATATGGACCATGATGCAGTGTATGTCAGCATTTTTTGTGTTTTTTTTTTTGCTTAAGAGGATGAATCAGGATGCTTTACTCTTCACACATAACATCTGATTGACCTGATTACAATGTGTCCCTTTCACACTTGTACTTTGTTCAGCACTTATGATTCAAACTTCATGAATGAATAGGGCTTATGTAATCTTCTTAGCTTTATATTGCTTCCTCTGTAGAAGTAGCATCTTTGAGTGGTTTGAGCAAGATTCTCACAAGTTCTCACGAGGGGGGATTCCTTCTTGAATAAATGGAAAAACATTTTATCTTCTTAGTTCCCAGATTTTAGAAGGTTTTCTCTGGGGACCTAGAAGGCTCTCTGTTTACAGCTTGTAAATATGGTTTTGTTGAAAAAAACAAACTTTAATTGTTATAAAACGTTTAAATTATATTCAAGGCTTTTTTAACCTCAGCATTGCTCATTCACAGATATAACTTGAAGAGGAGCATTTACGGAAAACGTAAGGGTTTAGGCACTAAAAGTGTTTTGATGGTTTGTTTTCAATGGTACACATTCTTACCTTGCATTATATATTCACAGCAGCTGGATGGGTGGAATAGATGGATGAAGGGCAGGATGATTGTCTTGCGGAGCTGGGAGCATTACTTTCAACATGTGATCAGTTACAGGTCACTGATTACCTGAGTGACACAATCTAAAAGTGCTTCAGTAATAGAAACACACTGATTACTCTGGGCTTGCTTGCGATATAAAGGCCATTCACTGAAATATGAATGAAGTGATGGTTTCATAGCTGAATAAATGCGTCCTCCTGGAGATTTTTCCACGGTTTCCCCAGGCCAAATCTCAGCAAATTGTTGTTGTTGTTTTTCCATATGTCCGGCACTGTTTTACATATGAAAGCATACATTTACTGAGAGCAAAATCCTGTACCTACATATTTATTATTTATTTATTTTAGATTATTTTTTTGTATTATTATTTAGTTTTTTTCCCTGATTTGAAAATGCTCGCTCCTGTTTAGTGTCAGGAGTTCATGTTAAATGAACCAAAGGAAACAGTCCAAAATGGATTTGAAATGGACACAATGTTAGGAACATATATTCCTCCTCATATTCATATTCCCCTCAAAGAATAATGAACAGCTATTGTAACCATTTCTGTAATTTCTACATTTAATAATTCAGTGATTAATTCATTCATTTTATGTAACCATATAGTCCTGTTCGGGTTAGGGCCTGATCACACCTTGGTGCACACCAGGGTGCAAGTCCATCACAGGACATCTCCACAACAGAAACCGGAGAGACACACGCAGACACTGGGAGCTTCCCAGGCTGGGAATCCACAACCCCACGACCCTGGAGCTGTATGGAAGCAACTCTATCTGTAGAGACACTGTGTTCTCTTTGCCCTTTGTATGTTAATTAGTTTACCCGTTGTGTATTTATCTTGTGCTCACTTATAAGGTTTGTTATTATATTTATATAACCATTACCAGCGTTTCTTAACCATTTAAACTTAAACATGCTGGGTTTATATTTGCTGTGCCTTTAAGACCAATGTTAACAATGTCTTTTCTAATTTACTGCTCAGGCTCCGCTACTGTCTGCAGAAATAACACCTTTAATAAGTGTGAAAGTGTGAGTTAATGTGTGAGCGTGTGTCGCCCTGTGAAGGACTGGCGCCGCCTCCAGGGTGTGTCCCTGCCTAGCGCCCAATGATTCCATGAAGGCTCCAGACCCAACATCATGTCTCTGTCCAGAGGAAGCCTGGAGAAGAAATCCAACTCCAGCTAAATGTAATTTATTAACTATGTGAGGTAAGTCACTTTTCTGCAGAATGGATCTCACAAGAACCCTAGTTATGGCCTTGGTGGAAACTGTAATGTCTTGGGCTGGGTTTATCTTAAAAGGGTGAGTTATTGTTCCTTGTGGGAAGTGTGTGAAGATATTTAACACAACATTACTTGACCTTTACTGTACCTCATAGAGAACCAGGTTTGTAGTGTAGACAGCTTAGCAGTTGTATTCTACATTTAAGACTTATGTTATAACTTATTGTTATAAAAATCAGAGTCTTGTATACTGTGATTTTTGGATTAAATTTTGGATGCAAGCTTGTGTCGCAGTCACAGAGCTCCAGGGACCTGGAGGTTGTGGGTTCATTTCCCGCTCCTGGTGACTGTCTGTGAGGAGTTTGGTATGTTCTCCCTGTGTCCACATGGGTTTCCTCCGGGTGCTCTGGTTTCCTCCCACGGTCCAAAAACACACGCTGGTAGGTGGATTGGCGACTCAAAAGTGTCTGTAGGTGTGAGTGTGTGTGTTGCCCTGTGAAGGAATGGCACCCTCCAGGGTGTTTTCCCGCCTTGCGCCCAATGATTCCAGATATGCTCTGGACCCACCGCGACCCTGAACTGGATAAGCGCTTACAGATAATGGATGAATGAATGAATGGTTTAACATTTTGTTTCATAACCATTGTTTCATAACCAACATTTTGTTTTCGTATGACAATCTAAATGTCATTATGTTTCTGATGTCACAACCAGCTACATTCAATAAAAATATAGCACATACAACATTATTTTATGTCCTTCAAGACATGAATTAAACCTCTTAAACCCATCTCTGTACATCAACACAAAATACTAATGTTATATTTAAAAAAAAAAAACTCATTTAAATCTACACTTTGCAATTAGTCCCTGTCTTATGTCCTCTTACCCTTCTTCTGCTTGCTGACAGCTCAAACTCCCTGCCCTGGACGTTGACAGGATTGGTTCCTTATATTTATGGTATAACACACCCTGGCTATCTGAATCTGCCCGGTTGAGAATCTCATTGGTGCACTGTGTTTCACAGTGGAAATGCCCAGTCATGATGTTGCCTGCTTAATTACCTCATGATATGTGTTCTAGTATATAAACAACAGCACAGAGACATGTTAACAAGTTAAAACCTCTCACTGGAAGGGGTATTTAAAGGAATTAAGAAAGCTATGATTACAGAGGATATGCACAGACTGATGCATTTCCTGAGGAGATGAAGCCTAGAGACTTGTTCTTAGCAGAGACAGCTCCCAGCCTAGAAAGATACACTCTATCTACAGCTAACTTACACTACCAGTCCAGCTCTGTCTCTCCATTGTGCTTTTTGGATGTACTGGATATGAGCACATGTCAGTGTCTACTGCCAGCTGAGGATATTCCCAAGTGTCCCTCACCCTTAGCTCTAGTTGGCTCTCGTCAGTGCTGTTTTTGCCGATTGGGATTTGATTAGAGAAGTAGTCAAACTGAGGTGGGTAAGAAAGGTAGTGAAACTGCTGTCGTTTGGGTACAATTATGTCCCCAGGAAAGGTAAAAAATACTATCCAAGTACAATTTAGATTTTGGAATAACAGTGACTGAGAAAGAATACAGAGAAAATTCTGCAACTGCTTTTTTGACAGATGGAGAATAAGCCACCTATGATTAGACATGAAGCCATACAGATTCTGTCTCCATCAAAACAGAGTGAAATTAAACATAAAAATGTTATTAGTGACTAAATATGTACAGCTAAGGAGCAGAATCCTTTACTCTGTGATACTCTTGAATAACTAATTTTTTTACTTAATGAATATTTTACTTACCACCTTCATATGAAAGGATTATGTCAGTGGTAATGAAGGGGTTAACTACAGACGTACTTATTACTACCCAGCTCTGAACTCAATAAATCACTCTATAAAGAGGACAAACACACAATAGTAGCCAGATATTTCAACACCAGTACACGTAGAATTGTTTTATCACAGTCAATGAATGATTTAATTATTTTGCTCTTCGAGTCCAAATTTGCAACATAGAAATTCTGTAAAATTTTTATCAATGAACACTGTAAAAAACTGTATAGCATTTGTATAGCATTCACAGAGCCATGGTGAAGCAGATTGTAATCATTCGCCCGGCTTCTATCGCACAAGTCAGTTTTACAGAATGAAATAAGTCTCAGAGCTCTTCACAGCACATTATAAGATTTCTAATCTGTTAATAATCAGCCTCAGAATGTTTTATTCATCATTCAAACTGATAGAAGATTTAGGCCAGGAAACAAATATCTTCCTAATAAACTGGTGCTAGAAGCAAATCTTTTCTTTCTAGTCCATAATCTGATAATATAGCAGCCATATGGCATTCAAGGCCTGCCTTCCCAGCACACACTCATAGCACTTTGGCTTGGAGCAAACTGAAAATTGCAATACACATTAATATAAACCTGGATTCTGACTCCTCAGGACATTGAGCTTGATTCAGTTTTACCTTTCAGGTCATACACTGGCCATCAGTGCATTTTACTGACTCTCCTTGACTTTGGTAGTCGGACCCAAGCAAGACAGAAGCTTCTGAAGTGTAGGAGAAGTCTAGGACTACAGTGCTACCACTGTACAGCCAGGAGAAAATACTTTTGACATCTGCATGTTTATCAGGCTACTAAGAGCCCTCTTAAAATGGCCTGGAGTCTCTGACGAGAGCACCACTGAAAAACTTGATCAATTTGATTAGCATATAAGGGCAATTTGAGAGGTCAAAATAAGCTCATTTAAAAGCATATCTCCCATCGGAGCTCTGTGGGCTAAATTGCTGTTATTAGTGTCTTTTTAATGAGTAGAAAAGCAGGGATGGAAAAGGATAGTGAAATTATACTGAAGTTGAAGTATGAGCATGTTGTAAAAATCTTAATTAAAAGTGGAAGACAAAAATATCCTTGAGTGAAAATAGCAACAGTTAAACATACTCGAGTGTATAAAAGTAAAAAAGCAGTTGTTTTAACACATAAATTCAAAGCTTATTTTGTTTGGTGGTGTGTAACAAGGTGCTGTGTGTGTGTGTGTGTGTATGGTGCAATAAGCAGCAGGGCTAGAGTCTCGACTCAGAAAATGTTTGAAATCTGCCAAAAAACATGAAAGGCACAAAGGAGAAAAAAAAAAGAATCAACAATAGTGAGAGGACAGAATTGTATGAAAATCAATATAGCATTGAAATTAAATGTCATCAGTAGAAAACATTGAGGCATATTAACTAATAATCTCAGTTTACAGAAATATGAATGTTGGGCTTGTGTTTATTGCCAGAGGTAAAATAAGCAAAAGCTTTATGCTTATCAACTTAAGTATACATTTTTGACTCCATATCAAATCCATCATCTGACAAACACCTGGACTAAGAACTCATAAGTCATTTCACAATGAAAATGAAAAAAATGCATGATCTGATTTGTAGCTGAATTTTACTTCCATAAATTGCTTATGTTAGCTTACCAGTGTCATATTTATTTATTTATTTGGAGTATCCCATTCAAATATTATTGTTAACTTGAATATATTACTGTAAAAAACTGGCCTACAGTGATATTTAATGCTGAACGTGTCACAGGTCAAGTTTCAGGTCCTGAAGAAATACATTTTATATTTTAAACGGTGAACACAGTTAATGTTCACGCCATCAGACCTTAAACAAGTAAATGTTGTTAAAGTTTGTTAATCAAAAATGACAGCTAATTTCTGTTTTAAAATTTCAGCTGCATTAAACAAAGCAATTCATTTATTTTTATACTTTTTAAAAACCTGCCAAAATGTTGCCTAGTTTCACAGTTGAGGCCTTTATTATTTTGTATTGATATATTGGAGTTTTCATTAAAAAAACATACACAATAACTCAAGTGATTTAAAAAAATCTTATTGATCTTTGATAATGTATGTTTTTCAAGATTTTAAAAGTTGTGATATGTTTTAGAAAATATGTTTTTCTATGTCCTGAGTTGAGGGTTCAAGCCCTGCCCTGGGTGACTGACTGTGAGGGGTTTGGTGTGTTCTCCTTGTGTTCACGTAGGTTTCCTCCCATGATCCAAAAACACACATTGGTAGATGGACATATATATATGTGTGTGTTTTTTTTCACATCAACAAGTTATTATGCCCTCTCTTTTAAATGATTTCAGGATTTACTTTTTTTTGCTGTTTTTTGCATTGTTGTCTTTGTCCTGTGAAGCACTTGAGCCACATGTAATGCATAAAACTTGCTATAAATACAACTTATCATTATTATTTTAATTACTATAATGCTGTATTTATAATGCAGCCAGAGGTGAAAATTATTTTGGAGATAATTCCTGTAACATGGTCCCTTAATTATGGGTGTTCTGAATCTCTGTCCTTTTAGTCGAAAGGTCTTCCAAAATCTTATTAGTAATTCTGTGAATAATTACATAATTATATGGATACTATTGTAACATTTTGCTAGCTTATTAATATTTTTTGCAGTGCCATTCCTTCCATTGCCTTAGTGAATAAAACTCACCTGAAATTTGATTTTTTTCCCCCCCTCACATCCATCCTCTGCTGAGAGCTTCATGACTGCAAATTCCAGCAAGATGACCTAACCTGTTTCTGGAAGTTGTAATCCCATCTTACACTCATACTGAACTCTTGCCTCCATGCCTCATGCTCGTATACAACAAGCCAGAGGCCTGTATGTCTGATGTAACCAGTGGTCAGTCATACCATTATCTTAATTTTTTACATTATCAAAATTCCATGTTTCAGTATTTGATAGTAAATTTTGCTTTTGAGTTTTTGAGTTTCTTTATTAATATTGCTCTTGGGCAGCTATGATAATGTATATAAAATACATAACAATTAATATATTTGAGCTCAGAAAATATTATATTAATATCCTTTGACTTTACAATTCGTTTTATCACTCATTCACTGGAGATGTTTGAAGTGGAAGTGGATATTCTAAAAAAAAAAAAAATGGAATGGGGTCACAATGCAATTAAGAGTCACTGGTAAGTGTAGCACACAGACACACAGATGTCATGTCGCTGGCAGTACAGTTGCTGAACGGGTATTGTCGCTGCCACATAATTCCAGGGACCTGGTCTGATCTTCACTTCAGATCGCTGTCTGTAAGGAGCTGAGTGTGTTTCTCCCATGTCTGCATGGATTTCCTCTGGGTGCTCCATCCACAGCCTAAAAACACATTAGTATGTCAACTGGATATAGGATATTGTCCTAGTGTAGGATCTGGGCCCACCGTTCTCTCAAATGTATGCAAATAACAAACAGCCATCCCATAGTATCAACAAATTGTGACTGCTATTCTAGCTACAGATCTACAGGCTAATAAGCAAAGCTGTACTAATGTTATTGAAAGTCTTACCTTGTTTGGTGAGAAAAATAATAACGAAAATAGTGATTATAACTTTATTCAGCCCAAAAGGCCAGTTTATACCTAGAGACAAGTGTTTCCCCTTTTAGCCAATGAAGCCAATTTGAACGTTATTAGGTATGTTTAGCTTTAGCTTTCAGTTTGAGAAATCCATTTTGTACACTGATTATTTGAAGCAGTTACTATAGTTTTCTAGAAGTAATGTTACTTATCTGCTTTCATTTACAAGCTCATAAAAAATCAGATAAAAAAATCTCTTGCCTGCAGCTCAAATGCCCTGCATCTGAATCAGCCCGTTTGAGTTTGATTTTATTATTATTATTATTATTATTATTTTGGAACAATGCAGTTTCAAACAGAAGTGCTTAGCCATGGCTTTGACTCCTTGGTTTAACCCATGACATGTCAACAAGAAACATGATTTTCACTGGAGGGTTCTTTAAACCCAGCGTCCCTGTAGAGAAAATGTTCACACGGGTGTATATTGCGAATAGGAAAGTTTACAGCTAATGTACCAAGCTTTATACACATATGTTGGGCGTCATTTTCTATCAGGTTATGAGGACGGTGTTTTTAATTAGAACGTTTTTACATTTCAGAAGAAGTGAATTGAATATAAGACACAGATTAAATAGCTCTGTCAAAATAAAACAGTATCGCCCGCAATGGCGCCTCCAGGTTTCCAAGGCAACGCTCTCTAACTGCTATTCAAACGCCTTTTCCATCTGTTTGCTCTGTTCCCATAGAAATCAGCGCAGCTCGCTCTGCTCGAAGTAACGCCCACCTTGACACAATTACGGTCTGTGATTGGTCCTCGGTAAAGCTCTGCAAGCTTTTCTGTAATGCTATTGGATCTTATTACTGTCCGTCAAGATCGAGGCGGGAAAAGGAGAGATTGGGGCGGGTGGTTGGAAAAAGCGCAGCACTGAGATTGTGTTTGAGACGAGTTTGTAGCGAGTAATGAATGGAAGTAAAATAAAACACCAAAGTGTGGAGTAGAAACCACCCCGAATGAGAGGAGGCTGCAGCAGCTGAGCCCCGGGAGCGGCTGAAATGGCGCCGCGTTGCTATTCAGTGTACACAGGTAGCGAGCTAAGTTAGCGCTTGTTGAGCCACATGACCACTTAGTCATTGCTAGTCAGCTTGTTTGCCCGGTGGCATTATTAGCCAGCAAGCTCGCTGCACCGATTTTGAGTCAATTTCAAACAGCTGTTAAACAACTTGCCCTTTACACTGATACTAACGTTACAGGTCCTCTCACTCTTAGGGCTCATTTTCTAATTACGATATATATCTTACAGACCACAAACGAGAGATGAAGCCAGACGCTGCACCGTAAATTCTGAAGAGCGCAGGTGGGTAGAGTAAGTCTGAAGTTACTTTCAATTGTTTTTTATTTATCTTTTAAAGTGACACAATGACCCATGACTGAAGTGAACAACAGAAGTATCAGGTCATAAACACCTGTTCAAGTCCCCTATGAATTTCACGGGAAGATGCTACATCCATCAGCATAGAAACCTTCCAATGAAAAACAAGTTAATAATCTTACAAGCGAGTGGCAGTTGAGAGTTATGAGATTGAGACGTTAGGAATGTCGTGATTGGTCCCCAAATTCCTCAGACCAGTCACAGATATTCACTTTTCAAGGTACCAACTTCATGTAAACACAACGTCATGACATCTCCGGGTGACTGTGAGGAGTTTGGTGTGTTCTCCCCGTGTCCGCGTGGGTTTCCTCCGGGTGCTCCGTCCCCCCCCCCCACAGTCCAAAAACACACGTTGGTAGGTGGATTGGCGACTCAAAGGTGTCCATAGGTGTGAGTGAATGTGTGAGTGTGTGTCACCCTGTGAAGGACTAGCGCCCCCTCCAGGGTATGTTCCTGCCTTGTGCCCAATGATTCCGGGTAGGCTCCGGACCCACCGTGACCCTGAACTGGATAAGCGGTTACAGACGAATGAATGAACATCATGACATCACAGGCGGCGGTCATCTCACACATATAGCAATGCCACACGTATAGTCCTTTTATTTACTGTCTCCACACATCTGTGTTTTAGAGAAGATGTATGTAATAGTAAAATCGTGTTTTAAGTTATTTTTTTCCCACACTGCCTGTACCTCTGCATTATAAATGTGTTTAAATGTTATGAAACTAAAACTTTTCCAGGAAAAGATCCTAAAGCAGTGTGCCAGACATTTTTTACGGCAAGGTGGTGCAGCAGGTAGTGTCGCAGTCACACAGCTCCAGGGACCTGGTGGTTGTGGGTTCAAGTCCCGCTCCAGGTGACTGTGAGGAGTTTGGTGTGTTCTCCCCGTGTCTGTGTGGGTTTCCTCCGGGTGCTCCGTTTTCCTTCCATGGTCCAAAAACACATGTTGGTAGGTGGATTGGCGACTCAAAAGTGTCTGTATGTGTGAGTGTGTGTCACCCTGTGAAGGACCGGCACCCCCTCCAGGGTTTGTTCCCACCTTGCAATCAGTGATTCAGTGGTAGGCTCCAGACCCACCACGACCCTGAACTGGAAAAGCGGTTACAGACAATGAATGAATGAATGAAATAAAATATCTATAGGATGTAGTATTTCACATTAAAACAATCTTAGTAACTAAGCATTTAGTTATGCATAAATCTTGAAAGAATATAATGTTTTAAAGTATGTGTTACCAGGAAAATACATTTATTGTCAATGTCTTGAAAAGTAATTATATTGCTGTTAGACAGCTGCTGTTGTTTTTTTTTGTGTCACCTTCATCGCTGAACACCTGTTTTCATGAGTGAAGTGTGTTTGTTTTGTAGTGACCTAAAACCCATTACGCCAGCTGGAAATCATGCATTACTAATATAGAAATGTTAGAAATGCTTTAATAATTGCTTGGGTCATTGTACTTGACTGCACAAGGCTGTACATATCTTACCTGATATAATAGATGTTCAGTAGGAATCCTTTTCAAATCATGACATTTCAATGTCCCATGTCAGTTTTTTTGAGATTGTCATCAGCAAATTCTCAGACGTGTTAAACAGGAAACTGGAAGGAAATTGGTGTGCCATTGTGGCCTATTGCTTAAAGAAGCGGGCTTGGGACTGGAAGGTTGCTAGTTAGATGTCCACAACCGGCAGGAAATGGAGGAGGAGGGTGGGGGATGTTGGTTAAGGAACAGAACTGTCTCCAAGCTCAATATCCACAGCTTGAGCAGGGCACCTAACACCTAACACAACTTCTGCCCGGACGCTGGGGATGGCTGCCTGCAGTTCTGTGTGCATGTGTGTGTTCACTGCCACAGATGGTTTAAATACGTAGGAAAAATGTAGTTGCATGATGCACAGTACCAATAAAAACATGCTTGTTAAAAAAAAAAAAAATCTTACTTCGTCGTCCATGTGTGTATATTTACGGACTCATTTTTCTATTTTAATTGGACAGTGACATTGTTGGATAATAATTATCTTGTAAACAGTCAAGTTAATGGGATTGATTCCATAGGTTTATGATTATTGTATCTTCTTTGGAAGAACTAGAATTAGAACTAGTGGCGCAGCAGGTAGTGTCGCAGTCACACAGCTCCAGGGACCTGTAGGTTGTGGGTTCGATTCCCGCTCCGAGTGACTGTCTGTGAGGAGTTGGTGTGTTCTCCCCGTGTCCGCGTGGTTTTCCTCCCACAGTCCAAAAACACACGTTGGTAGGTGGATTGGCGACTCAAAAGTGTCCATAGGTGTGAGTGTGTGAGTGAATGTGTGTGTGTGTCTGTGTTGCCCTGTGAAGGACAGTATAAAGCTGTCTTGCTTGAAATTTTAGCTAGATCTTTGTGTTCCTGCTCATAGGTTTTCCCCAATGCTTTAGAAACTTCAAGGCCCTTGACCTCTATGCCTTTATTTCATGAGTCAGGTCCAGTGGAGAAAGCAGTAAAATGTTACTCGTCTGTACTGTGGGGGATGAACCTGGCTTAATACCCTTGTCACTACAAACACTTTCAGACAACATATGTGGATTATATCGTCGTCCTCTGAAGTTGCCTTCTCTTTATCCTGCTGTAGAGATCTTGCCGCTCCCAAGAAAATCCCAGACTGATTTGAAGTATTGTTTTGTTTAATCTCAAATGAATCCTGCAAATTTTCTGTTGCTGTAATCTTGTGCTGTAGGCTTAGTTCCTTTATTCAGACTGCTTCTTTGATTCTTTTGCTTATCAAACCAGTTAAAAACAGTGAACAAATATCTTACACCTCGGTAGTCCTGTATGTTTGAAGTGGTTTCACTTACATGGCCTGCACTACAAGTTTTATACATGTGCAATCTGGAAGACATATCCTCTCTTCATTTCATTAACAATGTGCAGGTTTTGCTGTGTTTGATATCAAGAGCTTCTAAAAAGGCTTTGAGTAAAATTGCTTTTATGTTCTCTTCTTCAGCATGAAAGCATTGCCTGGTTCTCTGATTAATTACTGCTGTTGCTGAGAACATAGCCAGCCATTGTGATCTGAAGCGCCGGGCCCTTCGTAGGTTTTTGCAGCACGTAATTAGAAATGATGACACGTGAAAAACAAGAGCCTAATACACTTGGGGAATTTGATGTGTTATTAAAACCATTTATCGTGTGGGCAGTGTAAAGGCCTAGTAGAGATTGGAAAGACTTTGGCTGTCAGCTTTGGCTATTGTTCTTTTTTGCTAACTTTATTGGAATATGTTGTTAGACTATATTTACATTTTTGTTTTGGTATATGAAGTAATGCTGAGTTGTGTTGATGGATCAGGGTTATGACTTTCATATCTTTATCAAGTTGCTTTTTAGAGAAACTTGCATAGACGATATATTGTCAAGCATAAATGTGAGTCACAAACATGGCCTTAGAAAAAGAGTTTGTTAGTTCTTTGTTTATTTTTCATCTACAGGTAACTGTTCTTAGGATGGAGACGTTGGCTATTCATGGCGGTTTTCATGGTCTGATAAGATACCACTTGAAGCTTTGGAGGAAATACTGAATGCTGATTTACCATTCATCCGTCCTTCAGAAATCAGCTCAATCCTGAAGAGGTTTACAGTGGACACAGGTAAATATTACAACACCTTGGTTAAGTACATTTCTAATGTATCTCTTCAAGTGGCTTATTGATCATTTGTTATCAGAACGTAAAAAGATGAAATGTGTCTTTTTATTGAATTTAGAGGATGTTTCCTTATGATATGCTAGCATACCAGTCTGTTTATATGTCTTGAGTCATTACGAATCACAGGTGTCAGTAAACAGTATTTTTGCTGTTTCAGAATTCAACCAAATTTGGGAGGCAGCTAAGCGAAAGTAATTAATACAGTGACTAAAAACCTACAGATAAGTTTAACTTTAGCTGCAAAAAACGTTTCCCCTCAAACATACCATTCCACTTTGAAGGACGTGGATCTTCTCAACGTAAACAAACAGTTATCCCAAAAATCATGGACTTTCCCTTTAAATACTCTGTTAGCCTTGATGCGTCATGTAACACACCATTCAGAGCTTTGCATATGCATGGGTAAATTCCATTGCACTGACATTGATGCCATAATGGAGATACAAGTCAATGGGCTTTGCAGTGTTGCCACTGCTAGTCCAGAGAAATTGGACCTGACAAGGACAGGGGAATGAAAGCTAGTGTTTTGGACATTTTATAACTTTATTAGCACCGTGGATGGTGCTAAAAGGCATTGTACCATATTGAAAGCATGACAGTTTGATCAATGTTGTTAACAGAATTAGTGTCTTTACATCAAAAAGCTTTTTGGGTTACTTTTTCTCCCCCCCGAGTGTGCCCATTAAGTGGCCCTTTATTGAATATCTGTACATCACTAGGTGATGTTCCCTTTTAGCCAGTGTTCATCAGCAAGAGTGGGGTGGAATATTTGTTATGACACGGGGGAGTAATTTCCTTACCTCTGCATGCTTTTGGCCTATGTAAATGTATTACTAATTCATTCTTTTTCTCCTCGACATTTAAAGATGTGCTATTTTTCATATTCATCCCGGTGCTGATGAATGATGAAAGTAGAGGGTAGGCTGACAGGTCCTGCTTCTGTTTCAGACCTGGCTGTTGGAGGATAGGGGCTGATGTGCCCCTTTAGCTCCTGGTTTGATGAAAGCTGATAAAAGTTTTAGTGGGAAAAGGGCCTCATCTGCTGCGTCTTATGGCTGCGGGAAATAATAAATGTCCTCTCCGTGCTTTAAGGAGTGCTGCTTAGAGGCAGAGTTTCAGATTGTAACTGCTTTTTCCCTGAGTGTTAGAAGATCCTTTTTGATCTGCAGCGCACTTGGCAGTGTTGCCTCAGTCATACTCCACAGAAGCCTTTGAATTGAGTTGTTTGGTATGAAAATAACATAAAGAATATTTTTGCATGTACTGCAGTTTACAAGGAGATGAAGAAGAAAGTAACTTCAGGTGCTTTTCCAAGTTCTTTTCCAAGTTATATATTAGAAAATCTTTATTGTCTGGGCATAGGCTGTATAAACAGGAGGCTTAAAATTTAAGGTGGCTAAGGCAAACAGCATGTGTATGACTTCATCACAAACAAACCAGAATCAGAAATGTGGTATTTATCCTTTTTTAAATAGAAGAAAAAACAGCAGACACTAATTAGACAATTGACAGTATTAACAATTTGAATGACAGTGTTCAGGCCGTGGTGATTTCTGCACGTCTCGATGCACTGCCGTCATCCTTCTCCCTGGTTACAGATTGAAGACCTACGGATGTCTGCTCATCTCCCAACATGCCCTTCTCATGCCCCTCTGTGGCATCTCTGTCCTGCCGTAGACGTATGCCATCATAACCCTCCTGGTCACAGTTAATGGCATTCTGCTGTTTACAAGTGGCAGCTTACTTGCCATTAAGGTTGTGTATACAAGGGTGAGAGCCGCTCATTGTGGAATGGCCCCCTCCTCAGCAGAGCTGGACCTGAGTGGTCTTTCGTTTTATAGGCTGTATTCTCTTACCCTCTCAGACATTCAGAAGGCTTTATATAGACTCTACTGATAAATAGTTGTGTCCCTGGTGCATTGTGGGAATCTAGGGCCAAGTTGTGGGATTTCTGATAGAGTGCAGGGCAACACGTAGGCTGGGATCGCTTAGTGGAGGTAGATCAAGCGTTTCTTTAGTAGCAGCTTAAAACAAGCGAATGGTTTAAGCCAGTCGGTGC
Organism: Hoplias malabaricus; assembly: GCF_029633855.1. Classification (NCBI taxonomy): domain Eukaryota; kingdom Metazoa; phylum Chordata; class Actinopteri; order Characiformes; family Erythrinidae; genus Hoplias; species Hoplias malabaricus. The sequence continues at coordinate 8,673,042 of NC_089815.1, read as the reverse complement.
CTTTGAGCAGATCATGTGTTTGTGGTGGCCAGTCATTTGCACAGTAAGTACTGTTAAAAATAGCCGTGTGTGCAGTTTAGAAAAACATTGATGGCCAGTATATTACAAATCTAGAGTGATTTAGCCGTGCCGTGAGCTGGAACATATGATCTGTTCATCTGTATTTGTAGAAAGGAATTAATATTGTTTTGCTCATCACTGTGCAAAAGTCAGAGATTACTTCAATGATCATTAAGTACGTTATGTAAGTGTTTGGTAGATTAGATTAAGGTATTATGTATTAGTATGTAGGGACACTATTTTACACAGGAAAGATGCTTATAAACTTGGCTAAATGTGAAAGAAAAACTTAATAAAACGGTTTTATTTGAGGCCTTGCTCTTTGTCAGTCTCTGTGATGTTAGGAATAGCCTTCACATTTATGAGTGCTGGGTGTGTGTGTGTGTGTGTGTCAGGGTAGCTGTGGGGGTATTAGAAAAGGGGGAAGATGATGAGATGTCTGTGGTCTGTTTGGCATTGCAGCCAGCGTGAGCGCTGTGATATTTGATCTGATGTTAATGTGCTTCTCTGTGCAAGTGTGCGAGTGAGAGAGAGAGAGCAAGCAAGAGAGGGAGTGAGAGGGGGAGATGGGGAGATAATCCCGTCTGCCTGATGAGATTGAAGGCTGGGATTGATTGATCGCCTAATCATAGGAGGAAATGGGCCTGAAAATGAACGGGACTCTGCCCTTGGCTTGCCGGAGAGTCCAGGCAGCAGGCCGCGGCGATGTTAGCTGCAGCTAGACACGGCCTTAATGTGCACGGGACCTGATTTCATTTGTGTCTGATATACAGTTATACGATCCCCACTAAATGATCAAATAAAAAAAGGAAGAAGGAGAGACTAGTGTGAGGTGTAAATCAAGCTTTATTGCCGGAATATTGCTTTTTCATACCTTCTGAAATTGACGCTGTAAGAAAGGTGAAAGGAAAAAAAAAATCAGTTATGAATTAGGATGGGTGGATCCCTGAAAAGAGAGTGAGTCAGTAGTGGGGGAAAAGGGAGTACTGGAAAGTGATAGAGGAAAGAAGGAGAAGTTGTCTGGATTATGACATATTTATTGGAGCTGTTTCCCTCCTTATTTGTCATGATTAGTTTTTCACTATCACTCTTCTGCCTCGCAGACTTGTTTTGTGGAGTTCGCTCATGACTGTAAGGCAGGATTATATGAAGGTTCTGTAGTGTTGCAAGATAACACACTCTCGGCATACCTGAGAAAGCTACGAAAAGCTACAGTGAAGGCTTCTCCACTGATGTGCGGGAGAGCCCTAAGCTATTCATCACCAGTTAGAACTGCTCTTTTTAGTAAGAAAGACAGGAGCACAACCTGACTTTATCTTGGTTTTTGCAAAAATAATTTTAAGATTTTATACCTGAAACAAATATAATGCTTCTAAGAAGGACATTATACATTTCTGAACATACTGTTTAGGCACAGGGTTCATTGTAACAGGCAAAAGGGGTATTTGTAACCAGACATGTCTTATAAAATGATGCAAACACAGTCTGATCAGTACAGTTCTAATACACGTCATCATCTGAAACTGAAAAGTAAATCGAATATATAATGTACTAAATATTTTTTTGTTATAAGAGGCACCAGTGAACCAGTCGAACAAAGGGATATATCGAATGTGTGGGGATATGGGGGGGGGGGTTCTAATATTACATAATGTAAACTGGCTGTACTAGCTTTCCAGTGATTTGTTGTAGTCTTCAAAATGTTATACTAGAGCCACCAAGAGGATGGTAAATACTTTAGTGAGTTATGTGAATTAAAAGTAGTGATTTAGGGCATTTATGGTTTGGTAAATATACACCCATCCCTGCCATTCAGACCATTACTGATGGGGCAGTTTACAGCGAGTAATGAGACAAAATATGAAATGGCTTGTGCTGGTTTTCCGCAGATAACAAATCTAAAAGAATGGTGAATTTGCATTGTCAAAGTGCTTCTTCACACAAACAAATTCTTGTTGCGCCATCTTACAGAGCAAATTCCATGTGATCTCTACCTGACTGAAGCTGCTAGGCTGAGCACTGACTCTTCCCCACCCTGCTGGTGGGCTGTGCTTTGCATGAGGCCTACATCAAAACCAGCCTTCAGTGTTGTCTGCAGACGAGACGAGAGCTGTCACATCCACTCTGCGTTTCCCTGCCGCAGACCCACTTCCAGTGTGAATATCTTTATTTTGGCTCGCGCATTCCTTTTCGTTTTCACCTCGGGCCTACAGAATGGTAGTAAATTCTACATGTCCATCCCTACTAAATTATAATCCTTTGCCCAAATAGGTGTGCAGAAGAGTGTGTGGCAGAGCTGAATTAGCCACTTAGCTGCAGTCTGTGAGTGGAGGTGCCATGGCTGATCAGGGGTGGCGTGTGACTAATGAGATGATGCATGTTATCACCAGCAGCCTCACAAACAGGGAGGCCATAGTAACTATGTGAGTCTTATATGACAGAGATGTATATAGCCCCCTCATTAATGTCCAGCTGGATCAGGAACAGTGAACACTTGAAGGACGTGGTCTGCAGTTTGTTCTGGATTCTTACAGTGACCCCAAATGAATTTGCCCATTCTAACTGGGGCTGTTGGTTGTTTGTTACTTTGTACATTTAGATTGGGAAGATTTCAAAGTTTTCTTATAGGTGTAAGACATTCATTTAATTGCTTGTCAGCTTTAGAGGGTTATATATTTTTATCAATTTATATTTGATATTTAAATGGAATATTTGAAATGTTTTAGTTAAATGACTATAAATGCTGTTGTCAAATAACCAAAACAAACAGTTTAATTTTTTTTTCCATTTTGATTTATGCATTACCTACATATTTTGAATGTTTTTATATTTACACAGTATATTAAATACAACAAATTACATAGACGGTGGTGATACAAAAAAGACTAGTCATTAGCATATTGTAAGCAATACATTTGCTAAAATTGTATGAGTATGTTCTGGTATTTATAGATATGAGAAATATATATTCATCCAGCTCTAGTATCTGATTACCTTATTTTGGTCAGAATTTTAATAGCACACAAAACAATCTGAAATTTTCTATAGGGATGATTTGCATGTTTTGATTTTCAGTTATATTTTTTTATAGGCAAACATCAAGATAATAATATAGTGGAGTCTCATTACAGATCTTATATTTTATTGAAGCCCTCCTCTTTGTCTCCTCCTAGAGGACGGTGTGTGAGCTGCATATATATGTGTGTGTGTGTGGGGGTGGTTCTAGTGTGTGCACTCGAGAGTCACCTGAGTGGGAAGCAGGGAGTCTTAGCACTCTGCGAGGCTGCTGAAAGTGCCAGAGCCAACTGATCAATGGCATTGATCACTGAGTCAATGCTTAAGTCTATATCCCTCTCTGTTTACTCCTGCTCTGCTAGTGGCATGTTAAACCGAGCGTGCTCTAAACTGCCACCTCGGGGGCTCTCTAAAAGCCTCGCTCACCCCTGCCATTGATTGACACGTCGATTAGAAGAGGAAACTGTTGACTACGTGTTTGTATTGATGACCATGGGCCTGGGCCAGGCCGGTCAAGATTTCTGTTTTAAGTTGTAAGCTGTAAGCACAATTGAGTGGTTATTGCCATTAACCTGGAGATAATCACTCTCAAATGCGCTTTTAAACAGGAAGCTACTACCTCAAAAGGTTTTAACACAACATATATCCTTTGTTAGTATTGATTTCTTCCGGGCCAGGTATGGGTTACAACACACCTGATCAAAACCTTATTTGCCTTCTAATTATCTATTAGCCACTCAGCTGTTTAACAAATTCAGTCTGTGGAAAAAAGTAACTTTGGTTATTTAGTCAATCCCAAGCTGTGCTTCATTATGTTCATCTTTTTTAATCGTAATTGCCAACAGTCTTTATAGTGATGTACTGTAGTTCTGTCACAGTTTGATCCTGAAAATACTAATTTCACACTCTTTGTATGTAGACCTTGGGCTTCTCTCGGGATAATGAGAGAGGCAATTTAGATATCAAAACATTGTGTTTGGAGAGACTAGTATCCACAAGAGTTTCCCATTAGTCTGAAGTCTACATTATAAAGTAAACTGACAGCAATTGAGAAATAGTAAATTATGAACTAAGACACTTGACAGGGAAAAAACTTAAATGGCTGTTTTTGTACCAGATTGTTCAAACAAGACCAGAGTTCATGAATCTCTCTCTCTCTCTCTCTCTGTTCCCTCTCTTTCTGCTGCTGACTCTAAAGACCTTGCAGTGATTTAATCTCCACACGAATTGAATAAGGTTGACCTTATACAGACAACGCTAATTACAAAACCAAATCAGTTCTCTTAATACAGGCCTGCACTTTTGCCATGCAGACACATATTTTTGCATATTTGGCACTTTGACACAGCACAGAACCAATTCCATGATGGAAGACTTGGCTAATGTCAAGCTCATCCTATTTGCCTGTTGAGTTTAAAACTGTGGGGCTTTTTAGAGCCCGTGTTTAATTGGTGGTAGGTTGTCCTTGGCATTAAGGAGCGCATTCACATGGAGCAAGTCAACATTGCCCCACAGCGTCTGTGAATTTAACAGCTCTGCTTGTCCAACATGCAGTCGTGAGGTTGTGTACGAGCGAGACGGCGAGAGAAACGTTCATGTTTGTGTTTGTGAAGGAGAGGAATGGTTTTGCAAAGTCAACAGGCACTATCTAACTTGAACCAGCCCTGCTAAACCCAAAAGCAAACCTGGTTCCTGTTTAATGCGCCATTTACTGCCTGTAAACAGTTTGTGTAAAGGCGTTTATAGATGATTTATAAGCTCTCCCTGTGCAACCCTTAGACTTGTATTCCTGAATCCAGCAAACTCTTAACCTTACCAGAGGCCCACTAATGGGAGAGTGGGCTAGACTGTGGCTACGGAGGTGGTTTTTTGGGGCTGGGGTACATAAAAAGCCCTCACATTTAGCGGAGACCATCTGCCTCCCAGCTCCTGATTTACTCACGGTCCTGCTGACTGGGAGCAGTTCATGGCAGGATGCTGCATGTGTTTTTCTCTCCAACTCTGGTTTGAGCCATGCATCAGATAAAGCATCTCCTGTATGGGGTCTTAAAACCTGTGGAGACCCCTTCCATAAGATTGACTTTAATCTTTGAGCCTTTTTTCCTTGTCACTTCAAAATGTGTGGTGCCTGATATGATAATGATGTGAACCTGTCCAGGGTATTAGAGTTAAGCTGCCTGATTAGGCCACACATCGATTAGTCTATCACTCAGCGCTGGCCACTGGAGGAGCACCAGAACACTGCTCTGAAGGACACACACACACACACATGTACAGATACATCAGAGATTTTTTAAATACTTTGGGGGATAAGCAAAATAAATTGATTTTTATCTCTGGAAATGTAATATTTTGATCAGTGTCATGTAAAACCTCATTAATGATTATGATTGGCTGTGTCTGTCACTGTCAAGTCAGGGTATAACATTTTTATCTTGTATATAAAACTCACTTTGACAATACTCAGTATTTGTTATTTTATAATTCTTAATATGAAATTTTAACCTCTGATTTTAAAAAACATAAAATAAATAGAAGAATAGTGTTTTCCCTGTGTCGATGTGGGTTTCCTCCGGGTGCTGCGGTTTCCTCTCACATTCCAAAAACACACGTTGATAGGTGGATTGGCAACTCAAAAATGTCCATAGGTGTGTGAGTTTGAATGGAAGTGTGAGTGTGTGTCACCCTGCAAAGGACTGGCGCCTCCCCCAGGGTGTGTTCCCGCCTTGCGCTCAGTGATTCCAGGTCGGTCCCAAACCCGCCATGACCCTGAACTGGATAAACGCTTACAGACAATGGATGAATGATTGGACTAATACACTAATGTTGCTGGACTTACTAATTTTATTACAGCAATTGGATGTAAGAACCCAATCAGCTGAGCACATCTTGACTTGCACTTTTCTGTCAATTATTACTGGCCATTATTATTGTTCCTTACAAAAAGTGTGAGGGTGACTTCTGTACACAGCTCATGTTTCTACCTCCATTTAGAACCTTGGGTATAGTGTTCTTCAGGTGATGTGCAGTCATTTTATGCACATGTGCTGTCAACTTTTTGGGTTTCTAGACAAAAAGATTCAAACTTGGTCTCTTCGGACTTTAACATATTTTTTTTTACCTTTTTCATATACATAACATACATGTGAACTAGCAAAGAAAACTTTACATTGTTGTCACACTGTGGCACAAATAGTACTTGCTAGACATTCTTGCAGGAATTTTAATGTAACCAAGGCCTCATCAGTCTCATCAATTTATGGTTATTTTTGGACATTTTTGGTATTGTCACTGACCATTTTTCCCCCATTTGTTGATATAGGCCTTTATTTTTTTCCATGATATTTCCAATGCTTTGTTCATTTTCTTGTACATCTGTACTAATCATATCGTTCAACATTCCTGTTCATGCTTTGTAATCTCTTATTTTTGCCAAATAATTACTCATACGAAGAAATTAGTAGATTAGAGGTTGAATGAGGGTAAAGCGGGGGAAAAAAACAACAAAGGTTAAAAACACCAACATGTACATTTTATATGTATTTTTTTTCTCAAAATATCCAAATTTCCAGATGTTTTCTTTTTAAAGATCCTCAAGTTGCACTTGTATTTTGTAAATGTAAGATATCATACCAACCTCCTCACCAATGCAAAGTTGTCACAGTTTACCTGTTACTGTTAAACATTTTTTGCTAAATTTACCAAACTGTTGCTTGTAAATGTTCAGAATATTTCAGTGGTCACATGTTAGGGGACATATTGAATAGCACATTAAACACCTATGAGTACTTGGGTTCTCATGCTCTAGCCCTGGGTGATGTGCCTAGGTTGCTGTTGGAGAATTGAATACACATTTTTTACAGGGAATATTGACCTGTGAACATATTCATCTCACGGAATAGTCTATGGTCTTTCACTTTTTCAGATATGCTCGGGATCCTCTTCTGTATTAAGTCCTTCAAGGCAACAAGGATTATAACAGTGTTCTGAATAGACCTCCTTGTCAAGGTTTCCTGGTGTAAGCAGTCATTGGACGATGGATAAATTGACTTTTGTTTGCCTTGTGCTTCTAATCTTTCAGAAGTTGCCTGAGAGGCAGCAGTTAAAGGCCCACGTTCCTAATAAGAAACAGCAGAGCCCTGCAAATGGACTACTCTGTACTTTGACATTGTTATTGTTGCTGGCACAGGGGGGAATATGCACATAAATAGAAAAATATTCCAGATGCCTCACGACTGCATCAGCTACGTATCTTTTAGTGACCTTTTAAGACGAGCACCTCGAAAGGAAAGGTTAGTGGTCCACCGCAAGGAACGTGTGCTGGAACTGAGGCTTTTATTTTTTCCCCTCTCTTCTCTCCCTTGGTTGCTTTTTTTCCTCCTTCTGAAACACACAGCTTAATACTCACTCTTTCTGAGAATGTGAGGGTGTGTGTATGAGAGAGGAGAAGAGAGAGAGAGAGAGAGCAGTCTGGTAAAGGTTAGGACCCTGGCCTTGTCTGAACAGTCTGAGGCCTTTAATCCAGGAACAAAGTAATTAAGGTCCAGCGCTGTAGAAAAGGCCAATTAAAGTGAACTGTGGGTCCACGTCTGGAAAATGTGTGCATTTGCTGCAGAAAGCGAGCCCTTTTATCAGGCCAGTGGGATCCTTTGCCCTGGTGCTTGGGGAATCGTTAGGCCTGCTGGCCATGAGTGTGTATTATTCAGTGCAGAGTTCTTTATACCAGCTGAATATGCATGTAGAATCCTTCTGCCGCATACCATTTTAAAGCCACGTTTACAGTAACACTCAGGAACAAGGAGCGTTCTGATCTATAGCTTCTTTCAAACATGAAGAGTTACTCATGCAATAGCCTTGCAGTTATTGCCACAGGCCAGTTTATTCAAGCTTTCTAAGACGAGTTAATTGCAATCAATGGAGAGTGTAGCTCCTTTTCATATTTTTTGATTCAGCATTATACTTCCAAGGTCAGGTGGTGAGTGCCTGGCACCTACGAGTTGTCTGTGGAGTCTATGTACTATGCAAACATTGTCTGACTCTGTTCACTCAAGTGGAAGATTCTGGATTGGAGCCTGATATCGGGGGGCTAGCCAGGCCGTGCCTCATCCTTAATTCTCTCTCCAAATATTGGGAGCGCTGAGAGCAAGGGGCCCCTCTCAGCAGCCCAGCGATAAAAGTGCCAGCAAAGCAGAGTGAACCAGCTTAAAGGCGGCCAGAGTTAGATCAGATTATGTTTCCTTAACCTCTGACCATCTATTAATCTGCTCCCCAAACTCTCCAGTTCCAGCCAGCCAGGCCAGCGGACGCTGCATCTCCCGGTCTTTAGCACTGCTGGATGCAGCTGTTGTTCAGCTGGGCCTGGGCCAGACTTGTCCGGCTATTGCTTCTGATCTGCTCACGCTAGCTCATCTGACCTGTCTCCATATTTGTGACAGATGCATGACTTTAAGCAGTGTGAAAGCGCCTTGCGCATACACCATAATAGTTTCTCATACAGAACTGATAACTGTTTTTCAATCCCAAATTGATGTTTTTGGCAACAATTTAATGGTTGCTAGTGACTAATAAAATAACATGGAATGTAACCTTTTGTCCATAAATATTTATCTTGTAACGCACTGCCATATTCTAGCACACGTAATGGTCAAATTAAATAATATTTTCCTTCACAATACAAGGTTGATATGTAATTAATGGCTATGTCCAATGAGGGTTTTTATTTATATTCTGAAAACAAGAAAATGAATGATTCTCAAAGTTGCACCATTAAGTGCATTGCAGGTTCATAGGGAAGATAAACCAACAGATCAGTAGCAACATACAGAACATGACCAAACAGATTTCAGCAATTACTCCTACAGATCATTCAGATCGACAGACTTTAAATATAAACTTAAATATGCAACTGCTTTTAATTCAATGTCCTTTTGCTCATACTACTATTAAGTCTCCATTTCATTTCTTGTAAAGCCTTAACATTATCAGCCATCAGGTGTATTTATATAACTGAGGATTGTATATGAGCACATTATTTTTTTGCATGAGAGCCACCATACACTGTGAACAGTGTTTGCTCATTTTTAGAATATGCTCTCAATATTTTGCATTAAAATAAAAGTAAAATCTGAGGAACGTGACATTTTAATCTTCATGATTGACCAACATAGGAATTCACCAACCTGTCCTGTAAACATCCCAAATAATTTAACACAGAATTTATATTGTCCTTAAAGCAATTTTTACCATCCCGTTGTTTTTTTTTTTTTTTTTTTGTCATTTTTGCTGGACTGCCTACCAGGCCGGCCTAGAAGAGACATTTTTGCTTACTGACTGACTGACTCCTAATGTTGAAATGCGCATGCGCGAGTAGGAACTGTTAGTTCAGCCACATTTCACAGAGAGAACTTAAGGTGGTGCTACTACACCGTCTGTTGTTAGTTCAGCCATATTTCACATTCCAGTTTGTGAACTAAATTTGGAACGGTTCAGCGCATTCCACCGACATAAACTGGTTCGCGAACCAGAAAAAATCTGGAACCAAAGAGCAGTGGGTTATTTTGTGCAAACTGTGGCTGAATAATAGAAAATAAGACGGGAATACGCTCAGATTGTGTGTTTCTGGGGTTGTGTTTGGCGCGACACATGCGTTGCCCAGAGATTCAGCGCTGTGTTGGTGAGTTCAAAAGCTCAGCAGGACGGCTCTGAATTCGGCAACATTTACACTCCTATTATATCTCTCAGAGAGAGGAGGACTACCGAATTTATCTTATTTCACATGATTGTGTTTCTTTGTGGCGTTAGTGTGTTTATAAAACTCCATATAGCTGCACACAACCACATTAACCTTCACATGTTTTACTTTAATCAGTTACATTGAATAAATAAGTAATTGTAATTCTTAAGACCAACACAATGTTCTTGGTTTTCTTTGTTCTTTGGTGGTAGATCTTCTATTATTTATTTTTAAATAAAACAAAAAAGAAATGCCGGTGTTATATATCATGAACAAAACTTTGTGCTCTGTTTTTAATTTCAGCATTTATTAATTTTTTAATGTAGGCAAGAATGGTATGGAATGGTAATGTTTTGATTGCTATAATTAAAAATATGTATAAAACTTATGATACATTTTTGTTTTTGATGATAGTACAAACCGTCCCAGCACCCTCACACTCCTTGCCTTGGTTGTCTGCATGTTTTTCTCTGCATTCTGGAGACTAATTGGAGTAATGGATTCACTAGACGATTTAAGGCCCTATCTCGAGGGATGGCTTTACGTTATTTGATCTAGTTGATGGTGTGCTGGTAAATGTTTTTTCCTGCATTGTTGGTTGACAGCACTGTGGCCTGGGTTCTGAAAAACATTACAGGCAAGGTATTCCAGCAGGTAGTATTTAGGCCCATAGGTGGTGCATGATAGAAACCTGCCTGTATGTGTTGGAAAAAAAGAGATGATTTTTCTTACAACCCCTGGCAAACCCTGGCAAATATGTATGAATGCACACTTGGAGGAACTTCACGCAGATTTTTTGCTTTGCAGCCGTGTTGCATGAAAGTCTTGCAAGTGTATTGAGTGTTGAGCCAAGTGTGGAGCCACCTGTGTCCACTAGTGAAAATTAAATTAGAAACAAATGCTGATTATTTGAATAATGTACCTTTGTTTGTATAGGGACTTTCCTGGGGAAAACTAACTTCTAAGAATCCAGGTGCAAGATACATTTTTGCAAATTAAATTTCCCATGGTTATAGCTATTTCAAATATTTGTAGGTAGTGTAGAGGTCCTTGCTTTTTAATGTCTTCTGCACATCTGCAGCACAGACATCACCTATATCTAATGCTGCTCAGGTTTCACTCTTTTCCACATACAGGTAACTACAGTGGGTTTCTTAACCATTCAAGGGATCTTGATTGGGTTCAGATCAAGACTTATTATTTCAGTGTTAATAGCATCAAGGAAGTGCTTTACCCATTTAACAGTGTAACAAGGGGCATTGTCTTGGATAAAAATTGCTGACAGTTTGGGAGATGTTTCATAGGGAAAGAACCGTGTGTTGCTGAAAGGAAGTTCAAGAAACATTACCATTCATCTTGCCATGTAGCTGTTTAAAAGGCCAAACCCCTGCTGAAACAACATCCCCAAACCATGATGCATCCTTCTCCAAACTTCACTGATTTCTTCACAAGCTTTAGGTTCAGTCTTTCCCCAGTTTGACACAGAACATAATGATTCCCATCTGACCCAACTAATTCAAACTTGCTCTCAAAGTGAACTTTGGACCAGTTTTCCTCCCTCTGCATGTCTTGCCCTGTAGCAAAGTTTAGACTAGTTTTGGGGGCTTGGATACTTCGATTGATTCTATATTTAGAGTGGCATTTCAGTGTGAATTTTCTCGGACACAGGGACCTAGTATGCCAAGACAGTACCATAAATGTTCTTTGCTAAGTTGGCCAGGAATTCAGCTGTAGTGTTAAACCCTGTTACCAGTTTCTTGTATTAAACAGTTTTCTTCAGGGATCTATTTATGTATCTATCTCATCAGCTTCTAGAGTCTCTCTGTCATCCTGGTCTTTCTCCCATTTGTTTTGTGTGGAAAACCAGTATTTTTGGGTTTTTGACTTGAATTAACTAATCTTCAGTACTTGAGAAGTCACACTCTTGGAATGACCATCTTCTCTTGCAAATGCAGAAAGGGTCAATTTGCTGTTCATCTGAACAACCTGCTGTCATACAGTTTAAATTACCGTGCAGTGGCTCACCAACTTGCAAATTAGTTATAAGTGTTAGCACTAGATGCCACAGGGATAAACTAAGGCTGTCTAAACAAAGAGACTGTCGCTGATAGTCTATGTGGTGGTCTGGGTGCTGTCTCTGCTCATAGGCCCACCAGTTGCTCTTAAACAGCCAGCAGGCCATTGCTGCAGAACAGTCAGTCCACTATAGGGCCACTGCTGCTCTCTCCCCTCGCCCTGTCACTTAAAGACCTTAAACTAACCCCCCTTTTCTTAGACACAAACTCCTCTGTGCCAGGTTTACTGCTCTCCACTCTGAGTGACTTAAGGAGGATCAGAGCAGTGTTCCTCTACTCAGCATTACAAGGAAATCAAAGAATGGAAGATGTCTCATAATTTGGCCACATATGGGAAATCAGAAGAGGAAAGCGAAGAAGGGGTGGCGGTTTTCACAGCATGCCGGCAATGGATGACTGAAGCACGATCAATAATAAATGAGACCAATCAGTCTTTTCAGATTCATAAACTGGCCTTGAGCTGATGTTTTACTGGTTCGAAAGTCTCTTACCTTGTATCCCAAGCTCAAAAGGAACATGGTACTGCTGGAACACTAGGGAGAATATTAAATGTAGGAAATATGACAAGACTATAACATGGATTAACAAAGGGTCACTTTCAGCGCTACTTTGATACTCTGAACATCACAGCACACCACTCAGCATTGCAAAACAACAACAAAAACCCAAGCAAGCAAAAAGCCATTGTAGATGACGTGACTTAAAATGTATTCTGAGACAGGCAGTCAGTCCAAATACATATGCAGAAAGACGAATGCTAATTGTCTGTAACATCAGCTACACTAGTAGTATGGTCCTACAAGGGTTCTTTATTAAAGGAAATGGTTCTATATAGAACCAAAAACCTTTTGAATGATTAAAGAGTTCTTTGCATCAATAAAGGGTTCTTCAGGTTGATGGAGAATGTGCTATACATGGTTCTATACAGCACCTATGGCACAATAAATGATTCTTCTATTGTAACAAGCCTGAAATCGTAACATTAGGAGAACTGTTTCTGGTGCCATGTAGAATCCTTTTCTAAAAGGTGATTATATAGAACCATTTGTAGCATAGTCTCCATCAATCTGAAGATTGATGCAAAGAACCCTTTAACCATGCAAAAGGTTCTTCAAGTGTCCAGGGTTCTATATAGAACCAGTTTTTATTTATTTATGTGCACTGATGCTAAGCTTATTTAACATCAGGAAGATAATAATGAAGTGAATAACTGTTAACCAACAAAAAAAAACAGTTCAGTCAGTGATTCTGTTTAAAAACTGAATATGATTTCCAAGCATCCAATCCATAAATCTCTCCATAAAAGCTTTTGATTTCTTGCCCCAGTGAAGACGCTGTCTGCTAAACCTTTACGACGGAAAATAATAACCAATGCAGTAAAGAGCACAGATTCCTGAGGCTAGCAACTTTGGTCCAGTGCTACTCATGTACCTGTGTATCATTGCTCAAAAGAAATGACAGAAATGTAACAACAATTTAGCCACAAGACACAGTGCTAAGGTACGTTACTGCTGACTGTTATTAACTTCTTGTTGCTTCTGTTGAGCTCAGCGTTAAGCTGTCAGTGTTTTACAAACATGATTTTTGCACAAATATGTTTGCAATGGTTTTTCTTGTTTAAAATATGCATTAAGTGCTTCTTCTGTTAACATTATATAACGCTGTGTTGCTATATAGTAAAGCCTAACACCTTTTTATATCAAATGAAATTACTTCTTAATACTTTCCCTCAATTTACGGATGTCAGATATTCATGGATTAATGCCAAATGGTTATCGGTCACAAGACGTGAGACATTTTAAACCTACGTCTATGTACCTTAGCTATAAGCTCAATGAATGACATTTTACAAGATACATATGCTACATCTATGGAAGCAGAGTGTAACATGAACTTGATCTTGATGTCTGTCACCACTTTCTCACTGTGACGCATTCTGTGTGGTATGCAACAACACCTGATACAGAGCTGCATGCTCAGTATGTATTATACTCCTGGCTTAAAGGCATGGCTTCTGCAGACTCTTATGTTACATTGGTTACCAGTGTCTGTGGCAGTCTTATATGTATTCTATATGCTGTTGATAATGTTTTATTATTAAATCTTGCACAATGCACTGTGGCTTTCAACATACATTCAGCCTCTCTCTCTCTCCCTCCTGCCCCCCCCCCCCTCTCTCCCACATAGCAATATCTCAGCAGACAGTGAGTTGGTAGTGTCCTTTTGAAAACGTAATGATGCTGGTGTGTTGAGATTATGGATGCGTGCAGTGCAGTGTAATGGCCCGGCTCTTTATTGCCTGCCGCATACTAATCCCAGAGCTGGAGGAGTGAAATGACACCTGCAGGGTGATGTGTGTGTGTGTGTGTGTGCACGCATGTGCATGTGCAGCACACCCACATGAAACGCCACCATTAAAAATGATCAAAGAAATTACTGCACTATGCTGCACTGAGCCCTCTCTCATACCTGGCTATGTGCAGGATATATCTATGTATCCATTTTGCACCAAACACACACACACACACACTGAAACCCACTCACACACCAATTACCATCTTCCCTTAATAGATTTTCAGGGATCCACTGTGTATATATTTTCACTTAAACTTGCCCAAGGCATTTTCAGCAGAGGACAGGAAATGGTGCTCATGCTTACGCTTTAAATTACTGTCAGTGTTTTGTTCCCCGTGCTGCTAAATTATTTATAGATCTGTGCTGGATTCTACAGCTGTAATGAAATATTGATATGTCATTAAATTAAAACATTAAGACTGGTGTTATAGTGTTTTCATTTGGTTTCGTATTGGCCCTGTAAGTGCAAAATACCTGTGGATCAAGTATTCATCTTACACAGTAGTCAACTGATGTGATTTTGTTTGTACGTTTGAACAATTGCTTGTTATGGCCATCTTGTACATTGATTAAGTTTCACCTGTTTCTTTTGCATCTCCTTTGTCCTTTCAAGGAATGTGGCACAGCCCAAGGTGTACGCGGCGGGTCCATTTTGTTTGGCGGCAGCGTGTAAACAAGACGTCCATTTTCTTCGACATGTTTTCAGTGATGACATCTCAGCAACTGCGTCGCTCGCATTCTCATAAAATGCACCCAAACAGAGCAGGACAATTGTGGCAAATGCAATTTCATCTCCTCCAGAGCCTGCAATAAAGCATTTTCTCTCTTGTTAAATGGACAGTCTGGAAAAGCAAGTGCTCGGCACATGCTGAAAAAAAAAATGCAGAGAATCAAAGTGAAGGTAGTGATTGAGCACAGACTGAAAGAGAGAGAAATAAAAATGGTGGCTAGTGGTGGGGGTGGCTGGCTACAAGAGGAGATTGCATTTGTATTTAATTATTTTCACAAATGTCATTACGATTCCTTTCTTTTACTCGGCACTAGCAGCGAGCGGCGCTGAGAGATGGTTATCTCAGAGAGCCATTTTAGTCAAAGAATCCTCCTCCTCCTCCGCCCCCCTCCCTTTCCCTCGATGGTCCATTTGAAAAGGCGAGCGGCTGTATGGTTGGCTTGGTAATTTCGCTGGCTTTTCATGTGTTGGAGGGTGATGAGTCCTCCTCCATTAGGTAGTGTCGGCCTGTGATGTATGATGTATGCGCAGCAAGGCAGTCTGATGTTTATTCATGATTTTGGAGGCAATGCCTCAGCTAAAGCCCTCTGATTTCCTTTTAAGGAACAAACTTTTGCGAGATTGAGATTTCAGTTTAAAGGCGCAGGGACCTAGCTCGCACTGCTTCAGACCTTTTTTCCTGCCTCGCCTTTTTCTCTCCTCTTTCTTTTTCATCTTTCTCCCTCCTCCGATATTACCTCTGTCAGCTTTCATTTAGGTGACCTCCTGGAGAAAGGGGAAAAAAAGAGGGAGGGATCACATGTAGTTATTTCCTGATGATTTTCCTGGTTAGCTCTCCTTCGCTGTCCTATTCTGTCTTAAGGACTTTGTTAAAGACATAAAAATCAATCTTGTCTTTCCACGTGTTCGCCAGTGCCTCAGACTACCTGCTATTCTGGCTTTAAAAGGCTAGCTGCCTCATGCTGTGGCAACAGTGGCAGACGGATGGGACCGGCTCTTTGTTAGCACGTTAGCTTCGTGTCACTCATATCCAGCCTGAGGCTGCTGTGGCCAGTAATCAGTAAACGCTAGCGTGAACTAAAGGACTGCTTGTTCTCAGCAGTGCTTGGCCAACCTCAAATCTGCTTTATAGCAACCATAATTTGAAAAGCTAGTCCCTATTTGTCTTGTAAATGACTTTTTAATGATAATCAAGATGCATCCATCCATCACAGTGCCACAAATCCACATAGTCCTTTGATGGGACTCCTCCTATTAACAAATGATGCCTATTTATAATAGCAACAGCCCACCGGCAGCAACTCGTGGCTTGGGCATCACACACCCGCACTGTTTCGAATCAGAAAGAAGAAAGAAACTCACAGTGAAGTGTGTGCATCCTGTCGGTTGTGTGGATGTGACAGTAGGTGTCTGCATCTGAATACTTTTGTGATGGTGCCAGGTGTAATCACCAACAAACACAAACCGTTTTCTTAAAAAAACCTCAGTTTTGTATGCTATAAAAAATTTATATTTACATTTGTGTGAAGAGTTGTTTTGCGCTTTGGATTGTCCCATGTGACCGTTGAAAGGACAGCCATCCTGGAAAATTTTTTGTTTTTATTTACATTTTTTAAACAGCATATTTAGTTTGAATTAAAACAAATATATTGCTCTTGTAGAAATTAATTATAATTTATTTTGGTGCACGGATATCTTAAGTAGCCTTTTTGGGAAATTATGTAAAAACAATAATATGGACATTTGATGTGAGAAATATTGTGGCTAAATGATTCAGTTGATCAATTTTCTTTTCTTCAAGTTTGTGCTCGGATGTAAATGAAATTTAAAGTGGGAAAACATTCTTAGAATAATAATAATAATTATTTTTGTAATATAATGGCATATCACATTCTTATTGCCCACACCTAGTGTGCCATACTGTATAATGAATGTGTGCCTGAGGCTGACTGTGCTGCCTAATATGAGGGGGGCTGGTCATAAGGCTGCAGCGCCACCTGTCCCCACTTGCAGCTCTGCTGCACACATTAGAATGTAATGAAGAGTAGACTGCAGAAACATTACTGCCCAGGCCTGATCCACACCCTCATCTGAACCAATGGACAAACCCAACTTGACACTTGACCGGAATGCTGCTTTGGACTGTTTATTCTCCCCTGCACTGTCCTTTGCATACATACATGAGCTGAGCGTCTGGCACCTTGCTCTGCGTTCCCCTCCCTCTCTGTGCTGCCCAGCCATATTTGGTTTCTGAAGCTGTGGGATATTAATAAGCTCCCTGTTTTCTCTTTGGGAGCCCAAAGTGGTGCAGTGGGGCATGAGGAAAAGGGAATCACTCTCTTTGTGCTTAACATATGTAATGCCACACTAATCAGCGGCAGCTCTGCCGCACCGGGGCCCCACGTTCGTACTGATATGATAAATAATGCAAATGTGGGCAGCCTCAGCAAATGCCAGTGCGGGCGAGTGCAGGGAGAAAGCCTGGCTGGCGGAACCGGCTGATTGTTGTGCTGTCAAATTGATTTGCATGAAAAAGGACAGACTAATTGTGACACTTTAGCCTCCTCGTCCCAATAATACAGAACAGGATGGCTAAAGGCCACGTGGAGGCACTCTACCCTGGGCTTTTCCCCGTTTTTTAAAGGGGGGTGGACACTGTGGTCCACTCCAGTGTGAAACCCAGAGGCCATGTAGCCCCCATGATGATTGGGCTCTTACTGAATGTACCACATACATATCAGTCTCTTCTGCTATTCTTAGTGTGCTTGTAGAAAAGAGTGGTTTGAGTGCAATGAGTGAGTGCATTAGTACGTGTGTGTGTGTGTGTGTGTGTGTATTTGATGTGTGTTGGTCGGAATAGGGTGTGGGGTGTTGTCCGCCGTAGGCAAGCCTTCCCTTTCTTTTCTCCCTTTAATAATAAATGATGGATGTTTCAAATTAGAAAACAGTGCAGGGAAAATCCAATTTAGTCTTGAGTTTTGGAGGGAGTATAGAAAAAAAAACCTCAGGAGTGGAGCTCTGTATCACTGAGCCCCTCTTTTGCTTTAATGCTCACACGGGGGCTAGCGGCATATGATTTAATGTGGCTTGTGAAAACGGCCACCATTATGTACACTATTAACAAATCAAGCGCTGTTCCAGTGCGGAGTGAATCTCTGGCACTTAGGGAACGGTGGGTGGCCTTCCGTCTCCTGCCATTGATTTATGGGCCCTGTTTTTAATCAAGGCAAGGGCGGAACACCGCAAGATAGGGATTAGCGCTGTGCTTGGGTTCAAACTGGCACTTTGGTCGCCTTCAAGCCTGTTCAGCCCTAAAAGGTTATTAGCGGATTACTTTCGTCTCATCTTCTTTCCTTTCTCCAGCTTTTTTTGCTATGCGTATCCCTCGTTTATCTATTCTTTTCCTCTCTGCCTGTCCACAGAAGGTAAATGAGGCGTATCTCTTCAGCTCCCCCCTCGCCATCACTCATCCAACTCTTGTGTTTCTTCACTCTGCTTGCCCTTGCCCTCTTTCCCTCAACCTGCCCGGACTTCTTCCTCCCCGTCCTCATCCTCCTGGCTAGCAGATCCTGCTAGAATTCCAGCTCAGCCTCCTCCTCCTCTACAGGCCTGCTGGAATCCTTTCGGTCTAATGAAGCCAGCATGACCAGCAAGCCTGAGCCAGAAGGAAGTCTGGCTTTTCGCTCTCACTTCAGATTGGGCAATGTCCCTGTGCACCGCATTAAAAAATAAAAGGGAGAAATGGGCATTCCTATTTAATGAACCGTTTCCTTAGAGCCGGGACACAAAAGCCGACCCATAAAACAGCAGAAAGAAAGAGGACAAAAAAACGGCGTAAGCTGTAAAATGCACATTTCCTCTTTTTGTTCTCGCGGCCGTCACACTAATGCTCGGCATCCCCGCTGAAAACACTGTTAATTCCTGCAGCCAAAGTTGAGAAGGAAAAGTTTACTCAACTCCCTTTGGTGCTCAGCAGTGTCCATATGTCCGTAATCTCTAAACCATAGAAGTAATCGTATTTTTTCCCGTTCTGCTTTTATTTCTCCCTTAAGGAACTTCAACAAAAGTCTGAATACGAGGCAGAGACATCTGCTGATTTTACATCTGCTCCAAAAGCTCTTAAACCCAAGGTAAGAGACACACCCTGAAACTCCAAAGCAAAGCTGCCGACAGTGTACAGAGGAATGAATGCCTAGAGGTGCCCTACACCTTCTAGTGGCCTGTTAGTTTTATGTTCATGTAATTATCTCTTCTGTCATGGATCTTCACGCAAGGGGACGACCATAGTGCCATAAACAAAAGCCAGTGCTCTCAGGTCACACACAAACAGGTACAAGAAACATTGCAGAAATAAGCTTATCCCGTTTGTACACTTCATTATGGAGTGCAGATGTTTTTTCACAAGTTTAAAATGACATCCATGTCCAAGGCCACAGCTGTGTGGATCTAATGTGTTTGTTTTTCGTTTTTCACTCTCTCTTTTTCACACACACTGTCTCTGTCTTACACACAGACACACACTCTCTCCCTCTCCCTCTCTCCCCCTTCCCTTTGGTGTACGGCCCAGGATTGTGAACTATGTCAGCTCTATAAAGATTTTGCTTGGAAAGAGGACAGCCTTGCCGAGTACATGTACTTTTATTTATGTTGAGGTTTTATTTGTGATACGAGCTGGGCTCAAGTGGGCCTCCTGCATATTGGACTTAAGCAGCTACAGATGCTGGCCCGTACATCCGCATGATCCCCTTGTTGAAGCCGGCTACCACGTTTAAATCCCAGAAATCGCTGAAAATGCCTGCAAGACGTTGTCTCCTCCAAGCCAATTAAGTCTGTCACTGCCCTTTAAGAGGGAAAAGTGTGGACACAGCAGAATATGTAGCGCAGTAGACAGAGGTCGTATCCCGGAGCTTCCCTGCATCTATTTCCAACGGCTCGTCTTGGCCTTTCTCTTGTCAAGCGCGCAGCCTGATCTAATTTGGTGGGGTCAGAGACTTGGACAGGGATCTCCTGACAGGCCTGTAAATTTTGAGGAACACGTAATTTGGAGCGGTGACAGGCAGCACTGGGGCAGCAGGCCCAGGCCAGAGAGACTGAGTGATTCAGCAGGACACTGTTGCTTTATTACATCAGCCCTGCAGATACCTTACCCATCACCTCGCTCAACCGCACCACCTCTGTGTGGGTGTGTGTATGAGAGAGAGAGAGAGAGAGAGAGAGAGACTGAGAGTCTGGCACACACAAGTGTCAGAATAAACACACACTAGTCAAATGTGATAGAGGAGACGAAGCGGCTGACTCAGACGCACTCCAGACAGGCAGTTTTTGGCAGTCAGAGCTGTATGAAAGATTAGCCTGCTTATTCTCATGTCGTGGCAGTGACACGGAGCTGTGTACAGGCAGACTGAGAACTCTAAGACCTTAAGTCAGATGTGTGATGGACTGGAACTCCAACAGTCTTTCAGTGTACGGAAAACATTTAAAACCTGGTATGTTTTCAGTAACATGCAAGCGATTTGCTGAGTGATAAAATAGTTTTGTAGGAAAAATAACTAGTACAAAGCTTAAAACTGTACATATTTTTTTGAGTTCTCAAGGGTTTAGCAGGTTAAAAGCAGGGATGAAATCTTGGGGAAGAAGGATTGAGGGAAAAAAAAAGGATGTAATATGCTGACTGAACTAGTTTATTAGGCACAGCTGCCTTTTACTTACACTCATTCGGTTTTATGATGTATACCTGCCATATAGATTCATTTCATAATTGTCACTCATCTATTGCTGCTTTATTTATCAGGCCTCTATCCTGTCCATCAGTGGAAAAAAACTACCATCAGAGCACCGCTGATTAAATATTTTGTGACTGATGGACCTTTCTCAGCACTGCACCCACATGGTAGCAGCAGATTACTGTGTGTGCTGCTGCTATGCCCAGATCAATCAGGTCAATGCTGTCTCTGACCAACAACCGAAAATATAGCACTATGGTATGAACTGTAGACTGTTTGCAGTTTGTATGTGATTAATGTAGAGTGTTGTAATGCTGTTCCTGATACACTCTTACCAGCCCGTGCACACAATCATATTACTACCGTGTTGTAGTTATATTGTGCTGATATTGCTATCACCCAAATAATATCTCATAATAATTTGGCATGTGTATTGTGTGTACTGGAATTATTTATTACAATGGGTCAAGCCAATTTTGGATGTTATTTTTTTCTGATTTTATTAATGATTTCTAACTTTAGCCTCTGTTTTAGAGTATATATACATAATTAAATTATTTTCTCTCAATGTCTTGCAGGTTGTAGCTAGAGGTAAATGTGGAGAGTCTTGTGTAGAGCAGGACAATATGGCCAATGTTTATATCACAATATATTTCTTAACTTCAGTCTATACGATATAATACAGATGTCGATATGAACAAGATAAAAGCCACAGGAAAAACTGCCAAGAATGTCCACAACTGATGTCTGTACCTTCAAACTACTGAAAATTGAATTTGCCAAGTCTGGGAAACCTTCTTTTATAACCTCTCTCTCTCTCTGTCACTTACTCACACACACAGAGGTGTTTTACACTTTAGTGATGCGTTTTCAAAATATCTGTTTCACACTGGACGCACTGTGTCCTTTTTAACATTGAGCTTTGTGGATGGAAGGAGGAGGAGGGAGTGTGAGCCATCGCCGCTGCTTAACAACTCCTAGAGAAAGCACTGAACTGAAGGCAGTGCGCTGAATATAATATATATACAGATCACAATATTGGACATGCGTTACCAAAGTTAGAGAAACATTTTCTGTTGCAGTATATATTGATATTGAATTATTGTCCAGCACAAGTCTTGATTGTCCCTGGGGTTTGTGACCCACTGTTCTGTAAAATAAAAAGATTTAATATGATTTTAATATGACAAGTGTTTCCTAAATTTTTATTTGCAATGTTAAAACTTGTGCAGTTGCTGAGGGCTGAGCTGTGACTTAAAGGAAAGCAGGGACATATAAGAGTAGAACAGAGAGGGCAATGATTCTGTTGAGGGGGGTGGGGGGGTGGCATGCTGGTAGCATGAGGAGAGGCAGCCGCTCATGTCTGCTGGAGAGCAGGAAGAGGAAAATGCAGGAAGGCTGGGGGGGGGGGTTGAGTTTGGGCTCATACTGCGCTGCTGCAGTGTTGGGACTACATGCTGCCTGCTGCCGTAATGAGAGAGTGAGCTGTCAGAAGTGTGCGTGTAATGGCTCCCCTGCCAGCCGCCCGGTTCAGGCCTTGTGGGACTGAGAAGCGATTGGGCAGACACAGTTGCCCACAATCACTCACCACCAGGCAGCACATATTCACCCTCTTTCAGCCCGTCTTGCTCTTGATGAGAGGCTGCGGCTGATAGGCCCCAAGGCTCCCTATGCCCGTGACGTGATGCTTACATGAATCTGAGGAGCTTTAGCTGTTCTCGTCTGAGTTGCGTCTTGGGGCTTCCTTGGCCGTCTGCACTGCGGCTTTGAGCTCTGTTGGCACATTTTTACATCTTAATACACCTGTGACAGCTCTTGCTAGTCCAGGCCAGAGAATGCAGCCAGGTTTTACACTCTGAGACCTGCACAACAAGACCCACGTAGTGCGTCAGCTCAGCTAATTCATCGAGACATTTCCCACATTCCAAATGAGACATGTCAAAAACAGTAAATATTCAATAACTCAAGATTTTCAAGTCTGACCGAAAACAGATCATATCAATATGAATGGTTTGCTCGTTTGGGTAGCATTTCTGAACCTAATGCTAGCCATATGCAGGGTACATGTGTGCACATGCACGTTTTCCTACATATATCAGCTGAGAACTCTTCCATTTTACAGCCCGATTTAGTTGTAAGTGGGCAAAAATACAACCTGATTAAACGTTAAACATAACATTTTAGTTTAGACTTCAAACAGTTTAGTTAAACAGTGCATTACTGGCATTATATATCTAGAATGTTTTGTATCTCCCAAGTCAACAACATTTACATTTTTGAGGGCCAAACCACCTCAAAATCAGACGAGTGTGAAAGAACAAAACATGCAGATAATCAGATCCTATCACGAAAGATGCAGCCTGGTATCATTATGTCTATAATAACAGTTACAGATAATGAATGAATAAATATATTTCTGAGGCTGTTGGAGGCCCAGTGTTGGCGACACAGATACACAGATACACAATATCACACGTGACATACAAATTGTGTCCCCTATTGGTTCAATATGGAGCACAATTAACGTTCACATATGGGATGATTTTCTATTTTTTTATGAAATTGGTCTAACGACACCTCTGAGTGTGGATTCACTCTGTAGTACTGCATTACTTGCTATTAAAGTGTTTTGTGTTCTGATTCACCTCTTTAGCCTGTATTGGTATCATGTGTCAAGGTTCTCTCATCTGGAGTAAGTTCAAATCCTAGTGACCAAGGAGGCATTGTCAGTGAAATATCTGACAGATATTGATATTGTCTTGAGTAACTAATACCAACTTATTTTTTTTTAACAGTAAATCAATATATCGGCCAAGTTTTTATCTGTACCCTTCATCCTTCTAGGCCCATGACCACTCTGCCCTCATGTTATGACAGCCTTGCTTTAAGCCATTTTTGCTGCAGCTAATAACGTCCTCTTTTGGCCTTAGAGGCTTATTATCATATCGAAGCGAATGATTGACAGTTGACCTTCACGCAAGTTTCTGAAAAGCCAGAGAGACTGCACAGTTCATCTTGATCGCAGCCACAACAGCTTATTAATACTAATCTGGTAGAATTACCCGGAACCAATTAATGTGCCGAGTCGCGTCCTGGGCAGCAGTTAAATATATTGCGTACTGCTGGTGCTGCAGGAGGTCTGTATATTTCAGCAGTGGGCGGGGCCATATGCAACTTGCCCTCAAAAACATGATGAGGCAACGAGGTGAAGGGTTGGCAGACTGCAAACACATTGGTTAGCTTAGAGTGCCCCTGCTTGGTGTGACTTGAGCCTCTCTGCTCAGAGTTCCCATTAGAATAACTGAATAGGAGGGGAAAAGTTTGGGGCAGTTAACTCTACATACTCTGGAGTTGTTTTTGGAGCTTTGCTGTACAATTTATATTTAATCACATGTGCATTTATTAACCTTTGGTATTCATTATGTATTGAAATGTTTCAATCTTAGATTTTTTTTTTACATATTTTGAGTTCCACCTTTATAAATAACATTGCTTTTGTCTATTTTCTACTCGTTTTCAACTTGTTTTAAGCAGTAAGGTGTGAGTTTTTAAATTAAATATGGAGAGGAATCTTCAACAAATACACTTTGATAAATGCAAAATATTTGTACACCACAGTGGTTGGTTATATTATTCAGATTAAAGTATCAGTTGTAACATTCACTATATATAAATAAACTAGAGGATGAACAGGTGTTTATTATTCTTTCTTTAAATGTGCAAGATTCTAGCTTTCTATTTACCTTCTTATTCAATTATTAGTTTCCAGATTAAATGAGGACTTTACAAGGCTGAAGTTAGTATCTTTGCATTTTCTGTCCCACAATAAATAGCAAGTTTACAAAGTTAGTTTCTCATTCAACTTTTTCTGTGTGTTCTTCCACTGGGAGGAAATCACTTTACATTGGAGAACTTAACTTCTAATTCAAATTTTCATTCCACTTTGAATGAGAAACTTAACCAGGCTGAAGTGTTTATTCATTGAATGTGGAACAGAAACAAAACGAAATCTAACTTCATAGCGTCATAAAATGACCTTCTCAATGTGAAGGGACTGTGGAAGGAACCTGGAATGAGAAGTTAACTTCAGACTATAACTCACTTGCAACACAATCTGGTTTCTTCTTGAATTTTCGGTTACATCTAAAATCTGGTAACAGTTGGATTCTGGATTCATATTTGAGCAGTCAAATAAGAGCAGTTTTTTTAATATATGTCCATTTTGAACTTGATGCCAGCAACATCTTCCAAAAAACAATAGCAGTGTGGCAACAAAAGTCTGGAAATATTGTGTAATGCTACAAAAATAGATTATGTTAATTGGCAGCAAGTCAGTGGCATGATTGGGTTTAAACAGAGCACGCCAGAATGGCTGAGTCTTTCAGAAGTAAAGCTGGGAAGGGTTTCACCACTCTGTGAAAGAGTGCATGGACAAATAGTAAAACAATTAAAGAATCAGGTTTCTCAACCCAGAATAGCAATGAACGTGGGGTTTCAGCATCTACAGTGCATGATATCATTCAAAGTGAATGAGAGAAATATCTGTATGCAATGGGCAAGCCCAAAACCACTTTTGGCTGGTGGTGATCTTTGGACCTTCATGGGGCACAGCATTAAAAACAGACAAGTTTCTGTGGGGGAAACCGTACACATGGTTCATTGCTGCATCCACACATACAAGTAAAAATTCTATCATGCGAAGAAGAAATCACATATAAACAGGAGGGAGAAATGTTCTAACTTTCTCTGGGCCAAAGCTAATTTAAAATGGATTGAGACAAAGTGGTGCGTCATGCAAACCTTGTTGTTTTCAGGGATGTTCTTGCTTATTTTAGCAAGACAATGCCAAATCACACAGTACATGGGTTACAAGACTATCCTGTAGTAAAATAGAGCTGCCAAACTGGTTAAGACCACCTGAAAACATTGGCATAATATGACATGGAAAATACTATAACAGAGAAACACATTTTTGAGCAGTTGAAATTCACTATCAATAATGGGGAAAACCTTTCGTTTTCAAAACTACTGAAGCTGGGCTCCTCACTTCCCAAACACTTACAGTGCGTTGTTAAAAGCAGTGTTAAACATGGCCCTGTCTCAACATTTTTGGAATGTGTTGCTGGAATCAGATTAAATGTGCAAATACTTTACAAACAACAAACAGATATTTAGAATGTCTTTTTTCAGTTTCAACATTTGAAATGTTGTCTTTGTTATATTGTAATCACATAGTGTTTAAATGACTTTTACATAATTGAATTATGTCTTTATTTACATATTGCACTGTGTCCCAACTCATCTGTTTTGTATATTTGTAGTATGACAATGAGCAACATAACAGTCCTATGCAAATTAAGAAGCGAAATTACTTTGTCATTTCTTCTAATGTATTGTAATAATTATACTGCATTAACGTGCTTGATATTTTGTTCAAACCTACAGAACCCAAAGTTAATAAAGGACAACTATTTATCAGATAATGGCTGTAATGCTTCAACAAAGTATCAGACCCACTGCTGTTTCCCCAACGTGAGCCAAGCTGTCTGTTTGACATCTATTTTATAGCACGGGGAGTGTAAAAATCAGCTTAACCGATGTCATATTGTTTGTGTTAGCGTTGCTAAAACAAAGGTCTACAATAAATTTTGTGATGCAAGAAATTAGCAGAAAAGCCCTCCACTGGATTTTACTGGGATAAAAGCTCTATGTAGTGAATTTGTGTGGATAGACGTTAATGCTGTCATCGCTCCTGTAATACTGGTTTAAAACCTTTGCTAGGATCTGTTTGGTGCAGTTTGCAGAAGTTATATCATAGTCTGCTGTCAGATCATTTAAAGATGTGGCCTTGTCATCCTGGAGACTCCCACCGCTTGCCACTCTGAGGTCCCCTGGAGGCGACTGTTGGCTCAGGGTGGGGGAAGCTGGTGGGGCTGTGACTGAAGGAGCTGTCACTGCAGTAGAAATGGAGAACATGGCAGTCCTGTGCCTTTGGGAACTTGACAAGGTCAAGTGCTTCTGGAGGACTCACTGAGTCAGAGCTAGGAGAGAGGAACACACTCAGTTCCTGCCAACTGTTGGCAACCCCCCCCCCCCCCCCCCAACATACACACACACATACTGTCCCCTCAGGATGCTGGTTTCTTTTTTTTTTCTTTTTTTCCTCTCAAACAGCTCCTAGGGATAGGATCGTGGCAGAGTGTTCTGTACATCCGTTAATAATCAGTGACAAATGTGTGAGGCCTAGCCAGCTGATGACACAATTAGCATTGCCTAGTATGAATCCAATGTTTTGGGAACTGTTTGGGATGTATTTGCTGCTCTCTCATGTTAACCCACTTTTACGGGTTCAAGTCTGTGATGGTTTATCGCTCCATATTTCACACTGTCCCATGAGCCTGCTACAGTGTGTTTGTGCTATTTGAAGTCATTTGTCAGAAAACTATTTGAACGCTGGGTGATACCACTTCAGACGTCTGTTGGGGGGTTTGGGTGGTAGACAGACCCACATTTTTTAATTGTTGGTTGTCAAAGCGCAGTACCAATAAAAAATAAACTGCATAAAAGATGGGGGACGGTAGCTTAATATGCAGGCCGCCCTACCACACTGGAGCTGCTTTTTTGTTTTCTTTTCAAATGGATCTCTAGGGATATGTGCGATAATTAACTATTCTAAAAGTGTTTCGAGAACGGGCAAAAGAAGGCTCTGTGTTTGCTTAGGGAGAGATAACACTCCCTGACTTTAACAAGAGCACGTCTGCCGCTCCCAACAATATTGCTTTAGTGCCCAGCTGCATAATAAAGCAGCTCCTTATGCATATTAATACAGGCACTTTGCATAATGTCTGCACCGTGTGACGCGCTCAACAGAATGCAGACACCTCATCAGTTCTTCTTTACCTCCCATGTGCTTGAACCGCTCTATTTACGTCAAAATTCCACCATACAAGGATCAACGATTAACCCCCCCTTCGCCAATACTCATGTTAACTACACAACCCCCACCCACCCACAACCACCGACCGCCATGACTTTTCCCACATATTCCACTACCCCCACATCACACGCACTGGCACGCGTGCCGTTTTAAACCATATGACGGAGGTATGTGCGATGCCAAACGAGGTCCTCGTTACCTCCCCTCCCTCTCCCACTCTCGAGCAAGCGTTTTTGGAAGAACTACAGCGACATCTGCATGAATCGTGGCTCCAAAGCGCCAGGCGGATACCCACTGCGTGCTGGGCTGTCTTTCTGCCAGCCTGCCACCCCCGCACCCTCTGGCTCTCATTACAGCATTCATAAACATGGCTAATTGCTGCTCTCCTTTCCCCTTTCGCCATTTGCATATTCTAAATCAGTACCCAGGGGGAAATGGCACGCGATGGGCGGGATCTGACATGAGGGGCTGCGAATTAGGATATACCCGTGTGCGTGTACCAGAACTTTTTTCTCCCGTGAGTTACAGAATTTAAGATATTTTTTTTATTGTAGTAAAATAAAATAGACGTGACATTAGACTGCTTTTCAGTTTTTTTGTTTTTGTTTGCTTTTTTTTTTTTGGTAAGACACTCTTGTATCTTTTATTTACTAAATATTACATTGTAATATGCTACAGCTGGTTTACAGAACGTGTGCGAAGTAGTAAATGAAGGAGTTGTCCCCTGTTCTTTTGTTTCTTTATCTTGCTTAATTAGGCAGCAGCTTGAGTGTGTCACTGACCACACTCTGTATAATTTGTACATGCATGTTCTGTGTGTGTGCGTTTCTGTGTATCTCAGGAGTCAACAATACTCCCCTTGTGTTCTTCTGAAAAGGAGAGTGTGCCAGACAGGAGAAGGGGGGAGACGGTGGGCACTGTGAATCAGAAACAAAGAATTAATCGCTTCTAATGATTTAATACAGGCAATCACAGTCTGTGCAGGCGTACTAATTTATGCACCAATTATGCACACAATCTGCTTCATAGGCCAGAGAGCCGATTGGACGCTGGGTTAGGTGTGGGTGAGGCGTGGATTAGTTCCTACGTTTTCTCATGGAGAAACAATATGAAAGCCTGTGACAGAACGCCCCTGGCAATTCCCACACTTCTCCCCGCACCACGTTCTGCCAGCTCCCAGCTCGGTGCCCTCAGATCCCTGCCATCCCGTGTGCCAGCTTCGACTCACGTCCCCTGCCTTTCAACGTTTCGTTAACCAAATATCTGCTTTACCCAAAATGCGGTGCAAACATGAAAACATCCCCAGACTCCCTTTGAAGCATTATTTCTAGGAGAAATAGCATCCACATGTCAAAATGTGCAAAACAGTCCATCCTCACTGATGATAATGTTCTTTAAAAAAAAAAAAAAAAAAAAAAAAAAAAGTAGTAATTCCGTTTTTGCAAAAAAAAGATGCAGTGCAGTGATCTTCAGTATTAATTTTATCCCATTAATATGTCCAATATATGTATCCACATAATTTACACAAATTCGCTTTACACATAAAATGTTCGTGATCCTCAGATTGGACGATGCTCAATTAATCCGCGTTTGAAAGGTTGAGCGCACCCACTTTTTTTAATTAACGTTGAATTAAAACGAATTGGCAGGTTGCCGGAAAGCAGGCGCGCAGCTTTGAAGATTGCCATCGCATAATGAGTCGCTCTTTCTTTTTTTTTTTTTTTTTTTTACACTTTGTGCTCCTCCGTTCGCCGCTCCCCTCTCTCCGCTGCCAGTTGCCAGTGTGCCTTAGCGATTTAATGATATGCAAATGAAATATGCATAAAACCATTCTGCTGTACGATGATTAAGCACAGAGGACATTAGCCGATGCCCCGCCACAGTCTCTCTTGTTGTCTCTTCTCCATTCCGCTTTGCCCGCCAACGACACCACTGTAACAAATCTCAGCCCTAATAACACGAGAAGACTAATCACTTTAATAACGATGGTAATATCCAATCGACAGAAATTAAATTCCAGGCAGGGTTTCTCTTGACCATGTTTTGTAAGATCCACATGCAGTTAAAGCTGTGCTCCTTGGCATTTGAAGGATGTGGCTGCAGTGAGCAGGGAGAGAGGAGAGACAGACAAGGTTTTCCAGGGGAGGACTTGGAAGAGACTAGCATTGCCAAGCATTGCAGTAGCTTTTCTCTGCTTGTTTGCATGTAGTGTGGCATTATGTGAACGCTGGCTTATAGAGGGAAGGAAAATATTCTCCCTTTCTTTTCCTCCTGTCTCCCCCCTTTCTCCCCCTCTCTCTTCCTCCTTGTCTCTGCTAGCAGACTCCTTTTTTCTTTCTTTCTTTCTTTTTTTTTTTTTTTTTTTATAATCCATTCGAATAATGAAGACGAGGCGCAATTAACATCCCTAGTGGAATTAAAGTAAAGGCAGATTGTCCAAACCTCATTAGCTCCAAAGGGCTATAATATCCACATAACGTTTGCGGCGTTGATTAAAAAAAAAAGAAGAAAAAAACCCGAAAAAGAAAAAGTAAACCATGGCAGGACTTTGAATTAAATCGTTAATTGTATGTTTAACGAATAGATAATAAGCGATGGTAGCGGATATGCCCCAAAAGATGCCAACATCTGCCCAGCCCATCCTGGTGGCAGCCTTGGCTGTGTCATCTTGGAGGTTATGCCAAGGCAGTGTAGGAAGCACAAAGATCTTATAATCCCTCCCTTTGGATGACTTCTTCAATTATTCATATTCCACAACCGTGCCCCTTGTCCAACAAAAAATCCAAGTAGGATGAAGGACTGGAAGCAAAAGTTTGGGATATCCACTCGTGATTATCCTAAGCTGATGAGACTCCATCCCCCATGCTAATTGCCGTTTTAATTGTGGCGACGCGTTTTAACAAATGAAAAACGAATTTCAACTGAATGATCCCATCTTTCCTGTCCCGACAGCGCCCGTCCTTGGCTCAGTGCCTGATGCCCGCAGACCTCGCGGGAACCGCGGCGGCGATCCCCGAACCAGACCGAGGTACCAAAACCTGCACCCAGGAACAGTTGGTACTGTCTGTGTTGCATCTGTGACGGACGGAGGACCCCGAAACAAAAACAAAAGGAACAGGAGGAGTTTGGTAGTTTCTTGATTGGGTGGCAAAGAGGGGGTGGGGGGGTGCTGAAAATGGAAAAAAAAAGTGGGGTGCCAAAAATGTTCCCACAGCCCCCCTACCCCATTTGGCGGAGTTGAAGGAGCAGGTTCCGCCTCCCCAAAGTGTCTGGCATTGTGGCTGCAGTCCCTCTGCCTTCTGTGCCCCCTCCACCAAGTTCTTGCTCTGCTGTTGTCTGTGTGGCATCCCCCTCGCTTGTCTCCCATACTGGTTGACGATGTACAGAGACTACAGCCTGAGCCATTCATCTCCCTGGTGATTGCTGTGAATATAGATAAATCACACACACGCCTGCTTGCCTTGACTGCCTGCCTACCTCTCTCTCATAGCTTTGCTTGCTGTTAAGGTACAGTTTCATGTTTTCCTTTTTTTTTTCTTCTTCTTTTTTTGTTTTCTTTTTCCAACACTAAAAAGTTGATCTTGACCAGTTAAAAATCTGTATGCAGAGCGGCTTGAGTACGAGCCGTGATTTTCATTTTAACGAAGCGAGAATAATTAACGGTTCGTTAAGAAAGAAAGCCGTAAATGAATTCCCGTCTGTCTGGCTGATTATAATTTTATGTGGCAGTTCATTAGTATGCATCCCCATGTTTGCTGATTCTCGCTTTCCCTTTTTTGTGGCTTTTGTAAACAGCTGCTGTTGAGCCCTTGGCACAATCCCTCAGGTCCTTTCTTGGTCCCTCCTCTCTTGCTGCAAGCAAGCGATTGGCAGATTGGCAGCATCTGAAGCAGCAATGCCCATGGTAGACGTTCCCCACTGCTGCGGCTTGTCAAGAGGTAGTGGTTTGTGTGGAGAAAAATTGTGTGGTTAAAGAGAAACGGGGTGGTGCGGGGGGGCTGGCACAAAAAAGAAGAACCCGCATTGCAACCCTCCCCTTCCATACAACAGCTCGCCGCTTTTGTTTTGTATTGTCTTATTTTGGCATTTTGTTTTTAATCCACCCTATTCCTTTCATTAAATCCGTCACGCTAATTACCGGCATAAACTTTTGTATGTTTAATTAGTCAACAACACTGCGCCACCGTTTTTGTTTGTTCTTGATTCTCCTTATCTTTGCCAACCGACCCGCGACGCGACGGGCACGTTGTTGTTTCTCTTGGTCTTCATGTACCGTCCCCATAGCTCCTTCATCTTTCTGCGACAGATGCCACACCAAATGCACCTGGCACCCTGTTCGACAGACACAGGCACCGCGTTGGCCCTCTGCCCGGGCGAAAACAAGATGTCGCCGCAAATCCGTAAAACAGTCTCTGCAGAAATGGCGCGCGAAGCCAACCATCTTTTGCGGTCTCACCACAGCTGCCAGCAAAGATGTTGGCATGATGTCTACTGCCTAGCTGGCTGGCTGCCTGCCTGGCACAAGGAAGCAGAGTGGAGAGAGAGGATGAAGGAGGGAGGTACTGTCTTTCGTCCCACCTCCCTGTGCCAGTCTCAGGACAGCGCCACCACAGCAACTTTCTCCATGGTGGCACCCATTTGTATTCATCCTGTCCCTTCCATCCCACAAGGGAGTGCATTTTAGCTGTTCGGCTTCTATTCCGGTGGCATCACTTGCAGTCCTGCGTTATCTGGGTGAAGACCCCTGGCATCTGCCTTGGCAGCTCTTCTTGACTTGTACCTGGACTGAAAATCTGTTCATGACGTCCGCGATTCTTCAGTAATTATGCGAAGCAGATGGTTTCATCTTCGTTTATCTATTAGCTTTGAGCTTGAGCTTGAGTTTGGGTTCGAAGAACTGCCCCCCCCCCACCAGCTTCCCCCTGTCCGACACTGGCTATATACCAGTCATTTAAAAAAAAACTTGTTTTCCTGCCAGTTCGAACCAACTGGCGCGCGTCCTTCAGTTTCTTCGGTACGTCTACCCGCCTACCGTCTGAGAATGAACGCCAGTCCGCCTTGGTGCTACTTCTGAATGGATGGCACTGTGCCAGCTTTTCCCTGCCATCATCCGCATTCGCAGCTTGTTTCTCTCACTCGCCCACCCCCTTTCCTCTCTCTCTCTCTCTCTCTCTCTCTCTCTTCGTTTTACTCCCTCCCCTCTGTCTCTTTCAGCTCTCCTCCACCCCTACGCCCCCATACTTTTTGTTCTATAAGCTTGACATTAATTAACATGCGGGTTAATTGATTCTAAAAGCCGATGAATTGCGCTTAATGTCTTTCCTCTGCCACCAGCTCCATATCCTTCGTCCCCGTGTCCCCCCTCCGCCCCCTGCCTTTCCCCAGCCTGGCATCTGCTGCCCGCCCGCCTGCCCGCCCGCCTCGCCTTTCCTTGCCCTCTCCTGCATGCTGGCACTGGTGGAGTGGCAGAGCCTTGCAGCCAGTGTTCCTGTTGTAGTGGAAGAGACCTGGGAGAGGTGTGCCCTTGCACCACTGTACACACTGGGAAGGAGCTCAGGCTGCTTATTGGACTATAGCTGATCGCAGTTGACGTTTTGCTGTCTGATCCTGCCGCAGGATGTTGCAATGGCATTTTGTTATAAATAATCAAAGTCCTCCTTGCAACCACCTCCCACCCCCTTTTTTCCCCTCTATCTACCCTTCTCCTCCCTCTTTCTCACTCCCATGCTCTCCCTCCCATTCTCTCTCACTTTCTTGCTCTCCTTCTCTGGCTTTATTTTTTTCCTGTTGTACCACTCACACTTTCACGCCACACTCTTACTCACACCAACTGTAGTCACCTCTCTCCACGTATTTTAAGAAGTTTTTTTTTCTTTTTTAACAGTTATTTCACACCATTTTAGACTTCAGGGGATCTTTGGTGTTTATTTCATGGGGAAAAAAGTTTAAACAACAATGGTGGATAATTGCGATGCGATTTCTGTAAGCACGCTGAGTACGTCGTTGGTGTACTTAATTATCTTTTGTCTTCTGTGATTAGCGTTCGCGTGAAACCTTTCTGTGAATTAGCTGAAATTAGCGCCGTCTGTCATATTTGATTAAGCAATTATCTTGGGCGTGCTGTTTCTGTCTTTTCGTCTTTTCTAGTTTGTGTGTGTGTGTGTGTTTTGCCGTTTGGAGAAGATGAGTTTAAAAAACGAAAGACAGGGGCGCTTTTAATTTTTTAATAACAAGTAGCCCCCTCCTTCCAGAATGGAGTCTGCCCACTGCTGTTAATTAGTCAGGCAGCGGCACACACAATCGAGAAAGGTAATACGAAATCATTAAGGGCGAGGATCCGCTCGCTGTCGTGTACACACACACACATTGTACACATGCATACTGTCTGCCTTCTCTTTTTTTGCATTACACTCCGTAGCTCTCCCAACGTGGCTATGAAAATTTGCTTTAAACTGAAACATGCTTTTCTATTTAAGGCTAATTTTGTTCCTCACTCGTTTAAGCCAAGGAGTAAAACATTCTGGCAAAAGCACACAAACGTGTCCGGGGTGTTGGCACTGGCTCTGTAGGGTTGAATCCAGCGCTCTTCCCACTTTTCTCCCTTTTGTTTTTTTATTATTATTATTAAATAAAAAGGAGCATGAAGCAACTGAGGCAACAAGAGGAATCCATTATGCAAATTGACTGCTATTTGCATAATGTCTTATGCCAGGAATATGCAAATTAAGCGTATAATTTATGAGTGCCTGCGTCTGTCTCACAGTGTTCCCATAACTTACAAAAAGGGATTTTTTTTTTTTTCCTTTTGCCCTCTGTTTCATCCTCTCCTCTTCTTCAAGCTGGCACGGGGCACACACCATTCCCTTACAAAACAAGCAAAACACTGTATTCTCACAAAGGGCTGGTGGCCAGGTTGGAAAGACTTGCTGCTGCGGTGGGATGGAGGAGGAGGTTTGGGGATGTGGAAAAGGGGGCACGTAACTCACCCCCCCACCCACAACCCCTTTTTCAAAGGGGCCAGGGGCAGAAGCTAATTTTCAGAAACAACAGCGAGACGAATTAATTAACGCAAACACGAAAAGCAAAATCAGGTGCTAATTTAAATGCAGTCAACCCCCCTCATCACTAGCACCCCCCTCCCCTTTTTCATTTTGGGGGAAGGTTCAACTTCTCTGCCCCGCTGCTGCTGCCTTGCCCACTTGGCTCAGTGTGTGTACCCCTCTGGAGAACGGGCAGCATTTCTTCTTCCCCTGCTGGAGTATCTCTGGAGTCAGTGGTGATGGTGGGTATGAGAGAGAGGAGGAGAATGAGAGAGAGAGGGAGAGAGAGAGAGAGAGTGAGTGAGAGTGAGAGTGAGGAGAGGTGGGGGAGAGAGAACCAGCTTCAAGAGGGAATGTAAAGGCATGTGCGTGTATACACTCGGATGCCAGCGCCACCCTACCCAGCACCGGCAGCAACACCGGCATCGGCACCAAGAAGAGCGTCCAAATGGAGCCTGGGCACTTCCCACTGTCCCACCCATCTGCGTGCCGCCTGCTTCCTCCTCCTGCCTTTGTGCCGGCTTGGCTTATTGTAATCACCTCAGCCGTTTTGCATACTTGATCTCTGCTTAATGTGACACATTGCTGCAGAGACAAAAGCAGCGAGAGAGCTTGTGGTGGGAGGAAGAAAAGGAGTTTCTCACTGTCGTAGTGTTCGGTCTACCTTGGAGAAGTGAATTTTTTTGCGTGCGTTTTCTTTTTTCTTCTTTCCTCAAGGCCTCTTTCAGTGGACCTTGTCCCCTTTCTTGTTCGGACCCATGTTTCCATTCCGTATGAGGCGTGTGGAGTTATTTTCCCATCACGGAGAGTGCCCCTGTGCCCAGGTTGGCATCAGACTTACTGGACCTACCTTCCTGCCCACTTTGGGGAGTCTGCAGCCTGCACGCTGAAGACACTGAGGAACCATTCGTTGGATAATGAACCCTCTGAGCCCCAGTGTGCATCCCTCTGCGTACTTTGTTGGACAGAGGAATAGTGGTGTGTGGCTCGCTGCAGTGTGGGAACTGCTTGTGCCAGTGCATGGACTTCAGGACAATGCTGAAGGTGTCTTCTGACTTGAGCAGGAATCGTACTCCTTATCCTTCATGTCACCACGCCAGTGCTGACTTTTGCTCTGTCTGCTGCTTTGAGATCATGCTAAAGCCCTGCGTTAATTAAACCGCCAAGATCATTATCCCTCGTCTGCGTAATTCGTTGAATTATTTCGTTTTAAGATGCGACTTCGTTTGTCTCATGTAAGATGGCGCAGTGTAATTTGCAGCAGTTTTTTTTGTAATTATAATTTTGTTTTAATCGGCATTAAGCCATTGTCTTAATTATGCGGAGGAGAGGTTTCATTATTCGTTTGCATACTGATGAGCGGCTGAGATGTTGAATATTTGCCCAGTGGCTTTGAATACTATAACTTGGAATCTTGACAATAGCTTGAGAAAATATTTAACAATTTTATCAAAATTTTTTCTTAATTTTTAAATGTATTTATTTATTTATGACGACAAATAATGTAATAGGACATTATTCTGTTATGCCGAAGTAAACACATTACATGTTGTGCAAAATTATTTGTGAATTGCAGGTAACTTATTTAATGTTTTTAACAATCTTTGTGTAGTTTTAAAGTAATAGTTTTCTAGTTTCTGTTTTAATTGTCATATGTATCTGCATTTTTTTAATTGTTTGTTAATTGTCGTTTACTGATAAACCAAAGAGAACAGAGTGTTTCCAAATATTCACCTAAAAGGGAGATTAAAACCTTAAAATACCTCAACAAGCATTTGTTCACTTTCTTCCAAGGACAAAACAGTATATAAATGAGGGAAAAAGGGGAAGAAAGCAGGTTAGACAATCATGTAGATGCTGTGTCATACAAATGCTAAGGCTGGTTGAGTCAGCAAATTCTTGGCCTGAGAAGTCCATCAGAGCACAACAAGTTTTCAGGGACGAGGGAAGAATCATGCAGCTTTCATCAGTTTTACAGTTTTCTTCCTTGAGCTTTGTAAAGGATCTCTGCTCTGACATGTGATCATTTGAAAGCAATGGTTTGAGGGATCTCAGTTTGCGTTTGAGCCAGATTTATTTTTAAGACTTTTGTATGTGGGCTGTAGTTGATATTTTATTTCTCGGCAAATGAGAATATTTATGAGAATTACGTAATACCTTAGATTTCTTCATATAACACCTCTTTACCGCCTCCATCTATTTCAATATATTATATGTCCTAGGGAGATGTTCATACAGCTTATTTTTAATGTTAAGCCTATCTGAACTTTTCTCTGTGCTTGAAAATATATTTAAATTTCAAGCTGTTAATGACAAAAAGAATAATATTCAACTGTACTCTGTAATTATTTTGTTCTATCGCAGGCTAAGATTGATTAGCTCGCTATGTTTGATAACGGAAAGAATGTTTCTTGTGGCATTGCCTTAAATAGACAGGGATAGTTGGCAAAGGCTTTAAAGAAATTGAATAAATCTGAATCCAGGATTTAATAGTTGGACATAGTATAAACATCCACCACAGCATTTATTAAGAATCATACATAGTGGAAGTGTCTAGAACATGTAACGCTTATTGAAATGCGTGTACATCTCATTTGGAAAATGATGAAGAATTTGTTTTTCACTAACCGCTAAGCTAACAAAGGCATCAATAAATATTTTACAAACAACACATTTACAAGCTATTTCATGTCTTTCTACCTTTCTATAAAGTGTTGTGACTGAATGAATTCATTAGTGATTTAATCAGTTTATTTTAGTTAGATCACCATTTTGAGTGGATTCTTTACTGTTTCATTTAGACTCGGTTTGAATCACTTTTAAGTCTTTGCCATCTTCCCTTAAGGCATAAATTGTCTGAAATAATGGAGATTCAAATCGAACAACTGATAGCTTTAAAAACATGTAGGCGTTCGTCAGCATGTGGAAAAGCACTGCCTTTTGACAGGATTGAACCCCAACTCTAAATTTTTTCAGCATTCACAACCAGCCCCTGCAGTTTTCTAACAGTACTTCTCTGAATTGGTTTTTAAGCTTTATTTGCAACAACAGCTTGTGTCTTTTCCCGTTTTTCCTTCTCTTGCACCAAATAATGAAGCTCTCTTCAGCTGAACTTTGAACAGTGTAATGTTCAAAAGGTTGGTCTCATCTGAACACACTCTATAATGGTTTTTGCCTTTTTTGTGTTCAAAAAATAAGGATTGACTGATACACACATACAGTTAGAAACCTTCTACTCAAAAGTGGAAATTAGAATTAAATTTTTTTAAACATATTCTTACATATTTAGTGTGTGTTGCACTCTTATGAGTGCCTGAGACACAGCAGTGCTGCTGGAGTTTTTAAAAATTCTCCAGCCAATTAGACACCTACGTTGTTGGTCCACCTTGTAGATGTAAAGTCGGAGAAAATAGCTCAGCTGTGGTTGCACAGTTGGTTATTGTCACTGGTCCACAGGACATTTTGGTAAGTGGACTATTCTCAATCCAGCAGTGACCCTGACTGGTTGAGCTGTGTCTGATCCACTTGTACCAGAACAACACACACTAACACAACATCAGTGCAGCACTGAGAGTGATCCACTACACAAGTCATGCCTGCTCTGTGGTGGCCCTCTGGGGTTCTTGACCATTGAAGGTGAAAGGGGACAAACAGAGTATGCAGACTAACAGTGGACAGTGAGTGTAGATACATTTTTACTCAACCCACAACATTCTGATTTGATGATTCTAACGTACTCCGATATTTACTTTATCTATCATTAGTTATGTAACAAATATTTCTGAGAAAATGTACAGGGAAGCATAGAGTTGGTCTGCAAGTCATTATTAAATGATTCAGAGAAAACTGGGCTCATATCCATGTAATAATTGGTCGAGCGCAGCAGAAAAGCTCCATGTCAAACAACTGATGCAACAAGGGTTATGTTACATTCATGTGCATGTGAATGTGTATGTATGTATACTGGATCTCAGCAGTGTCAACATTTGTTTAGCCCTCTGTTCTTTAAAAGATTGCAGAAGGTAAGTCAGAATAATATATTAGCACATAAACATTACATTTAACATTAGTTGAAGGACGTATATGTGAAGTAGCTCTGTACATCCTCAGTCACCTATAGCTGAATCTCGCTTTCTCCCAGTCCTTACCCTAAGAACTAAGGGATTCCTTGGATTGTGCACGTTTATGGCGTTGTTAAAGGGCAAGCAAAAGGGATGCGAGTGTTCAAGGAGTCAGAGCGTTGAGAGCAGAATTGGGACACTCTTCACCTCACACGCTTCAGCTGGGTCTATCCATGCTGCTGGAACTCTATTCAGCATGGCTTGCAGCCAGACTGGCCTTAACATCACAGTGGTTTTCTAAACACTTGAACAGAAATGTTATAGTTGTTGAGATAATTTATCATAATTTCTTACACGTTTGGAGGTGTGTCTGTAACCCATGTGCCTTTCATTTTCTTCTCTGTGTTTAACAATACTGAAAGTAAACTCACCTGTCCATATAACCACACCAGTGTACTGGATGAAGATTGTAAGTCCCTTTCTAACAAGTTTATCTGCCCAGCATTTCTGTTTAATGTTGCGTAAATAAACAGGTGAATTCTGCAGATTTGTTAAAGCCAGAACACCAAAGTAAACAGTTTCTCATTATATTAAATGAGGCTGTAACTACATAAACTATCTAGAGGACAGTTTTATCAACCAGACATTTGTATAGAAAAGGTTTCTTATGTAAAAAAGTTGTTTCAATGTCATTTAAATACAGTATGTGTTTTCAGTTTTGTAGTTTGCTATTACAGAAAACAGGCCCTCCATAAACTGAATGAAATGGCTTTATATTAGCCATACAATGCACTATGTGTGTATAAACTGTGTTTTAATCAAGTTGTTTTAATCAAGTAGTAGGAACAATTTCAGATTCAGATATAGACATGGATAGCAGGAAAATCCTTCCAGATGTATCTTTTGCTGTTTGCTAGGCTGCCATTTTAAATAAGAATATGTTCTTAATGATTGCCTGGTTAAATAAAAAATTTAAATATATAAATCAACCTGTGTTCATGCCTGCATCAAAACCATCTGTGTGAGTGCAAAGTAACAAACATATTGAATATTTATCTGTATTGGAATAAACTATGGAATAATCAATGAACTACGTGATCTATAATGAAATTTGCTGCAAATTGTTGTCATTATAGATTTTTATGGATTTTATCAGTTAGGGTGATGCAGCCCTAATTGTAACAGAATATATAGAAGTAATGCTCATATCTTGGTTAGACGTTTACAGTTAACTTGCAAGTTTACAGCTTACAGTTAGTCTGTGTACTAAATAGAAATGGAAATGATTAAGCTAACAGGCTCCCACAGAAATTTTATATAGGATCTTTTGGGAGTTGCATTATAAACATAGCACAAAAAGTAAGGAAAATTATGTTTGGAAGGTTATTTCTTTGTTGTAACAATGCTTCTTGGCAATAAATCTTATACAGTTGGAAAGCCTGTTAATTTTTCTTTTAAATGGTGCCACATTTCTAAGGAACATGCAGTTGTGGGACGAGCAGTAGAGCCGAGTATTGCGGCAAATGCTGGTTGAAGAATGGATTGCCATCCCACAGCAGTGTGAGACCAGGCTGGTGTCCAGCATGAGGAGGAGGTGCCAGGCTGTTGTGGCTTTTCCACACAATACTGAGGCTCCTGTTTGTTAAATGAATAAATTGTTAAATTGCCGATATGTTTTGTTTCTTCAAACTTCAATCATCCAGTCCACCACACACCAAACGGGTCAATGGCAGAATAAACTGTTTGGCATCGGCAGAGAGGATTTGGCAAATCTTTAATGGGTGCAACCCACATACTCAGCTCTACTGCTCATCCCACAAATGCATGTTCCTTACAAATGTGGCCCTGTTTAAAAGGGAAATAAACAGGCTTTCCAATGGTATAAGATTTATTGCCAAGAAGCATTGTTACAACAAAGAAATAATCTTCCAAACACAAATTTCCTTACTTTTTGTGCTATGTTTATTAGTTATGATAAAACAAAAATATTTGCTTTTTTTTAAAGAGAAAGGGGATGATATTTAAACAGTAAGAAATAAATGAGAAAATTAGATTTAAGCTCCATCTGGACCTTCCATTTCTTTTGTGGTTTAATGGCTTAATATATGTCACATACCCAACATTTACTTCAACTCAAGACACACCTCCATTAAAGTGACAATCAAGCCTCAGTCGTGTGAAGCTTGTCTAACAGTTGGCCCTCTGTAGAGGCAAATGGTTTGACAGAGATTTCAAATGAATTTTTTTAACCAATATTGCAATTGTTCATGGTTAAGTTAAAAAATTATCCCGTTAACATTTGGTGTCATTAAATAATTATTAAATTATTTAGCAATTTGCTAATTCTAACCTTCTAACCTTACCCTAGTTATAAATAACACAGGCTTCTAGGAGGTCTCTATTAAGGCCTAGTAAAGAAGTCTCTTCAGTCTGTGGTATCACCGCCTCCACGTCACTCAGAGTAAACAGACCTCACTGCTTGTCAATACTTTCTTGGAAGGAAAGTATAGCTGGCCTATGTTCCGTATGTACTGAAATAGCTCGCAATGTTTTTGGCATGTGGGAACACACCATCACCCTCAGAGCTGCTCTGCTGGAATACTGGCAGTTAGTATTCTGTGCTACACTTTCAGGACCACTGTGGCATGCCTTGGCCAGCTCTGATAAAGCCCAAGCACTTATCACACATGATTGATTTGTTTACTCGTCCCAGGCTGGTCCACTTATCATGTGCCTTATCCCTGAAGCTGAACAGTGATGGGCTACTACCCCTCTCTCTTTCTCTTGCTCTCTCTCACACACACACACACACACACACAATTCACTCACTCACTTTCACTCTGTGAGCTCACTCAGCTTTCTGATTTGACTTTGTATATAAAGATATATTCAATCACAGTAAAAATGACAATACGTGATCATCACTCTTCCAGCCACCTTGGTGTGTGATGCGTTGGTACGGCCATGATCCTTCCAAACTCCATTTTTCATTTTGTTCTCTAGGATCCCTTAAGTCACTTCCCTCTGTAAGGGCAGTTTAGCATCGTATAGCCATCAAGCTCCTTGCATTTCCCATTAATCACTGGGGTGAGGCCTTTATGAATCCACATTTGACACTGAAGACAACACTATGGCTCCAGATGGTTCTACTTTGCCTGACCTTAATTCATCTAGTTCTTCAAATTTATTCCTCTTCAATGCCCATTTTCTGCCTATCTGACCCACCTACCAACTGTCTTTCTTCTGTGCAGCATATTGGCCACTGCATTCGGACGATGGAGGCCTGTCAGGGCGATATGATGCAGCAGCTCAGAGAGCTTTCTGTGTCTGTACGGGATGCCAAAGCTGAGGTTAGTGATGTGTGCTGTAATACATCAGAGCCTTATGTGCTCTTTCTTCACTGCTAAAGTTTACATTAGTGGCCACTACTGACTGGAGGCTGACACGGATGCTTGTGTGTGATTTCCCTCATCAGTCTGCATATTTGTATATAGTCTGAAACAAGTATATATTAAAATGTCCTTATGTTATAGCCAGTAGCTTATGTAACTACAGTCTGTTCGTACTGCAATGTATTGCAGATAACTTTCAGGAAATTATGTGAGTGTGTATGTGAGAGTTTTCATTATTAATTTAATAAAAACAAGTGGTGTTCTACTATGGCATGAGTAGTTTGGAATTAAAGAAAAATAAATATGCGCAGCAGGTAGTGTCGTAGTCACACAGCTCCAGGGACCTGG
Organism: Hoplias malabaricus; assembly: GCF_029633855.1. Lineage (NCBI taxonomy): Eukaryota > Metazoa > Chordata > Actinopteri > Characiformes > Erythrinidae > Hoplias > Hoplias malabaricus. The sequence goes on along the minus strand of NC_089815.1, from coordinate 8,630,573 downwards.
AGGTTGTAGGTTCGATTCCCGCTCCGGGTGACTGTCTGTGAGGAGTTGGTGTGTTCTCCCCATGTCCGCGTGGGTTTCCTCCGGGTGCTCCGGTTTCCTCCCACAGTCCAAAAACACACGTTGGTAGGTAGATTGGCGACTCAAAAGTGTCCGTAGGTGTGAATGTGTGAGTGAATGTGTGTGTGTGTGTCTGTGTTGCCCTGTGAAGGACTGGCGCCCCCTCCAGGATGTGTTCCCGCCTTGCACCCAATGATTCCAGGTAGGCTCTGGACCCACCGCGACCCTGAACTGGATAAGTGGTTACAGATAATTAATGAATGTAATATTTATTATACTTATATATTAAATATCAATATCATTTCTTGTTTAACATACTGGATGTATGTATGAATTATGAACCATGTGTCTATATCTAAACTCATGTGGCTGTATTTATCACATTAGCATGATGTTTTCTCAGGCATTTCTATCTGGGGGTCATGCACATTGAGGAGTGGTTTTCTGCCTTTGCTGAAATTAGAATATATTAGATTAATATTAGTTTATTAACATACTCTTTATATAAAATTGTGAATAAATATCTATAAATACATTAAAAGACCATCATAGAAGCACCTCTTTATATTGGAGTCTGATGAACCAGACATAATCAGCATCTGTGTTTGTGTCACTCTCTGGGTTAAAGAGTGCACTCACATGTGCTCTTACAACCTGAGACACACTCTCTCTCTCTCACACACACACACACACACCCTCACACTCATGCCCTCAGGGAGCATAGTGCTCCGTTAGGCAGTTATGTTAACTATTGCATGCCATAAACGCCTACCTAAGCAGAGGGCTGAATAATTCACACTGGCTGGCAGATCAGTAATTAAGAGCGGCTTGGAGAGCTGTCCATAATTTATCTGGACTGCTTGTGTGCAGTAAACATAGCTGGCACATGAAGAGGCGGGGGACGAAGCTACATGACTCTTCAGCCCAACTCGTCCATGTTCCTGCATTTAGCCTGAAGGCAGCCGAGGCCAGCCCAAACACACAGGGGGGCGGTCGGCATGAAGAAAAAAAAAAAACAACATGCAGGGACTCCCACTTGCATATACTCTCCATCTCAAAATTCATCGTTTTAAGCGCAATGGGGTCAGTAAAGCGATTTGATATTAATGCATAGACACACTAGCATGAACTCTGCATCTCCAACTTCATCTCTTTAAACCGTGTGGGTTCAGTAAAGTGACGTGGATAAATTTTGATCGACTTTTGATTAATGCCAAATTTGGAAGACAAAAAAAAGTACTGAAGCTGGTGGTAATTTGGCTGAAAGTCTTAATTACTATTTGATAGATGCCTTTAACTATGAGTCTAGACTCTATGGATGCAGATGTTGGTGGGGTACTAAAGTGGCTATTGATTGTGCATATTTAAAACCTCTGCAAACTTAGAGAAGGGCTTAAAAAGTGCACAGCTAATTAGTCACTTGTCAATAATTGACACCAAGATGTATGCAGTGTGACTAAAACCACAGTGTGTGGGGTTTGATTGAAAGAGGCTGTTATCCGAGACAAATCTGAGTAAAGACCTTTTTCTTTCCTTTTTCACTCCATGCCAAGGATAGGAGGATGAATTAGGGCAAGCAAGTCCTGTAGATGAGAGTCATTAGCTGAAAGTAGTCAATGTCTGTGCCATTAGTCATCACAATCCTCAGTAATAGAGTGTCAAAGCACAGCTTCTCTGTTGTTTTGTGATAAATCCCTTTTTTCGCCCACACGTGTGTGCATGTGTGAAGTTGGGATGTCAGCTCAAGATCGCATTCAATAATTTATGGCTACATCAAGCGCAAGGTTATTAGGAATTTGTGGGAAAACAAATTCAAATCCGTCTAGAAAACAAAGCAAGGACATTTACCATTAATGCATAGATTAGGCTTCAGCGCTAGAAAAAGTCCAAA